>NW_015544185.1:1193954-1220214 GCF_001515605.1 Sinocyclocheilus anshuiensis | reverse complement strand
GTATTTAAATGTATATATTAAATGGGTATAGTTTTGTATATATATTTAATGTAAATGTATAAAAATTGCAAAATATTTATTTTAAATTATATATACACACAAATTTATTATTGCAAAATAAATACCAGCTAATTGTACATTATCCCTTTCTTTAAAACACTTTAAAAACCAGCCTGATAAAACATAATAATCTTAATTTAACCAACTAATTTTTTATTTGCTGGCATACATTATTTTATGAGTTTGTCATCATTTTTAACTTGCAGTACCTTAAAAAACCCTGAAACACGGGCCTGATGTTTTTAGAAAAGGTCAAACGGTGGTTTACGTGTCATTTAACAGAATGCAACGGGGCGGATCTTTTCCATAGTAAACCCTTTCTGGTACACCATCAACATTAACAGCCTCCAAAAGGGAAAACTCAATTATTCAAGAGCATGTCTGGAAAAAATAACACATGTAAAACAATACTTTAATTACCATGGCAATTAGACAGCCAGTGGTCTGCCAAATGCTTGACATTCAGATGAAGAGAAAACGCCGATTCATTGAGGGCTGGAAGTGACAGGTTCATTTGCATGACTATGAGATGATTCAGTGATGCTTCACATCAGAACATACAACAATCAATTACTTTTCCAGCCAATCTTTCATTAAGAGGGTAATGAAGGGATTTCACTTACAGGAAAAGCAGTATGCCAGTATTGGCCATAGCGTAGGCCAATCCCAAAATCCCACTGCCCATAATGGCATTGCCCAAATTGAAGACTGACATGCCAAAAGAGGTCTTCCCCTCAAACTAAGAGAGGAAATGAAATTGATGAGCAACTAAAACAGAACTGCTACAACAGCTAACCGAGAGGACATCAACACAGTCAAATCTCTCAGTCTGAAAAATCATTCCGTTTCTAACTGTGATATGCTTTCGGTTGAAAGTTCACAGCAAATGTTGCACATACTTACATCAGTGAAACGTGGCTTCTTGCCCTCACTGTTGGGCAGGAACTCAATGTTCTCAGCAAGTGTGCTGTCAGGATCATCAAACCTGTTGGAAGGACGAGTCGACATTTAATCGACAATGATCTTGCAAGGTGCATCAAGTAATTTTCCCTAACTGCATCTAGCAGTCATTTGTTTCCTGTTATTGACATACCTGCCATGATGGGTACCGTTTCTGAGGGTTGATCGAGAGTGTGAGAAGGTCCATCATCGAGCAAGAGTGGACAAAGGGTAAACATGCACTTAGACAAGTCAGCACACCATGCCAGAAGATAAAAGTGATTTGAGGAGCATACAAAGGAAAGACCTCATTACAGAAGCACAGAGACACAGTGAAACTGATATAAGTTCAAATGGGTTACAGGTCTGTTCTGATGGGCTGGCGGAAGGCAGGGAAAACGCAATGCTAAAAATCATGAAAAACCAGTTAAGAACCACTGTTTAAAGAGGCCTGGTCCGCCATGCAGGTGGTACATGAGAAAGCAAACACTTCCCGTTATGTAGACAGACACACATGCAAGGAACTTATCTTACAGTGCATGACAATGAAGTTTTTACAGATAAAATTTAATAATTGAAGTGACGCAAAAGTGCTTACTGTTCTTCCTCCATCATAGTCTTCATCGACACGCACATTTCCTCTCCCAGGTCCTGACCTTTCCCATTGGGCAGGATACTCATTTCTGATCTGGACGGTTCCATAGTGGAAGTATTTGATATCCCACGTGTGAACTGTCTGATACCAAGTTGCTGAAAAAGATAAAGATTTTAAACAATTACAAAAAATTCAACTATATGAATATTAACTACATGCATTAAAAACACCTAAAAATCTGTTTCATATGTCTAGCATTGTTATTGTGAACTAAAACTAAAACCAGTGTTATTTTAGTATCATGGAGATACTATTACAGTTTTAATTCATATTTTGAACTAGTTTTCACTTTTAGATTTTGTAGTTAAAGTTTTAGTATGTAATTTATATTAGTATTTTTTAATATGTCTGTATTTTATTTTATTTTTTTTTGTTATTTTAGTGCATGAAATTAAACTAAATGAAATGTTGCTTTGGAAACTAGCCGAAATAAAAATAAGTTTAAATTTCTTTTCTATTTTATTTTATTTCAGTTCAAGTTTATTTTATTTTAAGTAATGAAATTGTTTTTTTTATGGTTTTACTTTTAGTTAACTACAATAACCCTGACTCAAACTATTAACAATAATTTTTGTAACTGAAATAAAGCAGAAACAAAATGTAAAAAATATATATGTTAGATGAAAAACCTAAAAATTAGAAATGTTGCCCTGGCAACTAACTGAAATAATAATAAAAAAAGTTTATACTAAATATAGCTAAATAGAAATCTTAAAATACGAGAACTAATAAAAATGACAATCACAACAAAATTCCAAAAAACCTAAACAAAAATTAAAATGAAACCAGAAAATACAAAAATAAAGGTAATATTAAAAAATTATAATACTATAAGAGTGAATACATAATACTAAAAGGCAGTGCGCTCAACGAGTCCTAATTTCCATTTATGCAAGCTATTAAGTCGTCAGTTTACAATGACAACAATGAGGCACGGCCCACCAGGGTGTCATTTTAGGCCAGAAGATGTTCTCGCTTTTCAGCGAAGAGTCTCTACACACTCCCTGCAAAGATGGAGGCTCAGTAACATTAACAACGTTACTGTTTATTTTATGATTGAGGTTTTTAGTCCACTGAACTCTGGAAGCTGCAGGAGAATGTGTAAAACAGTAGGGCCATTGAGACGCCCAGCTGTCATGATATATTTAACACAGACCGCTCACAACAACAACCGTCTGCGTGTACGAGTGTTTTCGTTTACAGCCAGATAATCGAGGAAAGTCTTAGTCTATTTCCAAATGAGACTGATGCCGACTTGAGATTAAATTCCAGCACTATTAAAATGTAAAACTAGCAACATAATGAGTCAGAGTGACGTGGAAACTTTTTAAAATATTCTGTGCTTGATTAGAAATCATACAATGGTGATTTATGTGATCTTAAACATACTGTTTAAGCATACTTTTGAACTTTCTATTCATCAAAGAATCCTGAAAAAAAATATGGCTTTACATAAATATGAAGCAGCGCAACTGTTTTCAACATTGATAATAATTAGGAATGTTTCTTGAGCAGCAAATCAGCATATTAGAATGATTTCTGAAGGATCACGTGACACTGAAGACTGGAGTAATGATGCTGAAAATTCAGCTTTGCATCACAGAAATAAATTATATTTGAAAATATATTCACATAGAAAACAATTATATTAAATTGTAATAATATTTCACAGCTTTAGTATTTTTCATCAAATAAATACAGCTTTGGTGAGCATAAGAGACTTTTCAAAAACAAAAAAACTCACAAATTTCTTGTTTAAGTTTCTTATCATTTTAGAATCAAAACAGAACAAAAAACATTACATTCAATTAAAAACCCATATAAAAGTGGAATAATGTACAGTCAGACTTATCCCAAAATAAACCCTTCCAAATAAATGCCCAATCACCCTGTCAGGGTTCATTGTGAAATAATGATAATGATGTACATTTGATCCTCATTGAGGTATTATTCAATTATGCCTGTATTTGAATAATCAGCATCAATAGGATAATGTGACAAACTTTTGATCAGACATTACAAACAGCAGCTCCTCTTTGGGGTCCAGAGTGGGTTGGGTTTGAATTCTGGCAGGAGCTTGAATTTCACATGACAGTGATATGTGAGGCATGGAGTCCCGAGGCTGCCTGCGATACATGTTTTTGGCAGCCCTAACGCTGCTAAATATCGAGTTGACCATTAAAGAAAACCAGTTGCGGCCAAGGTCATTAAAGACGTCTATTTGAGCTGATAAATTTAGCAACTCGGTGAAGCAATTTGAGGTGGAATACAGGTCAGCTAGTCTTTTTGCAAACATAGGAAGGTCAATAGATGGTCATAAAAAAAGGATCACGTAAGAGCGCATTATAATAATAATTAGCAACATGCAGTTACAAAGTGGACAGAATCATAGGGTAAAGGTACAACTAACAACTTTTGAGATGAGCGAAATACAATAACTCAGGTGTAAAGCTTAGTATTAAGAAGACCTGTCATGCTCTCTCCTCATTTTTATCATCCCTCGCAGCTGTTTCACACAATGCACTGTCCTTGATGACCATACAACAATGTGCTGCCTTATTGACATTCACAATAATACAGACGTCACACTGACCAACACCTCAAACTAGAGTCAGACTAATTTTAAGTCTCCTTTACAAATATGGCATGCATAATAGCCACCAATGACTTTTGTAAAGTCTCTCTGAATCTATTTTATGAGAAACAGAACATGTTTAGATGCTCCCTTTCAAAGAGCAGAGCAAATATAACTCATCTCAAACCATTTGGGGCTGAACATGGCCCCATAAGCATCATGATATTTCCCAGAGACGTTTTCTGGAATTTATGAAAAGGATTATAAGAAAGAATGTATTTTTATATAACAATAAATAAAAATGTTTTTTACATTCTTTTTCATGAATGTTTCACTGGTCAAAACAAGTGTCAGCATATATATTTTTATACTTTTTTTTTTTTACTTTTTTTTTATAATAAAATCTACATAATAAAATATATAACAAATGTATATTATACTTAATATATATTTTTATACTATATATGCACAATATTAAATTTAGATTTATATATATATATTTCATCCGGTCTCAAATTCTCTGACCTGGACCGACCACAAAACTCCCACATCTGGTTCCCACAGATGATTGACAGTCAACTTAAGTGTATGTGCATGCAGGAGGAAGATAACTTAAAATGCTTAACTGGTTGTGCATGGTGGGGTAACAATTGTGGCTGTCAACATCTGCAGACAGTGACATCACATTATTAAATTTGATTTGACCTTGGTGATGATGAGTATAGGAAATCATTTGAAAGATGTGGGGATAATGTCAATTAAATGCATGCTTGCACAAGGGAGCTTTTAATTAGGTAGGTTGAAATGTTTGGCAAACAGTGAATCACATAGAATTGACACCCTGAGTCTAAATGCCTCCTTCCGTCAACTTCCAAATGAGGGCATATAAACCTTTAAATTGGACGTAAATTAAGGTAACTCAACACTCAAGGATGAATGCTTCACACAGCTCAATAGTCACTACAAATCACAGCTCTTGCTTTCAAAACATCATAAAAAAGCAATCTAAAGCAAATGGCACCTTTGCAGTGCAGTACATCCACAACAGCAGATAGCAAACATTCATTCTTCTCTTTATGAGCAAGCCTGAAGTTCAAGCGTCAATTTGAGCGTCAAAAGGCCACCTGCCCACCGTTTTACATTAAAGCCCCAGAGGCTTCTGAGGGTAAACTGGGGTTCAACACTTTCACAACCAGCACTCTTCAACAAAGTCCTGCTAGTCCTGGTGTTCACCATACAGGGCGCTTAGTAACTGAACCACCTACAAATGAACACTGTGGTGGTATTACTATGATACTGTATGATAACAAACTCTTTTGCACTACAATCATTATATCTGCACTGTTGTTTACTTCACCAGTTTGCACTCTATCTGCCATGCGCCTTGTGCTGCTTTATATATTTTTTTACATTTTACCTTATTTGTATAATTGTATAGTTGTATTTTATATTTAAATCTGTATCTATCTGTATTTATGTTCTACTGTTAGTGTTATCTGTATGCACCAAGGGTCTGAGAGTAACGCAATTTCAATTCTCTGTGTGTATGTGCTGTACATGTGGAAGAATTGACAATAAAGCAGACTTGACTTGACTTGATACCATATGCATCATGTATTTGGTATTTATTCCAAAATACCATGTTTGACCCGATTGAGGTCAGAAGGACCTGCCCTGTGCAATGATTGCTCTAGACTGCCAACTGAGGTTGATTTTACCTATAAAATCTATCTATCTATCTGTCTGTCTGTCTGTCTGTCTGTCTGTCTAGTCCTACTGGGAAGTTTGTGTTTATGAATTGGGAACCTGACGTCAGAAGGCAAAATGCAGGGCAAAAGGCAAAAAATGTTTCAGAGACATTTTTAACTTTAAATGATGTGCTTTAGGTGTGTTTATGCTTTTCTATGGTTTTATTTAAATGAATGAAGGTTCTGTAAATTTAATTGCTATATATATTCTATTATAATTGTGGATTTGTGTAAACATTTTATAGATAGATTTGAGTTAAACTCATCCATGTTGCATGTACAAAATACCATATTTTTGTACAATTACAATAGAATGATTCAATTTACAGAACTTTTCACAACCCAGTGAATTCCTAATAATTATAAAATCAAATCTCACATGAATCTCACATGAAAGCTCAAGCTTACAGAGAATAATATCAATCTAAATGAACTCCAAGACCTCACTTGATTCAGACATGACTGCTGATCATCCTACAAAATCATATGCTCATCTCTGGCCTTGGACGTGAGGTGCATCCAGGACAAAGTTTGAGGAAGGTATAGGATTGGTCAGGCATGTTGAGCTGATGTCACGCCTTTGTCTCTAGAAAATTCTGGGATGTACTCACATCATTGATTGTAAAGGTTTCCCAATGAAGTTAACTGAAAAACAGATCTTTGCCTCATCAAACAGTCACACGTCTTTGGATACTGGCAATGCAAACTATTGATTGATCGTTACGGACCATTCACATTCAAAGTGCATCATACTGTATTGCCCCATCCATTCAAACATGATGTGAAATCAAAATATGACTTTTGTGCCAGAGATTTAGTCTGCTTGTGTAATTCCTCAGCAAACTAATGTTGGGACACATCCAAAATCACTCTTTTTTCGAGTTTTATAGAGTACCTTCTGCTGATTTCCCACTTTCTCCATGACCTCTGTCCTCTCGTTCCCTGTCTGCTGACCATAAGGTCCAGAGAACTCAGAGATTTAGAGCTGACATGCTTACAGGCCATCTGCCATGCCAATATTCAATGCACTGCCACAAGCATAAAGTATATATATATATATATATATATATATATATATATATATTAGTTGAACTAAAACCCAAGTATGCTCTCTTAAACTCAGCTAGAAGACATCTTCCTCTTTAATCTTCTAATGATCAGTTTAGCCACTTCATGACCCCAGAGGACAACAGCATGCACCTTAATGTGCCACAATGAATACAGAAATACACCAAATTACTTCAATATACAAAAAAAATAAAAAAGTTTAAAAATAGTCTGCTTCTATTATTATTATTAATATTATTAATGAATATTAATGCCAAACCACTAACATTTATCTTTTTTTTTTTTTTTGCTTTTTGTTTATGTATTTCTGAGTAACATATCTGGACAAAAAATTGCACGTGACGTCACTGACTCGTATACAAAGTAAATAAAAGAAGGTATAGATACACTTTACATATAGAAAATACGGTCCAGCTCTCTAAGACCATCAAAAACGGAATCAAAAATGTTATTTTTGTATTTTATTTCACTCATTTTCGTTTTCTGCTCTTATTAATTATGCATCTCTTAAAGTACTTAAAAAAAAAAAAACAAATAGATCACACTTTGCCAATGAACATTTATTACTTACCGGTCAGTGAGTTCCTGGATTCAAAGCTCTTCACGGTTATAGTGAGAAATTATGTTCTTGCTTTAAGTTTCCAGTGTTTCGGCTGCTTTATGTTCCTGTAGTTCTTCTCCTCGTGTGGTTTGATCACAATAGAAGCAAAGCACGTCTCTCACTGCTTTGAGAAATGAATTGGTGAAGGCTGCATGGATGAGTAGTGGGGGTTGTTTAGGTCCTTATGTTCCTGTAGTTCTTCTCCTCGTGTGGTTTGATCACAATAGAAGCAAAGCACGTCTCTCACTGCTTTGAGAAATGAATTGGTGAAGGCTGGCTGCATGGATGAGTAGTGGGGGTTGTTTAGGTCTCGCCTTCTATGGGGCTCGTCCAATGGCAGCCGACGAGACCCCTCCAGTGACCCCGCCCACTTCTCCCAAGCGATCCATGGAGAAGAAATGTATTGATATCCTGTTGGAGAAAAACCACTATAAAGGAAAACTGGGTACGTACACTCAAATATACAAAATTATACTGTAAAAGAGCATTGTATATTGCAAAGTATAATTAATCCCTTCATTTAAGATTCTTTTAATGTTTGTTTTTTTTGTTTGTTTTTTTCAAAGGTTTGCTCCTTTGATATTATTGTAACCTTATTAGATTCTTAGAGGACTCTCATTTAAATAAAATAAAATAAAGATTATAAAACAAAAAAATATTTCTAAAACAAGATGATTCCTAAATTAACAAAAAATAAAAATTTGTAGATAAATAAAAATTTATACAAATTTATAAAAAATAATTTCAAATTAACTTAAATTAAGTTACATTTACAATTTTTTTAAAAATTGAAACTAATTTTTTGTTATTAAACAGCACAGCATTCAGTCATGACCCTAAAGTACATTTCTACTGA
This sequence comes from Sinocyclocheilus anshuiensis, assembly GCF_001515605.1. Lineage (NCBI taxonomy): Eukaryota > Metazoa > Chordata > Actinopteri > Cypriniformes > Cyprinidae > Sinocyclocheilus > Sinocyclocheilus anshuiensis. The sequence continues at coordinate 1,211,712 of NW_015544185.1, read as the reverse complement.
GTCTTCGGAGCTGATAATACCTACTGCCAACGTGCCCCTATAAAGGCACAGATCCCGCACCTGTCCCTCTATCTCTGTGTCTGTGAACGAGTGTCCATTTTCACATTAGATAGGGATGAGCCATTAAACAATGCAGTGAAAGATCTGCTGGCGTTCAACAGATGTCTAGTGTCCCGTTGTCTCCATTAGGGTTAAATATAGTGGTGAAAGTGTGTGTGTTTGTGAGTGTGTGGGGTTAGCAGAGGTAACATGGATAAACCTCACCACTGCAGCTGTTCACCAACACTCCGGCTATTTGCGCCATGGAATGCTGTCTGAATTTAGCAGGGCATGAACGCCACGGGAAAGAAACCATTGGCTGTCTGCTGAATCCACATATGCACAGGTCAATAAACGTTACTGACCTGTTAATTCATCTGTAAAGATTATTAATTATTGTCTGTGATAAATATAATTCTTACTTTCTGAATGAATCATGCTTAACTGTGCACAACTTGCCACCAGTTTTGTTGTCATTAAACTAATACAAAATAAAAAAATGTAATTGTTAATTGAAATTAAGCTCAAATTAAAATATATACAGTATATAATATATATATAAGTAAAACAATTACTAACTAAAATAAAATTTTAAAATAAAAAAAAATAAAAAAAATTGAAACCTAATAAATCTTACTTTCTGAATGAATCATGCTTAACTGTGCACAACTTGCCACCAGTTTTGTTGTCATTAAACTAATACAAAATAAAAAAATGTAATTGTTAATTGAAATTAAGCTCAAATTAAAATATATACAGTATATAATATATATATAAGTAAAACAATTACTAACTAAAATAAAATTATAAAATAAAAAAAAATAAAAAAAATTGAAACCTAATAAATGTGTCAAACGCACATAACAAAATTACTAAAACTTAAACTAAAATGAAAACTGAAAATATAAAAATAAAAGTTATTAAAAACACATTTTGGTGCCATAACATACCTCACCAGTGTTGTTATTGTTTACTAAATCGAACACTAAAACTATTAAAACAATTTGTTAATTGAAATAAAGCTGAAATAAAATAAAACAAAGACTAGATGAAAAAAAATGAAACTTGAAATGTTGTCATGGCAACGAACTGAAATGAATTAAAGTAATAAAATTATTAACTGAAATAAATTCAAACTAAAACTGTAATAAAACTAAAAATGACATTTTTTAAAAACCACAAAAAACTACTACAAATAAAACTAAAATGAAAACTGAAATATAAAAATAAAACAATTTCAAAATATTGACAAATATATACAGTATAATACTATATAAATAATACTAAAATAGCACTGTGTCTTGCACACTTACGCAAGTTTCATATACTGAACAAAATTATAAACGCAACACTTTGTCTAATCAGCATCTTGATATGCCACACCTGTGAGGTGGATGGATTATCTCGGCAAAGGAGAAGTGCTCACTAACACAGATTTAGACAGATTTGTGAACAATATTTGAGAGAAATAGGCCTTTTGTATACATAGAAAAACTCTTAGATCTTTGAGTTCAGCTCATGAAAAATGGGGGCAAAAACAAAAGTGTTGCGTTTATAATTTTGTTCAGTGTATTTAAAGTAAAGGCTTGTTCAAATCTCTAACCCTGAATAGTATAGTGATGCTTGTCTTAGCATGTCGACAGCCACAAAAACACTCAATCAAGTTCAGTTCCTCTGATAAGACGGTTGCCATGCCAGTTCATTAGATTCTCATTGGTTTTCTTCACTCTTCATGCTAATGAAAGACTAAGCAGCTGCCTTTCCATCACAGAAACTGCTTCTGCATATGTGTGTGAGCCACAGTGAGCGGTAAATTAGCATCTGCCAGCACTGTCAAAACCACTGTACAGTGCAGCTCAACCAGAATAATTACTTTAATGAATGGTTCCGTGGAGCATTTGCTCGTAATCTGAGGGTAAACGTGCCCTCCTGACTCACACCTGAGACTCACTGCAGCTCCCTGACCAGAAGACATCACAGTCTCAGAGAAATCATTCATTTGATGTGACCGAAGAATCTTCAAATGTTGCCATCGTTTGGATTCCTTCCTTAGTGTACAGGCAATCGAATTATGAATGCATTCATTTACAACACATTTTAAATGTACAAATTTACATTTATTGAAACTGTTAGAGATATTTTTCAAGCAATATTTTAATTATTTTTCAAGCATTAAACTTTAAATAAATCAATAAAATATGACATACAGATTGGGTAACATGGGACATTGATAAACACATTATTTCTCATCAATTAAGAAAATACAGTAAGTTGGGTGAGTTTTCTTTCTTTTTTTTAATATTTCTATTTAAAAAATGACAATATGAAAATACTATGCTTTTGGACACAATAGAATATAACCCATAAGATACACACAGTGCTGGGTAGTAACTGGTTACATGTAATCAAATTCCAAAAATTATACTTCTAATTAGATTATATTACATTTTAAAATTTTATTTTTTATTGATTACATGATTGCATATTATTCACATGGTCACATGACATGCAGGTAAATAGGTATAAAATCCCATATTTTTTATCAAGTGTTTCATTTTGATTGTTGTCATTGTAAAAAGATTTATTTTAATTTGACATTTTTATGATTTAATTCATTATTAGCTTTTCATTAAACTCACAAACCCCTGCAGTTCCTTCACAAACCCCAGTTTGGGAAACTTTGACGTAATGTAATGTTTAATGCACTTCATGTTGTTAATAACAGTGAATGGAATTATTTATATTCCATTTATATTCCATATATTTATATGTATATTTATGGTACAAGATTATCCTATTTAATAAACGAGTTAGGTCAAAAGTAATCTAAAAGTAATTAAAAAGTAGTCTGATTTTATTACCTGTAATGTGTAATGTAATGGATTACCTTACTAACTACAATTTTTGTCATGTAATTTGGAAACAGTAACAGACTACAATTTGTAAGTAATCTACCCTACACTGTATATTTACATTTACATTTAGTCATTTAGCAGACGCTTTTATCCAAAGCGACATACAAATGAGGACAATAAAAGCAGTCAAAACTAACAAAAGAGCAACTATATATAAGTGCAAATAGCCCTGCCAAGAGAGCATTGCAATAGTCCAGCCTGGACAGAACAAGAGCTTGAACAAGGAGTTGTGTTGCATGTTGCATTTATATGTATATATAATTTTTCAAAAATAAAAATTCTACTATTTTGGCTCTCAACTAACAATCAGTGTTGCAGAGATTGTTCTGTTTGTTTAATTTAATCTATTCAATATAATTTTCTCAATGAACTTTAGTAAAACTAAATACAAAATGTCCTTCTTGACATTTAATTATTATGATGAACAAATAGCTCAGTCACTGTTTAACATGATGATGGTTTACCATGATCCAGCCAGATGTTCTTGAATGAGTTATTGCAACATCTGATGTGTCATTAGTGACATCCACAAATGTTTGTTTACATACTACTGCTACATTTGTGCTGTTTTGACTCATTACTTTGGTGGAAGTCATGACCCAATGGTTAGAGAGTCAGATTTGTAGCCCAAAGATCACAAGTTGGAGTCTCAGTACCAGCAGGGATTGTAGGTGTACCACAACTGAGGTGAGAAACCTTGAGCAAGACACCGAACCCCAGGTGTGTGTGTGTGTGTGTGTGTGTGTGTGTGCGCGCTCTTGGATGGGTTAAATGTGAAGCACAAATTCAGAGAACAAAAAGTAAGGGACACCTTACTTCACTCACTCAGGCTCTCGCTCTATTATTTGATGTAAACACGTTTATTTTGTGTGATGCAACAAGTTGATTGTTTTTCATAGTCAAATGTTGACCTTATGTAAGGTCCAGCCAGCTGCAGTAAAGCTACAGGACACCTAATATAGTTCTTCATATGAATGGTGACAGGCTCAGCAGGTTCACATGTGCTAACCTGAGTTCTGCTGGGCAGAGGAACACGTCTGCCTAACATCATGTGCAACAAATGCATCAAATCATGTCTGAATGTAGTGTCATGTTATCCCTCACCTGCCCTTTACAGCTGCCGTGCTGAGCGTAACCATGGAGATGTAACCTTAGGTGACTGGTTTATTTTAATGTCAAAGCAGTCATTGATTTTGGCGAAGCTCCTAACTGGATCTGGATCCTAATCTATCTATCTATCTATCTATCTATATCCATCCATCCATCCATCCATCCATCCATCCATCCATCCATCCATCCATCCATCCATCCATCCATCCATCCATCCATCCATCCATCCATCCATCCATCTATCTATCTATCTACCTATCTATCTATCTGTCAGATTTGTCAGGTTTGCAGCAGGACACAGCTCTTCCTCTCTTTTGATTGTGAAACTACTTTCGCAACTGTCTATTTTTTGAGTTTGTTCCTTAGAGTTACAGCTTTCATCCGTAATGTACTGTTTGCAGAGAGCAGTGGGCGTTTGCTCACATGGACTTCTGACTGGGTGACCTGGTACAAATCTGGACAACAGCCTATTAACATCCCAAACCAAAACACTGATAATGTCTCCAGCATGTAAAACGGCACGTTGCTGAACAGATTTTCCATATGCGAGAGGGTGACGTGATGGTTATTTTCTGTTCAATAACCAAATGTATATATATAGCAATACTATAGCATATAAATATGTATAGCAGTATCTAATTTTTGCATTTAGTGAAATGTGACATCAGTATTGACAAATCTCCAGCTGCTTCACCAGGAGCAATTAAAGTGTAATAAGAGCGAGAACAATCATAAAGCGAATCTTTAAATAAAGTATAATATATGTGGCATGCAATTAATGAGTGTATCACACAATCAGGCATCTCAGCAGCTACAGTTATAAACACAAAAGAAAAACAAGGTTTCAGGACTAACAAGCTTAGATTAGTTAATCAGGATCCCTCGTCAGTTTACACTTCATTAAACAACAATGTGCTGAACTTCAGCGGGGTCTCCGGCTCAAGCTCAGTGCTCTCACACAGTGCTGGGAATGCATGGGAATGCCAAGGAACACCAAGTCCAAACAGAAGTCAATTTGGCTAAGAGTTTACCACTGTGGGCTGAATAGCAGCACACATGAAGTACATCAGGACTACTGGGAGCTTTTTCAAAACCACTAACCCTAAATATTAAACTTTGGCGTGTATCTCACACCCCAGCGTTTGTGCTATAGACACACTGAATGATGGATCCGAGCCATATTTAGACACCAGAACATCACGGCAACCACATAGCAACACCCTGGCAGCCTCCAATCACCAACCAACCAATCAATCAATCACAGAAAACATCCGATACACAAAGTGTAGGTCCAGTTTCCCTGAAGCAGCCTGAGATGAACTGTTTTGCTCAAGTGGATTATGGAGAAGGAAACACAGTTAGTCTTCAGATAATGAAGCACCCCTACTGGGGTTTGAACCTGCTACCTTTAAATTGTCCGAACGAATCATTATCTACTACACTCTTAAAAATAAAGGTTAAAAAGGGGGGTTTGGATGCCATAGAAGAACCATTTTGGCTACCCAAAGAAACTTTCAGTCTTACAGTTGTAAAAAGAACCATTGTTTTTAATAGTGTAAAGAATATTTAAAAAATCTAAATTCTAAAGAACCTTTTGTGGAATGGAAAGGCTCTTTGGAAGTTACATTTTCTTCAAAGATTACAATAAAGAACCTTTATTTTTAAGAGCGTATGACGCCACATTTGTTCAAAATCTGTGCATGCTTTTATATGAAATATTATATTATTTTCTATAACTGGAACATAAGTGAACATAAGTGAAACTATGAACAGACTGCTTAAAATGTATAATATATTTAAAAATATATAATATATAAAATATTAATAAAAACAGATTAAACAGCTGATGGTAGCCATTGATTTATAGAAAAAAAAAATACTATGCAAGTCAACATTCCTCAAAATATCATCTTTTGTTCTCAATAGCTGAAAGAAATTCATACAGGTGTGGAAAAAATAAATGATGAGAGAATTTTCATTTTTGGATGAAATATCTCTTTAAGTGGCATCTTTCTGCAAGAAGAACTAGTTCTGACATGTAAACAAGTAGTTAGCTGTGCTGTGATATATGCTGTAGCTAATGCATATTTTATGTCTCAGCAGTTATATCATGTAATTTATCAGTGTCTGGAACTATATACAGTATTAGACACACGTAACTATGCCAGCCATATCACAGCGCTGTCAGTGAACCGACCTGAATCTGACTTCAACAGGATGATTACATTACAATAGAACAAACGGAAGCCACTAGAAAACTAAGCGATATGATTCGTGGAACGCTGGAGGATTTCTAGGTTGGTTCAGAAAGTTTGAGTAAACACACCTCTGACTCAACTGCAAGAAAAAAATAATATTTCAAACTAACAAACCTGAATGCAGGAAGAACACTAGAATTCCTCACTACATCCCTAACAAACAGGCCTTCATTAAAGTCTAATGAGATCCAAAGTCAAATTTGATTTGAATATTGAACAATGAGACTCTCTCTGTTATATAGTAGAGCTGGCCATTCCTACAGTGGATATAAACTATTAGATCAAACCTTGTCATATTATTAGTGATGTTTCTAAGAAATCCAAACTGAGAGAAAACAGCAACAAGAAGATAGTACAAGTAGAACCGAACAGAAGACACTTTCCCAAAGAGTTCACCTCTCAAAAACAAACTCACATGCACAGACCTTGGTCTTGTGGGTCCACAGATCAGATCAATGCTAAAGAGACTCTCTTCAAACGATCCACACTGGAAAACAAACGCAGACTGATAAACATGCTCCTTCCCAAAATGCATGTCACGTGAGAAAGTTCGAATGTTATCAATTATTGGTTTAGATAGATTAGAGTGATCAGAGTGTTCCAATACAAAAACACTGGGGACGTACTGTATGTGTGAATTTGTAAGCACATGATAACAAGTCAAGACAAGCTGTTTGTTACAGAACCCAAGAAAATCAGAGTTGCCTAAACTATAGATGCATCAGGAATAAAACCTGTCAAATTATTGTGTGTGTCAAAGGAAATCAATCTATGAACCTTTATGTGAATTTCAGGTGCAGACATAAATTGCCACAGACATTAAAAGATATTAATTTTTAACATTTAATGACAATTTCAGGGATATAATATCAAATCTATTGATATACTGTATATATATATATATATATATATATATATAAAATGGCTCAATATTATTTTAATATGAGTACAGGAAGTTATAAAATACCCAAAGGAACAAATCTGAGAAATTTTGAACTAGAATGAATCATAAAAGCAAACACACAAAAACACACATAACAAACACTAGCATCTCTGTGGCATTGCTTCAGCACTCTGACTCAGCTCTGAATCACACAGACGGGTATTGAAGGCTTTGATTCAGCAGGGGTCACATTGATGGCATGAGAGATCAAAAACAACTAGAGTGACTCAGGCTAAAGGCTGTTGTGTGCCACTGCCACGACCCCTCTCAACCAAGCATGAATGTTATTGTACCAGCGCTGAAGGGCAAACAGCACTGACACACTCCCACTTGACGCCAATACAGCGGGAACACAATCCTCTTTCTCTGAAAGACACCAGACGAGACGACGGGAGACCACAGGCCAAAGCCCAACACAGCTGCTTTAACTGCTGTGACTTTGAGAGACTGAGTAACTTAACAATCTTAAATACGAGTGTCACATTTCAGCCCAGAATCATAAGATAAAAAAATTCATTATATTTAGAGCTATTGAGAACTATTCAGTTTCATTATTATTTTTATTATTATTGTTATTTTCATGACAATTAAGCACACTCAAGTAATTAAACTGATATTATTACATTAATGAGAATTTATGTACTTAATAGTATAATAGTAAAATATGTTCATTTTCTTGCAAAATGCAATGCTATATATCTGCAAAATATCAAAATAAAATGCCTCTGAATTCTGGTTAGTAAGCCCAATTAAATATATATTGGAGCAAAAAAAAAAAAAACTTCAATTTGGCATTTTTCAAATTTTATAAAAAAAATAAGCTAAACAATTTTAGGTAAATTAAAATTAAATTAAAATCTGAAATTTCTTCATTTAAAATTATTGTTTTAAATCCTAGATTTTCAAAGTGGACACATACTTTGAATCCTTCTGTATATCAGACATTAAATGCATTTATATGTCAGCTCACATATGAGCAGGAGTGTATATGTGGAATCATCTTTTAATAAGAGTACACTGCTGACCTCTAGTGCTTGACATGTTTATTGCATCAACTTAAAACTCTTGCCTTGAGCTCAAGGATTTCACATTATGATCATTAAACCTTTTTGAACAATACATTTCTTTCACATATTCTCTAGTCTCATCACAGAGATCTTTTCTGAACTACAAGATGAAGACAGTGGAGGTGATATTATGATTAATCTGACCTACAGATGAAAAGACAGGTTAAGTTTCTATTACAGTGACCTAGAAAAGGCCTGAGAAAGGTATAACCAGATATACCCTCTATATCTCTACTGTATCCACGAACAAGAGTCTAAACCCCCGGTTGGTACATTAGATTGCTGCTGCAATTATGAAACACCTGGTCATATCACATGAAAATGTACATAAATTGTGTACAATGTACAATCCTCCTGTCCCAGTTTTGTACAATTACAAGAACAGGCAGACCATTGCTGTTGCATACGGTAAAAAGCTGTAATAAATCTAAAGGGACTGTTTTAGATGTCATTTTACAGTAAAATATTGTTTAAGCAGTTATATACTGTTAACAGTTTTTGGAAGTGAATAAGAACTTTTTTTTCTTGTCATACATGTACATTATGGTTTTATGTTACAGCTTAAGTTGTTAAATTAATGTTTAATGCATTCTTTTAGTGTCATGGGTGTGCACCTACTATATTATCTTAGTATTCACCTCAGCTTGTGGAAAAGCTAGTTCTGATTTATGGAGGTTGTCAGTGTATTATAACAATACAAAACAGATTTAGTACTTCAGTAGGTTGGTATATTTATATTATATCAGGTCAAGAAAAATGTTTTTTTTTTTTTTAATAAAGGTACAAAAGCTGTCACTGAGATGGTACCTTTTTAAAAGGTACACTTTTGTACCTAAAGGGTCCATATTGGTACCTTAAATCTACATATTACTTCCTAAACCAGGGGTCTCCAAACTCGGTCCTGGAGGGCCGGTGTCCTTTGAGTTGAATTACTGAAATAAATGAACTTTTCCACGACATTCTAATTTATTGAGATGCACCTGTATTAGCATCTAAAGGGTACAAAAGTGTACCTTTTAAAAAGGTACTGCCCCATTGACAACTTTTGTACCTTTTCTTTCTGAGAGTGTCAGAAATCCTTCTGATTTTCCAAAAATTTCTGATTTTTTTTTTTTTCCACAGTGTGGGCTGCTTTCCCTGAAAACGGTTTTAGGGCATTTCAGACCAACAACATTTGGAGCAAACAGAGTCAAGTCCAAAGAGTTTATGATTAAGCTTTGGAAGATATTAGCATCAGAAAAATCTTAAAATCTTGCTAAAATAAGAACATGTAGATTCAGACAGACCAGAAACTCCTTCAAACAAGAGTGAGTGACTGTGACTGTTGGTTCTCCATCATGGCTGTCCTCCTGCTTGTCTCAAACACAGAGGCTGCTGGATCCAGTGAAGGCACAAGGTCAAAGGTTGTTCCTCCAGACACCTTCACGCACCACCAAACCTCCCTCCTTAAAGCAATCTCCTCGCTTTCTCTCTGCTCACCATCCACTCCCTCAATAACTGCAGGTTCCACAGCACAAAGTGACAGGATGGTAAACAAAGCAGACAAACTCCCAGAATGCAAAGTGTTGCCACTAGGGGGTGCCCACTGAAATCAAGAATGCTGTAGATGTAGGGTTGACAAAACATGTTTGTGCCGGCCATTAGCCAATAAACAACAGCAAACATGACATAAAGAGCTCCGGCCAGTACAGCGTAGAAGAAGTGGGTGAGATGAATGGGTGTGGAGGACAACAACAGATCCACGGTGGTCTGGATGCTGTTGATAACATGGATGTTGATGTTGAAGGCTGTGAAGGAGTGCTCATCAAAGGGGTGGATTATGGTCCAGTATAGAAAGGAGACAGTTAATGAAAAACAGACCATTAGAGAATGCAGGAGCCACTGCAGACAGAGAGCAGCGGTGAGAGGGACGGGAAGAGAAAGGAGGGTCTCACATTCACTACTGACACATAGTGGAGGAAAGGACTGCATGAAACACATGTATAGGCCTCTTTTTAAAAAAAATAAAAATATTCAGCAAGGATGCATTAAATTGATCAAGTGACAGTAAAAACATTTATAATGTTACAAAAGATTTCTATTTCAAATAAATGCTGTTCGTTCTACTCAAAGAATCCTCCACAAAACTGTGAAGCAGCACAACTGTTTTCATATTTGATAGTAATAAGAAATGTTTCTTGAACATCAAATCAGCATATTAGAATGATTTCTGAAGGATCATGTGACACTGAAGACTGGAGTAATGATGCTGAAAATTCAGCTTTGCGTCACAGGAATAAATTACATTTTAGAATATATTCAAATTGAAAACAGTTACTTTAAATTGGAATAATATTTCACAATATGACTATATTTTTGATCAAATGAATGCAACAAAAAATAATCTAACCAACCACAAACTTTTCAATGGCATAAAGTGCAGCAAAGGATTTTACTGCAACATTGGTTGATTAAACGTTACTAAAATAGCTCAAAACAGTGAGAACAGCTCCTGCAATATTTGAGAGCAGATGACGATGTATTATATTGCGATCTAATCAGGGCTTAACAGTAAGTACCTTTTCTGTTGAGTTCAAATTCAGTTCAAATTTTCACAAAAATAAAATGGATAAATAAATAAATAAAATAAGATTAATTTAAAAAAATTAATTCATATTCTAAATATATTGTAAATATACAATATTGTAAATATATATTTAGCAATGCATTTACATTTGAAATAAAACTACTACAACTCATTAAATTCATAAAGATGTTTGCTGGAAAACACCATGCAAAACAATACTGACGTCTTTGTAGGCTTAGTTTGTAGTTCTTTCAAGACTCTTATAATCCAATAGCATAAATGTGACTTAGGATAGTTTATGAAGTCACTGCGTGCGATCTGTGTGGCAATCAGTGGGATTTGTGATCAGCAACACACTGCACAACAATTTTACCTCTTTTCATTCTGTGAGAGGAGCATCTGATTTCCAAGAAAGCCCAGGCCAGATTACAGAGAGAAACCAGATAGTAGATAACCATAAGACAGTATGAGATATGGCTGAGAAAAATTAGGAATTTAGGTGTGTTGAAGAGAAGAGCCGTGTAGATAAACCAGCTGAAGGTGTAGAGCAGCATAAAACATCTGTACAGAAGCCACAACAATGGAGGAATATCCCACTGCAAACAAAACCAGACAAGTTATGTCAATTTCATCTTTCAGTATGATGGATTTTGGAAATTGCCATTTACGTTTTGATCTATATAATACAATGTCTTCAACATTATTTACATTCATATTATATACAATGAAACTAATGGCATTGCTGACAGACATGACATATATATAACAAGGTTTCTAACTAGCTCAGGCCGGTCAGTTACGATCGCTAGTTGATCTAAGCTGGTAGACCACCGTGGACCAGGAACAAACCATGATGCAAAACCTTTAGCTTGATTCTTTCAGCAGGGTTTCCATCATGTACACATCAAAGTATATTAACTGTACAAAATCCACAACAAAGGAGGAATATCCCACAAGCCAGGGATGAATATTAGTTCTCATTATGATGATGGATTTTGGAAACTGACACATATATTTGAACAAAACTAGTAGCACTGCTAATAGACGATATAACTCCTGTAGTCCAGGCCAGTCATTTATGGTCATTTGCAGGTCTAGAAGGATGATCAACTGGATTGCAACCAAGTGGATCTGGTTTCTCTTGGTACATTATCAGACCAAGCAGTTTAGGGCTGTTAGACCAGCAAAAACCTTTGGTCTGATTCTTCCAGCAGGGTTTCCATCATGCATATGGTAATTGGATCAGTGCATGAAGTTTAGTGACTCAAACTCACCCGTGGCTGAAGAAGAAGCTCTGGTTTAGAGGTGAGAAGGTGGAGTTTGTGAACTTTGAACTCCTCCTTCCAGCTCTGTGTCCAACTAGCACCCATGTCTGTCACCAATAACCACTCCTCCTGTCAAAAACATAATGCAAAATTGGTTAAACGCTTGTGATGCCATGTGTCTGCTTTCTTGGAAATCAGTTCACATTTGTGTAGACTACAAAAACATACCGTTTGCACATTCAGTATACATGAAATCATATTTGAAAAGACTTTCACTTCCAATATGAACCAGTATTTCTGGTTTGAAGTAATGCTGTAATTATAAAAAAAATTCAGACCTGCCGTTATTTAATGTTACAACGATCGCATGCAACTCGGATACTAAATAATATGAAGAATAATAATAAGAATATTAAATAATAATTTCTCTCACTAACCTTTGCAAGAATGCATCCACTGTGAACTGCTATAAAGACGCTGCATTCGCCAGAAGCATGCAGAAATCTACAGCTCCAAATGATGGTGTTCTCCTACACCTTGATATTCTGATCCATCAGTTGTGACCGTGATCTCATGTTCACGAGTCCATAGCAGCAGGACAGACACTGCACTGCTTGTCTTGGAAACATCTAATGAAATAACTGGAGCTGCAAACCGTAATCGTGAACATGTGAATCTCTCATACATACCAACAAGATTAACGCGGAGTCTCTGAGATGTGGCTAAATGTCAAAATGCCCTTACTAAAAGAACTGTGGAAGTACCATGCTACAGGTATGGTTTCAGACGGTGAGTATTAACATCATGATCATGCAATTTTGGTTGTACAGTATGTCACTTATTTTACAACTACTGACAAGTTATGATGATGTCTAAACATATTTCATATCCTAGAGTTTTGGTCTGATGTGAACAGCTGCAGATGTACAGCAGGGTCACCAAATCTGACACGACAGCATTAGAGGTCACTGAAATGTACCAGCCTATGTTTCACACAAAATGGCTTTAATGTTACCAGGACCGGTTCTAGACATTTGGAGGCCCTAGGCAAAATTCATGTGCGAGGCCCCCCACTCCCAATAAAAAGCACTTGAAACAAATATGATTCCTAACCTTTTTATTTATACAACTACAATTTTGAATGTTGTGTATTTTTACTTACACAGAACCATTGAAATGTTTGGACGTTTTCAATGTTTTTGAAAGAAGTCTCTCATGCTCATCAAGCCTGCATTTATTTGATCAGAAATACAGGAAAAAAAAAATACTGTGAAATATTACAATTTAAAATAATGGTACTTTTTTGATGATTAAAAAGTTGCTTTTATTTCATGGGGGTATTCCAAAAAAAGCAGGTTATGTGACATACCCGGGTATGTTTGAGGATAAGCGAGCGGATAACCTCAGCTTTCGGTTCCAAAATCGGAGGTTACTTTCAGGGTATGTAAGTAACCATAGTAACTTGCTCTCTGAAGATAACCTGCTGAAGATAACCTGCTGAGCAGGTTATGTTCCAGGTTAGTTCACTTCAGCACACGTGTGATCTAGGGCTAGGCTACTGACGAGCCTTCGGTGGGCATGACAGACAGTGCACAACATTATATCATATTACAATATGTAATATAGCCTATTATATATATATGATATGTTAATGATGAAGCGCTAAGTAATAAATAAGGTAATATATTATTCTAATATGGTTATAATATTTATTTTATTGGCATATATAAATTATACAACACTATGACAAGGTAATGTTTAATTTATTATATTATATATATTTATTACATTTTATATTATCATCTCACACATGGATCGGCATTTTCTGTCTAAATTCTAAATCAAAATACATATCTGATATGACTTGATATACAATTAGCATCAAAAAAACAATATAATTCATATTCTCAAGGATTAAAGAAAAATAATTTATTATAAATAAAACATTCTCAAAAAAATAAAATCAATTAGGTGGCATTATGCACTAAACATGTAAACAACCATTGAACAAACGAAGAAAGAAACAGCATGGCACGCTTTTTCTTAGCGTCCATTTCCATAGTGACTCTGTTGAGAATGTCTCGAGTCTTAACCAGGAACATACTCCGAGTTAAATGAACTTACTCCTCGAGTAAGCAAGGTTTGGGGTTAATCAACCGAAAGTTCAGGGTTTAGCTGACGGTAAGTTAACCGTGCTTTCTGGAATACACCCCAGGAAGTCTACTTTTATTTTCCTGTGTAAACAAATAACTTTGTAAAACATCTTGTTTGCATTGGTGAAAGATGGTTGGGTGTCACTGACTTGTCAAGTTTCTACCAACCGTGACATCATTCAAGTTCATTGTTCTCTTGAAAGGAAAAAAAAAGGTAAATTCCTGTGAACAAGGGGTTGCTCTAGCATTCCATGGATTAAAAACTATGCCACAGGTGGCGAATGGATGAAACCAGTAAAACAAACATGTTCAAACATGCAGGAGATTTACAAGAAGCTAGAACCATGACAAGCAAAAAAAAACAAACAAAAAATATTTTTTGGTCAATATTGAAAGCAAAAAATGCTCAACTTTTGGTAGCAAGACAGATCAATTTAACACTCATTCCTTTAGCAGTGAAAGAAAGGTGTTGTGGTAAAATGAAATTAGCTTTCAGCATAATCACATTTCAGATTTGACTTGCAAATTGATCTCAAAAACAATCCAATCACAGTATGAAATTACACCCAAAAGATAAAAGCATTCAAATTCAGTTCAGTTCATCTCATTTATTTTCTTATGTACAAAAATGAGATCATATATAAACTTTACACAGTTCCAAGATCTATTTTGGAAAAAGCAAATAATAATCAAAATCAAAAACACATTCTTCACATTTCTCGAGGACTAGTCACATATCTCATGTTCATTGACAGTTTCTGAAGTCAAAATAAATACGACACGCCTCAGCGCAGACGATTAAAGTCACAATCCACAATCTTTAGTCAAACTGACATGACAGATCCTCATTTACTCAATTTCTGTAAAGCGTGCAAACATGGCTTTCCGGACGGCATCTTTGTATGTATCTGAAGCAGAGAGGCTGTAGTTGCTTCCTTTAGTTCCCAGACCAGCTCCCTTCATTCTCAACTGAGCCTGCAGGCAAGATGACAAAGATTAATTTCTTAGTTATGTCAAGTATTTGCAAAAGAAGATACTGCGGTGTGACTGGGGTTCAAAATGAACCTTCTGCCACACCTGTTTATGATTAGTGAGCTGCAAAACAAAAACAAAGTAACAAAATATTTGGCGTCTACTTCAGGCTTCGCACTGCATATTAAACAGCACAGGTCACTGCAACACTCACAGCATCATTTATTGTGAAATAACACGTCAAGAACATTAAAATACATCTTGATTTTATTTTAGCATATTCAACCTGGAAAGCAAGGTCATTAACTAAAACCATGCAAAAATATTTTCCTTGTTTAAAAAAAAAAAAAAAGGTTATCAAAAACAAAATATATTAAAAAAACTTAAACTTTTTATTGTCATTTAAAAAAAAAGAATAAAAATTATGAATAAAAAAAAAAGACAAAAACAACAATTACAAAAACTTTGAAATGAAAATGAAAACAGAAAATATACATAAACTAATTCAAAATATTAATGAAAATTATAATATTAACTCAAAAATACTAGAATAACATTGCTGGAAAGATGGTTAATTCAAGGACTCTGGATTTACAACTTCAAACTTTTTGCAAAAACTCTGAATGCAAAGTAAAAATGTCATTTCTGATGCTTGCCAAATTGTGCATGTCTGTCCATGCATGTATGTTTTTCACATACTAACAGACACCACCTACACTGACAAATACATCTATGCTAATTGCACAAGAAACATTTGTGTTGAACGGTTTATAGAATACCAGGTATACCATGGTAACATGACAAAATGAGTCGTACCTCAATTGGTGCCGTGATGCCCTGCTGGTTTCGACCCAGACCTTTGCCTTCCTTCCAGCCCATGGCCTGCAGCATCTTATTGCCGATATTATCGCTGTTCAGGCCGTCCTTGGTGGGCTGTTCATAATTTCTGCAAATCAAATGGCACAAAATGCATCGTTATATTGCTATCGCAACTGTATTGTAATAGTAAATATCGCTACTGAATCAAATTTAAATTTTGTGTTAAAATAAGCACTTGAACTTACACTACAGGTGTTGGCTGGGTGAATTTCCTTTTCTTGGGCACAGGGGGTTCAGGGATACCGTATTTCTCTCTTCTCTCAGCAGCCCTGTCTCTGTACTTCATCTGTTCAGTACAAGGTAAAAGGGAATGAATCAGTGTCAGTAACATCCAGGAAATACTCTCTAAAAGAAAGATGTATGTATTTATAATGAGGTTTTATACCTCTGTCTCTTTCCTCTCCAACTCCTCCAGTTCTGCTTCACTCAGTTTGGATCTCCTGAGAACCTCCAAGTTTTGCTGGAAAGCACAGGTGTATATATTTAAATAGGTAAATAAATAACACGGGTCAAAAGTTTGGAATGATTAATTTAAAGGTTTTTGAAAGAGGTCTCTTATGCTTCCAAAAATATGAAGCATTAATTACAAAAGTTTCTTGAGCAGCAAATCAGCATATTGGAATGATTTCTGAAGGATCATGTGACACTGAAGACTACGGATGGGTACCGAGAACCGGTATTTTTTTGGACGGGTACATAATTGGGTCAATACCGGAGTACCGATAAGCTTCAGGACAAACGATACAGTTATCGATACTTGCGTTGTTTTATCTCCGTATACTTCAATGTTAACGACGAATTAGAAGCTGCTGCTTGTCATTTCCCTTCACTGAATGATGTGGCCGACGTTTGCTCGACGTGCGTGTGATATCTAGGGTTGGGTACCGTTCACATTTTAACCGGTACGGTACCGGTACCAGTACCTGAATTTCGGTGCCGGTACCCAACGGTACCTTTTTTCGGTACTTTACTCTCCGTGTAATTACAAAAACATTTATTTCAGTGAAAAAATAAGTACAAAAGTCGCAATTTCAACATTTTGAACAATAGGGCCCTACAAACTTTTTCTTTCTTCAATTCTTGTTTTAATTTTTAGCAGCTCTGGAGATTAAGTTTTTGTGTTCATGCCGTCATATAGTGAGACGCAGAGGCCGAAAATCACCGCGAGCATCACGCGTACTTCAGTATTTGTGTAGTAAACAAAACCGTGTTTCCGCCATTCATATACAGAGGCAAGCGGAACATGCAGGATTCATATTTAAACCGTCTTTTTGCATTTTAATATTCACAGACACTAGTTCATATCGCGATTCGAATTAAGTGGCTACTTTTGATTTATTCGTCCAAAATTATCTGTAGTACCGATGCAATTCGGTCGGTACCCTTAAAAGTACAGAGTTCGGTACCCAACCCTAGTGATCCATGCGCATGTGCAGTGCGTGTTTGCGTGCAATCAGTCATCGCGGAAAGAGTGAAACTTTCGAAAGTGTGGGCTAACGTTACAAAACTAAGTGACACCAGTGTCAGATGCAATATATGCAGTAGTGTAATAGTGAACGAAGGAGGCAACACTAGTAATATAATGAAACAT
>NW_015544185.1:1182495-1193284 GCF_001515605.1 Sinocyclocheilus anshuiensis | reverse complement strand
TGTCATTAAAGGGATAGTTCACCCAAAATTAAAATTCTGTCATTATTTACTCAGTCATGCTGTACCATACATGTATTAATTTTTATTTATTCTTGTGCTGAACACAAAAGATATTTTGAATAATGTGGGTAACCAAACAAGTTGCTGGTCCCCACTGACTTTAAAGGGGTCATATGATGCGATTTCAAGTTTTCCTTTGGTAAGGGGCGTAACATTTCCGTCACACGCTTGAGGTATTCGGCCAATCACAACGCACTGGATAGCTGGCAAATCACAGCACACCTCACTTTTCAGACCGATGAGCTTTGTAAAAATCGACGCGTTTCAGAAAGTGGGGCATAGAGGAGAAACAATAATGTACAGTATGTGGAAAATGAGTTTTTTGAACCTTAAACTGCATAAACATTTCATTACACCAAATACACAAAATAATATTCTTTTTTAGCAACGTCATATGACCCCTTTAATAGTAGGGGGGAAAAAAAGAAAGTCACTGGGGACCAGCAACCGTTTAGTTTCTCACATTCTTCAAAATAACTTATGTTCAACAGAAGAAAGAAACTCATTCAGGTTTAAAACAACTTCAGAGTGAGTAAATGATGACACAATTTTCATTTTTGGGTGAACTATTCCTTTAATGTTAATAAAATAAAACAAAGAAAAATAACTCACTGCTCTTGACTGAAGAACTTTAATACAGTTGCTAAAATTCAGCAGTAATAAAATTACTTGAAATTTTCAACAACTTTTCACTTCATATCTTTTTGCACCAAATAGTATCGATAAGCAGTATCGGTATCAATAAAATGTAAACGATATCCATCCCTACCGAAGACAGGATTAATGATGCTGAAAATTCAGCTTTGCATCACAGGAATAAATTGCATATTAAAGCATATTCAAACAGAAAACAATTATTTTAAATTGTAATATTTCACAATATTACAGTTTGTTCTGTATTTCTGATCACCTAAATGCAGCCTTGGCGAACAGAAGAGACTTCTTTCAAAGGATTTTAAAAATCTTAACTACTTCAACCTTTTTATTGGTTAAAAAAAAAAAATCATAAAAGTAAAGTTAAAGTGGATTTTTACAATTTTAAATGTGATGGCAATGATTATTATCCAACTGAAACGGCCTCGGCTATTTACCTTGTGCAGGTCTGAGAGCTGCTGATGGCGGATCAGAGCTTCTTTATTGGGGAACTGCCGTCGGCACAGCAGACATGCTATCTTTTTCCAGTCGGTCAACTTGTCCTCCCTTTCATCACCCTCCATGACCTCCTCAGGCTCACTGTCGCCGCTGTACGCCGCCACCAGCCCCACCTGCAGCACAGCACAGGGGTTTAAATTAATAAGCTAACACGACTTGATAACATGTTTGTAATGGTGCACAGTGAATTTGGGACCTTTGATGAGGAGCACTCTTCTTCTGTGACTTTGGATGCCTCTGTTACAAGCCTCTCCAGTGCTCCTGTCTGCACATATGCAAATAAAACAAAAACCATGTATTATGACAAAACCATCATCACCATCATCATTAGAGATCAGCAATCATCAGATGTCTCCAGCAATAATACCTTCTTCTCAAAGAGCGTGAAACCAGCATCTGCTGCCGCCGCCTCCTTCCTCTCCTCCTGACTGATGGGCTGGAAGCTGCTTCTGAAGTTTTCTTTTTGTTTGTTCAGACTCTTGGCCCAGCGCTCCATGTCCTTTGCAATCTGATGCACAGAAATATTTTTAGCACAAGTGGAGGATTGAAATAGCTAGATTTTTTACATTTTCTGAACATGCGAGTGCTGGTTGCATGTGCAAAACTCGCCAGCATGTTGCTAGGGTGTCGTAAATGGTTGCTAGGGTGTTCTGAGACTATACAAGCATCTGATCCTTAGATCTGGAACGAATTAATTCTAGAATGATTATGGGTGATATTGTTTGGGGAGTGAGAAAAAAAACAGGAAAAATTACTTTCTTGGTCTAGACTTATTAAATTTGGGTGTTCACACATGGGTATAATATTTACAAGAACCAACTCAAACTTTCAGAAAACGAAGAAGAGCTGCTGTGCTGTAGCTTCAAATTTTTGGCATGTCTAGAACAATCCTTATAAGTACAGCACGACGTAGCTGGGCGCCGCGGACAGACGCCGCCGGTGTGCCTACACTCATAGAAAATAATGTATTTGAATTTTAAAGATGTGGTGCGGCGCGACGTAATAACGTTGAATTGTTATTACCTGCTGAGCCGTTTTGCTCTTAGGTTTCTCTTTCTTCTCTTTCTGAGTAGTGGACATGGAGGCAGCGTCGCTTTGAGCAGCGTTGTTGGCATCCACCGCGGGCACATAGGCCTGCTTCTCCCCGTCCCAGTACAGATACTGCTGAGTCTGGGAGTTGTAGTAATACTACAGACAGAAACAACAATACTTAGAACCCTCTACATGCACTCCGCTGAAATATAGTATTGTCTTGTTGAAAACCGCATGGCATACGTACATGTGTGTTTGGGTCATAGTACAGGCCAGTGCTGGGGTCGTAATAATACCCGGAAGACTCATCGTACTGATAGGATGAAGTGTCTGGGACAGCTTGTGGAAGTGAGGAAATGGCGAAAGAATCAGAAACCTGTATCATAATGTCTTCTGATTGGATGATGTGGATTTAGTGATCTGTTCTTACCGGCTTGGTTTTCCTGAGAGGTGCTGGCTGCTGCGGCCGATGTCGCGACTGCAGAGGTTGCTGGGCCGGAAACAGTGGCAGCGGCTGTGCCGGGCTGGGCTTTGCCTTCAATCTGCAATGTCTGACAATAAGATGGGTTATAATGAGATTACAACAATAATTGCACTAGGACAGCGGTTCTCAAACTTTTTGTCAAGGACATTATTTGAAGACCCACAAAGATATTTCTAGCACTTCAGCTGTAGTGACAAAGCTACTTGTTTTCTATGTCTTTTTGTTTACAGAAACAATACATTAAAATAATTATAAGCAAATACATTTAATAAGTTGCAGAAGTTTCAATAATGGAATGGGATTTTTTTTTTCTAAAAATTTCTTCGAATCAGCAGTCGAAATAATTTAGGAAAAATCTGATTTTGGAACAGAGCTACATTTTCAGGGAGCAATGTTAAAATTAAAACAACACCAATATCTATGGTAACATCCTAAACTGTAAAATGACCATAGAAACTACAATTTAAACAGTTTGTGTTCAAATAATAAAAGTTTTTGACAAAAACAATGATGCATGTTATATATTGGTCTGAACAAAAACAGCAAATAAAAAAAACGTATCGCATTTGCACAAATCAAATAAATGGCCTATTTCAATGTCAGAATGGCAAATTTCACTGAAGTTCGCAGGTAAGCTTTGAGTGGTTCATGATGACTGGATTTTTTTTTATTTTTTTTAACATTCACAAATATCAGTTTTTGAGGTTCATATAACTAAAAACACTTATATTCATTAAAAAAAAAAGAAGATTTTTTTTTATTTCTATGACTTATTCAAGGTCTGGAAAACACACCCTAAAATACCCTCACATATATACAGGTTGTCCAAGACCATGAGAATCCTGGTGCTTAAATAAAATTGCCAGTTGTTGACAAAACAAATGAAAAAAATAATAATAATACAAATGAAAAACACTTACATCTAGATTTTTAGCAGTTTAAATTTATTCTAAAGCTCATTGTTTTATTTGTAACATTTCAGTCATTTTACAGCCCTTGGAAATTTGCTGAAACCCACAAGTGCGTCCTGGCCCACTCAATGAGAACCACTGCACTAGAATCTAATGCAATTTATCTAGTTAAAAAAAAACTAATAAATGAGTCATAGCATAAAGTAGTCACCTGAGCAGCTGGCTGGCCCATGATATGAGGCTGATAGACCTGCGCACTCTGAGAGATCACCACTCCTGTAGCAGCAGGAAGAACCTTCACACCTGGAGCCGCTGCAAATTAAAACATACCACAGCTATTCAGCTTGTAAACAGCAAGCACAACTAGTCCTTTTACTTTCATAAAAGAACATATTGTGACCTGGCAAAATCCTATTTTGATGCTCCTACTAGAATAAGTAGACAATGTCAGGCAAACGTTACCTCCAAGTATGCCGTTAGCCTGGGAATGGTCCACAGCTCCAGCTTGCTGCTGATAGTATGCCTGGTACTCCTAAACAACAAATCATCTTAGCTCAGCTCAATATCACAACAATTCATATAAATGCAATTCTAAACTATTTTGATATGCGTTTCAGATGGTGCAGTCAGCTGACCTGTGAACAGGGTACATATCCCTCTTGCAGGTAGCTGTATTCTGATGTCGGTTCCACACTCTGCTGAGGCTGTAAAGTAAAATATAGTCAATTAAACCGGTCATGCACGCATAATTCCATTTTAACATTGAGCCATGGTTACAATAAAGTTGTTCATACCTGACTGGAGGACCACTGAGCAGCTGCAATGGCTGTACTGGCAACCGAAAAGGCACTAACACGGTTCCCATCTGGCAATAACAGGTCCCTGAGAAAAAAAGGTATTTCAGTAAACTGAATTATTAATCAAGCTACAGCAAATGGAAAAATTCTTCTGAGCAAATCAACCGCATGAGGATATGAGCGAGAGATGCGTACTTTCGAGCACTCTTGGCGTAGTCGACACCAATAGTCTTCCCATCCAGCTTGAGAGGTGGCTGTAAGCCCTGAAGGATGGTTAGGAGCTGTGACGCTTCCTGCAAAAGCACAAACATCATCAGAATGTGCTAAAAAAAGATACAAAAGAGGATGCAGGTATAATCTTATTGATTGTTAATCGTTTGATACTGGTTTCACTTAAGAGATCAACCTCTCTATTTGCTTAAGATGAATCTCTGAAGAAGATTTATATAGACCGAGGAAGGGAGAAAACAGTTACCAAAGGAGAGGCAAGTTGGATGAAGGCAAACCCTCTGTTCTGTCCCGTCTGTTTATCCTTAATGAGGCGGATGTTGCCGGGCGAGAGGTTGGCGTAGGGGGCGAGTGCCATCAGAATGGCTTCAACATTGGAGTGAGGGGCGATGTTCCTCAGGATGATGGCTGTAAAGACATGCAAACATATCAGTGTGAATGCAAAACAAGCACTGCACAACACACTTGAGGACATACCAGTATCAGCCAACATTAAAATTTAGATTATCAGCATCAGCCTACATTGGACAATTTTGGAACCCAATGATAGGGAAACTGAAATTTTAGATAATATTTATTGGTGCATCCCTAATTCAGAGGTGATATTTGTGGAAAAGAGCTTACTATCGCCATAATAATCTCCACTGGGTTGGGTGTCTGTGGCTCCTGTTGTGCTGCTGGACTCAGAATCTGAAAATAAGCACAAAGAATAAAAGCACACTGAGTTTCTTTATAAACACTGAAGCCTAATACAAACCACATCACTGAAAGAGCCCCATACAAAGGCTTTGGGAAGGCCATAATAGATGATTCCTACAATCCCAGCGTGACTCTGTCATCAGTCAAAATGAGTGTTTTGTTTTTAAATCATTAGCATTAAGTAGGCAGACACTGTAAACTGATAATATGAGGGCTGACTGTGCTGTATTACAACTTTTGATGCTTGATTTGACTAGCAAACATATAAAACATTTAAGTGGAGCCATAATATCAGTTACCAGCTATAAAAAAAGTAAATGCCAGCTATCATGAGTGATAAAAACAATTAATCACTATTTTATATTAGTTTGGAGTACTGTACATAACACCCCACATACATTGCTCCAAGGACATGACGGTGTTTGACTGGACCATCCAGATGGGTGCAGACAGCGGTTTCCTGCTCAGGGAGCTACTTACCCGCTTTAGCTGCGCCACACCTGAAGCACTTCAGCCTCCTCCGGAAATTGTACAGGCCACACTGCAAGCAACCGGTCATAGTGTTTTAATTGACACTTCTGCTATGGGGCACCAGGTAACAAGCACACTAGAGTGGCTTGAACACTTACCGTGATGGACGTCCACCAAGTGGACCAAAAAACTGAGATGCTACACTTAACTAGCTAACTTTTCCAAAACAAAGCTTGGATAGAGATGCTCTGACATTATTTTTAAGATCTTAGAGGAGTCATTTATTTTCTACAGTATTCACCATTTAATTTAATGCTCTATCAGCATCAAAGGCTATGTTCACAGGAACAATATGCAATATAACTGAACTTCATACAACAATAACAAGTATAACCTATATTACCATTACTATTAAAAAGTTTGGGGTTGATGACATTTTTTTTAATGTTTTTGAAACAAGTCTCTTTTGCTAAACAAGGTTGCATTTATTTGATTAAAAAAAACAGTAAAAATTATATTCCTACTAATGAAACTACAGTAAAAATGATACTAAATGTTATTACAACTTAAAACAACTATTTTCTATTTGAATATATTTAAGCTGTAATTTATTCCTTTAATGCAAAGCTGAATTTTCAGCAGTCATTACTCCAGTCTTGAGTGTCATATGATCAGAAATCATTTTCTTATTAATTCTTATGATTATCAATGTTGAAAACAGTTGTGCTGCTGTGATACTATTTTTTAGGATTCTTTGATGAACAAAGTTAATTTATTTTAGATTATTTGAAATAGAAGTCTTTTGTAACATTATAAATGTTTTTACTGTCACTTTTGATCAATTAAATGCAACCTAGATGAATAAAAGTATATATTTTTTTTCCAAAAACAAAAAAAAAAACCTTGCCCCCAAACCTTTCAGTTTTCCCTGGTGAAAGTTTAAAAAAATCTAATATTGAAATTTCTGAATAAAACCGGAACAATATTCAACATGAAACTGATATTGTAACTGCAGTTCAACATCTCGAGAAGTCCATGAAACTTACGGAGTTGCAGAGCCAGTCCTCAAACTTGTGACGGTTGTTGCTGTAGTGCATGGCAACAGTCTTGCCTTGAATAGACAGCAGTTTCTGGAAAGGAAGAAAGAGTTTGGTTATTTCCTCTCTTATGAAGGTTTAATCTCAGCCCAAGAACAACCACATTAGCCACGAGGGTTTAGGGTGAGGATCGCCCGGGAGGGTTTAACGTGTAAGATGGTGTGTGTTTGGGACCCGAGTGTCCGGATGGGGCCGGAACAGAGTGTAAAAAAAAAAAAAAAGCCACTCCTTTCTTAAAAGGGATGGGGGGACTTTCAAGACGAGGCATTGGCTTACCACATTTACTTTCTCTGTGCAAAACAACTAATTACTATTAAAAACGGTTGATATATTTTAATAGTGATGTCCATATGGGATGTTAAATATAGCACCAACACTTCTACTTCTAGCCTTGAACAACTAAAATAAACCTAAAATAAAGATTTTTTCAGAGGATGATGACAGTATTGACAAAAAATTGTGGCTTAAAACCCATTTGAGTCATTCAAGTCTCACCTGAAGTGTATTATGTACTTCCCTCTTAAAAATCAGTGATTATTTTCCCATGCTAACAAACAGAGTTCTGGTAAAGTTAATAACATGAAGCCAGAGTATCCATCAAATGGCTCTTCTATATTTTGGTCACACCTTGCCTTCAAAAACAGCGGCTCTGGTCCATTTTTGTCCATATAGTCTGCTGGGGCAGCAACTTTGTTTTTGTTTTTTTCCCTTCCATTTATATTTTTCTATTTAATTTGCATTATTCCCCAGGGCAAAAGCTAGACTTGGTGATTAGGAAGCAACCTGATTGGTCTCCATCCATCGGGTAGCATCTTGCAAGTGATAAAACTCCACGAAGGCGAAACCTCGGCTTATACCTAGAGAGGCATTCAGATATACAGACGGGAGGCGTTAGTTTATATGGTTCAGTGGTACAACATTCAAACTCTGTCACAAACTGCTTCGTGACCCCCTTGACCCAGAGAGGCCAAAGAGATGTAAGGGGGTTGCCTGGAAACTTTTACCATAGCAACAGCAGCTTATAATATTCTAGCCGTTGGTCTAACACTGATAAATGTAGGTTGAATCAATAACTAAAGCAAAGCAAACAGTCATAAACATAGCAGAGTCTTAACAAGCAAATAATCTTTATGAGACAGATACTGCCATCAGATTGACTTTTGGATGACCTTTAATAAAGAAGCTACATGACTGCATCTACGTTCATGTAACTTCAATTGGCATAAATAAAACTGCCAATTCTGATCCACACAAATGTCAGACAAAACTTACCTCCAAACATGTATCTAATGTGCACCCATTTTTTTTTTTTTCTTAACTCAGTATTCTGAAAGGGTAAAACTGGTCAGATAACATGTTGCTATGGCAAAAGGCGTTTAAGCAGAAGCAGGTTGGCCCAGTGGACACAGGTTTGTTTGGGAGAGGAAGGATCCGTGGTACATCAGTCTCACCTGTTCTCTTTTTCATCAGCCTCACGTCCATTGGCTTTGGCCCCTCCAGCTGCTCAATGGCTGCTCGAATCTGTGGATTACAAAGCAAAGTCAGATAAAGTTTGTTTGCTGAAACCAAGCCCACTTCTATTTTGACTTTCATAGTGAAATCCAGTATAAAATATCACAGTTATAACTAAAAACCTTAAGATGCATTTTTAATAACTCTAAAACGAATTATTTTAATCTTGACAAACACTGGTTAGAATTTATTCTCTCTCACAAAAAGCTTTATTTTTAATATACCTATTAAAATAATTTAATATCAATTATATTCACTGAAGAAATTTCCATAAGATTTTATTATTTCAGGTCTGGAATATTTATAACAATCATTTATTACTACTACTACTACTACTACTACTACTACTATTATTATTATTATTATTATTATTATTTATACTCAAAGCAGAAATTTCCATGATAAAATTTATTGATTCCATGCTTTTAATATTTACTCAATTAATTCTTTATTCATATTATTATTCTTTTAATTCTAGGCCTGGAAATTTTAGTTTTAAATGATTTGCTATTATTATTATTCTTTATTATCAAATTTATTACTCAAATCAGAAATTTCCATCATAAGATTTTTTGATTCCATGCCCGGAATATTTAGTAAATTCATTATTAAATTCTACGCACAGCTATTTATTCCCTCTTTTTTTTTTTTTTTTTAATAATATATATATATATACATATATGTGTTTTTTTTATTTTTATTTCCATGATTCTATTTATTTATTTCAGGCCAGGAAAAAAAATAAAATCACAATTTTAAAATGTCTTGATATTTCCAGGTTTTCCAGTGCTGTGGAGACCTTTTTTTTTTGACAAAAACAAAAAATAAAAACAACAACAAAAAACTTACATCTGTCTCTGATGTGTTCATAGGCAGACCCCGGAGCATGATGGTCTTGCTCTCCTTCTCATCAGCTGGGTCTCCTCTGTAATCATGCTCAGAGTAATCACCATCTGAGTGGTGTCCGTCATCAGACCCGTCACTGCAGCGCCGCTTCCTTCCTCGCTGTTACACAGGTGAGATTTGAAGTGAGCATCATGCTCCTGTCAAAACATCCAATAAACAAATACATATATAGGTAGTCCTCACCTCAGGACTGTCCCTGCTCCAGTATCGATCAGCTCTGTCACTCCGTTCACCATCGTAGCGTTCACTACGGCGATCATCACTCCAGCGATGCGACTCATAACCGCGGTCATCACGGTCTCGCCGGTCCCTGCGGTCATCATCACGAGACTGTTCAGAGCCGTACCTGCCACTGCGCTCTGTACGGCTAACCCTAGTTACAACAATATTTAATAAAACATTGTTAGAACGAAAAATATTTAAATTTTTTAGGTTTCAGCAAATGTAACAAAATAAATAAAACCTCAAATAAATTATAAAACACTCACCGTTTATCTGCACCCATCTTCGTTTCTCAATACAAGGCCTGTTAAAAATGTGTATTAGTCAATATATACCATATATAGAATATATCAATAATTAAAGGGGTCATATGATGCGATTTCAATTTTTTCTTTCTTTTTGGAGTGTTACAAGCTCTTGGTGCATAAAGAAGATCTGTAAAGTTGCAAAGAATAAAGTCTCTAGGCATGCACCGAATGTTCGGCAACCGAAATGATTCGGTCGAAAATAGCAAAAAAAAGCTCTTTCTGTGTTCGGCCGAATAAGAGAAAAGACCGAATAAATTGTACCGAACAATGATATGACGTGATCAAATAGCAACCAGCGCAGAGTGAGAGTTGCACACTCTTTATTATGCAGCACACACGTCAGCAGTGTGGAAGCATTTAAACTGTCGGAGAAAGACGCAAAAATCATTACAAGCACCGACAGCGAGAGACTGTTTAGTACTGCATCGCATGTCTTCAATGAGAAGAGGAAGGGGTGATTGTTGCTGGTTACTGTATGATGATTGAAATCGCGAAATGGCCTTAAACAATTAGTAAATAAACTGCAGAACGTTATGTTATCTAATACACGCGCGCATTGCATGTATTCTGACAGCGCTGCATGAACTCACAGCAGATCTGCTTGTTAACCAGGGTTCAAAGTCCAAAGCGCGAGGAAAATCTGCGCTGATACAGTTGTCAGTTGCTCAGTCATTTTTATGAATTTTTACAAGGCACGTGACAAAGCGATACGTACGACGTATTCGTAATGAAACTTATTTATAAATCTGTTGTTGTCAATAAAAAGGAAGCATTGAAGTCTTCCTGCGCGTTTCCGCCAAAATAAAAGTTGAGAAAAAGCAAGAACTCTTATCAACATTCATAAATGTTAGTATTGTAATTTTACTGTTGTTCTGTAAAATAAAATAAAAAGTAAGACAATAATAATAAT
>NW_015544185.1:1174831-1182073 GCF_001515605.1 Sinocyclocheilus anshuiensis | reverse complement strand
TATATATATATATATATATATATATATATATATATATACTTCTATAACAGCACAGGACTGAATGCATTCCTGTGGCGCGGTATTTACATGGTAATTCAATGTACTTCAAAGAATACCATGGTACATGCACATACAACACGTATGCTATTTCCATGATACATGTCTAAAAAACGTATGGTAGTAGTACCAAAGTATGTTTTGTTCGTGTGGTCTGCATTTTTGTTATGTGAGAAGTTCAGTAAGCTACAGGAAGACACTTCAAAATGGAGACCGTGTCGTCGGGCTGTCGTTGAAAAAGGCGCAAAACACGCACCAAACAACGAAAACTTACCAAATATATTTCAACGAAGCGTTGAAAATAAATATTTCTCACATATACTGAGAAATCTAACGACTGCTAGTAGATCCCTTCTCGATGAAAGATCACACTCTTCGTCAGATCACTCGATGTCATCTGCAGCTAAAATGGTCTGAGCTTCTCCTTCCCAGAATGCCTTTAGGTGAGGCGTGTTGTTGATGTTGCATCATGGGAAATGTAGTTTCTTATAGCTGTTTTCGTCGACTGCTCTTCCTCTCATGTCCATCTGTGGTCAGAGGATAACAAACTGTTTGACTAAATGAAAACCTAGAAAATCTTTTTTTTTAATAACTCAACGAAACGTTGAAATGAAATATTTCTCGTATACTGAGAACTCTAACGACTGCAAGCAGATCCCTTCTCGCCGAAAGATCACACTCTTCGTCGGGTCATTCGATGTCATCTGCAGCTAAAATGGTCTGAGCTTCTCCTTCCCAGAATGCCTTTAGGTGAGGCGTGTTGTTGATGTTGCATCATGGGAAATGTAGTTTCTTATAGCTGTTTTCGTCGACTGCTCTTCCTCTCATGTCCATCTGTGGTCAGAGGATAACAAACTGTTTGACTAAATGAAAACCTAGAAAATCTTTTTTTTTAATAACATATTTTATATTTATATTTTAATTTATTATTAATACATAGGCCTACCTGTGTTTAGTCAAAGTTTACATTTATTTTTGTGTTTAGTGAACCTGTTTACCACTTTGCTTTCAATTAGGTTATAATCTAGCGTCAAATGCTGTGTAGTTTGTTTCACGTCTCTGCAGTCGAATAAAACGTGCGAATCGGTTCGTTTGAATCACTGAACGCAAGCGATTCTAAAAAAGATTCGGACATTATTTTCTTTCGCCAAGGCGACTTCTATTGGAGAGTACGGTGTACTTCGTGCTATAACGCGGCGCTGGAATCAACATGGGACAGCCGAGTACAGAGGCAGCACTCTTCAAGACCTTTATAAAAGAAGCAGACACTTGAAACTGCCGAGAGAGGAACATTTTGTTACATAACGCTCTCATACAGAAATCTTAACCATCCGGATTCATCAGTCCGCTGAAGATGAGGAGGATGATGGTCAAGAGAGAATGACAGGTGAGTAAAACTCCAGCCAGTCTCATTATGAGTCACACTGAGCTTTATATTTTGATATTAATTTAAAAAACACAAAAAGTACAGTGAACGTATGATAGCCGATATAGTTCTGAAATTAGGCTAATTTACAAGGTAGCCTACTTCCAATGGTCCGTTCAATAGTATTTATTTTTACGTTTTTGTACAGTGGTACTTCTTTGACATCCAATATGCTTAAGAAAATATGGTGTCCAAAACTTTATTTTGGATTTGCACTATGGAACCAGGGTATTCTTAGAAGAAGCTTAAATACTACTATTTCAGTACCATGGTCGGCTATATATTAAAGCAGGGGTACTCAAGTTCAGAGTACCCCTGCTTTTTATGTAGTGCATTAAAACTACATACATTGACAGAGATTTAGCAGATCTGATTTGAATGTTTGTAACACAGAAATAACGATACAAAAGACTTTGTAAAGATGTTTCATTTAAATGCTCTCTCTGGTCAGCGGCAGTGCGAACGCAGATTTGAATGGCTTTAATAGACATATAGTTGCATCATTTATGAGTCATTTATGAGCAAGATTGCGTGGGTGATTGAATCTGTTTGCGATCTGGCTATTTATTTAAATATCCAACAAAATACGACAGTAAACATACGACGCGACAATATATGACCCTGGACCACAAAACCAGTCTTAAATTAATGCCACTCAGCGGGTGTTGCATGCATCAGTCCAAAAGCACTAAATTAAAATGCGCCCATCCATTAAAAAAAAGTCTCTCACATGGCTCCGGGGGGTGAACAAATGCCTTCTGTAGCGAATCGATGCGTTTTTGTAAGAAAAATATCCATATTCAAAACGTAATAATCACTTTAATGTAGCTTGCGCTCACTGTTGTACACTGGAAGCAGCTCCGGGCGGATGACGTATGAGGTCAGCTGAATTTCACACTCATCCAGGCCACACAGAAAAAAGAGGCCAAAATTGTACCTTTTGGGGTACAACAGCTTGACACCATAAAAGTACACCACATATTAGCACCTTAAGAGTAGTAATTCGTACCCTTAAGGTACTAATTTGTAAAAAAAGGAACAAATATGTCCTTTTCAGTGACAAGCTGTTGTACCCCAAAAGGTGCAATTTTGGCCCCTTATTTCCTGTATATAGCCTATACATCCACAACAATTTCTGAAAACACAGACAACCCTATTATTTGTATGGCATCACATAAAATAAAGGTCTAAATCCTTAGTCTGGGGCCGTCATCCTTAGTCATTTCCCCCAATGACTCAATTATAGAAATTATTACTTGTATTTAGCAAGAATGCTTTAAATTTATCAAAAGTGATGATAAAGACATTTATAATGTTACAAAAGATTTATATTTCAGATAAATGCTGTTCTTCTGAACTTTCTATTCATCAAAGAAACCTGAAAAAAAATCTGTTTTCAACATAATAATATTAATAGTAATAATAAATGTTTCTTGAGCAGCAAATCAGCATTAATGTAGCCTAAGCTTCCAATCAATGATGATGTCCTTTAGCACAGTATTCTGAATGATGATAATAATGGGGTGCTACTGATAGCCTAACAGATAGCCTACTAGCAGTTTAATACTCAACTAGGTTAATAAAGACAAAACTATCTAGCATAGTTACAGATGAAACTGACCTACAATTGAAGCCCTGAACAGGTCAGTGATGTTGCTAGGCCTACATTTCACTGCTTCTTCTGGCCGCTTCTGTTCGGAACCGTTTGACGGAAGCACGGAACACACGTGAGCTGATGACTAACCGATTTATGATATATTATCGAATGAAAAAATCGGAAATGATCACTTTGGTACATTGAGAAGGCATAAATATTAAATAATAATAATAATAACAAAAAAAACAAAAAAAAAACAGGGCAGTGGGCCAATTCAGCCGCCAGGCTGCTGGGAATTCTCCCGGTGCTCCCGATGGCCAGTCCGGGCCTGGGAAGCGGCCAGAATAAGCAGTGAAATGTAGCAACATCACTGACCTGACCTGTTCAGGGCTTCAAGTACAGGTCAGTTTCATCTGTAAATACGCTAGATAGTTTTGTCTTTAGTTGAGTATTAAACTGCTAGTATCAGTACTAGCTCCGCATTATCATCATCATTCAGAATACGGTGCTAAAGGACATCAATATCGATTGTAAAATTACATAAAAATTTTTAGCAGAGACAGATATTCACGTGGATTTATTGTACAGGGAGGGAGGGAGCTAGAGACAGCAACACAAAAATAATATCAGTCACAGCCTAATGCAATAGTGTGTTCAGTATTAGAATTTTTCACAAATATATTGTAGCCTACTAATTTTGACATTTAGGTGCTTTAGAAAATGTGTTTTAATAGGCCTACTCTAACAGTCAAAAGGTTTTGATCAGTAAGATTGATTATGAACGCGATATTGCCTAGCTTGTCAGTGAACTACGGCTCTGTGTATTAAATGCCACTCCATCTGAATGCAGGTGATGGTGATTTACTACCAATCACGGAACCGGCTTTACTGACGAGATGCACTTGACAATCACATGCGATTAATTGCACAGCCCTAGTCTGTGGTTTCAGAAATTGTTGTGGATGTATAGGCTATATACAAAAAAAGTGCCCAAAATCTTTTGGGGTACAACAGCTTGTCACTGGAGCAGGACCCTTAAAAGGACATCTTTGTTCCTTTTTTACCCCTAATAGGTAGGCCTACAAATTATTACCTTAAGGGTACGAATTACTACTCTAAGGTACCAATATGTACCTATTAGGGGTAAAAAAAAAAGGTACAAAGATGTCCTTTTAAGAGTACTGCTACGGTGTCGAGCTGTTGTGCCCCAAAAGGTACAATTTTGGTCCTTTTTTCTGTGTGGCCTGGATGAGTGTGAGATTTCCCGGCCTGAAATTACGTCCCAGTCCGGCCCTGCCTCCAAAGTAGTTTTGTGTAAAGAATTACCATGGTAAGTTTAAAAAAAAATGCTGATACCTTTATGTGCTTTTAGTATAGGCTATGACTAGTTGGAAAACTTGTTTGAGTTGTTCCGTGAGTTATTCCAGTGAAGAGCAGCTTTAGTGTATTTGTCCAGTACAATTATTTTTACAACAGCGTAACGAGACCAATTTAGTTACTTCCAGAAAATTGTTTTAATAGTCACATTAATAATTAACAATGCCTTTCTTTATGCAGAACAATGGCCCATGTTTTGTTTTTCAGTTGTATATTTACAGCCGTCATTTGAATAGGCTATTGTTAGTGTGCAACTGTTTTCATTTCACTCTCTGAATATTCTTTTGAATGTGTTTTGCATATAAACTATGGATGGGACTACTGGAAACAACAGACGATGTTGTTGTAAAATAAAGATATTTGGGTAGTTGAAAAAAATAACATGAACATGAAACGTATCCTCCTGGGACCCAGGTATAGACTTTTGTCCAGGACATTATATTTTATATATATATATATATCTTTAAATATGACTAATATTGACAGAATGATCAAATGTAGCACTCATAGGGAAATATGATAATGTTTTGTAATTATCATTTAATTCTGGCTCAAATTCTGGCTTCAAATTGTTTGTCGTAAATAAACATCTCAGAAAAATTTCAAGGGGTTTCAAATTAGAATATGACTTTTTGTTATGAAACGAGGCATACTTTTCATACATGTCTTCTGT
Source organism: Sinocyclocheilus anshuiensis (assembly GCF_001515605.1). Classification (NCBI taxonomy): domain Eukaryota; kingdom Metazoa; phylum Chordata; class Actinopteri; order Cypriniformes; family Cyprinidae; genus Sinocyclocheilus; species Sinocyclocheilus anshuiensis. Next base: position 1,176,943 of record NW_015544185.1, on the reverse strand, counting down.
TGAGGACACCAGGACAAACATCATGTTAAGAAAATTATAGATCAATATTCCTATGAAATATGAGATATTCTTATGAAAATGTTGTTAAGTTATTACTCCCATTATAACAATTATTTTTTCATTATGGTTTGCCCCAAGAGCCAAGAACACATTAATATGCTAATTAGATGCAGTGTATAGATACATTGTATAGAATGGGAATACCAATTTATGGACATTTTACCCACATATTCCATAAAGTACAGTAGTATATCAAATCATTCAGTTATATCTTTCATAACATAGTTGAGAATCATCTTTGAACAAAGTTTGGCTAAAAATAGCCTGAAACCTAAAAACTGATTGCTGAGTTCAAAATTAAATAATTGGTTTTGCCTATACATGCCTTTTCATGTCTATTTATTTATTTTTTGAATAACTTAGTCCTGCTGTCCTCTACAAAGGACATAGAATAAACTATGAATAAAATATATTATTATTCAAAAATGTTTATGCTCCAACCAATGGTATGACATAAGAAAAACAACAAAATTCACAAAACTTTTTTTCCTGGTTCTCAGGAGGATGTATAAACACATAAATACAAAGTATTATATTTCCTTTTTCTTTAAATGATAATAATCATAATAATACTTTTAATCCCCTTGCAGTTCACTTATACAACAAATGGATTTTAATATTCAAATAATAAATTATTAAATAGAAAATTAATATAAACTATTAAATATAAAACTGCATAAAAATGATGCAAGATCAGATTTTTTTTGTTTTAAATAGTTCTAGATGAAGTAAAGCATATTATATTTATGTTAAACTGCTGTCTGTGTATTAAGCCTCTATGGCAATGTACATTTTTAACCTGGAAACCAAGGGGAGTTTTTAAACCCGTTTGAAATAAAACCCGTCTTTTTCCTGGTTTAGTACGCTATTGTTGAGCAATGGCTTGACTGTAGTATTAATCACTTTCTAATGTCATTTCTTTATCAGCATATTCAGTCTTTTATGGTGTGGCCACACCAGACTCACATCCATTCAGAGTAAAAATGCAAGCACATGCAAAGGGTTTTTATTCAAATTTACTACATACAACCGATCAAGTTGGGTGACCTGCACATTTGCATAGCCGAAAGGTGCTTGACCAGTACAGATTGACCTCTTGCCTCAATAACGTTTGCTGAAGGAGATTTGAACAATCAGAATTTATTCATTATTATTTGTTTTATTAATTATTAAAACCAGAAGCCCTAGGCATCTTATCTTGTAGCTGGTAATCGTTCCAGAATATGCAGTGATTTTGCATGCTTAAAGCGTGTTGTGACTGTGCTTTTTCTGACTGCAACACAATTGTTTAATTACTAATTGTTAATCTTTTTGCCTCCAGCTCCTGTGTTCACACATCGGTAACTCCATCTTGGCTCAACATCATCCAAGAACCTAACATGAATCAGACTTGTGAGGAAAGTGAAGATTTCAAATATTTGGCATACAAAGTCACGTACAGTGTCGTATTCCCTATTGGATTTATCAGCAACTCTGTGGCTTTGTTTGTGTTCCTGTGCCACACTCCAGAGAAGTCAGCCAACACTGTATTTATGACTAACTTGGCTATCTCAGATGTTGGCTTCTCCTTGACATTGCCCTTCCGTCTGGTCTACTTTTTTAAGGGCGGTCAATGGGATTTTCCAGACTGGTTTTGCCGCTGGTGTGTATTTTCCTTTTACGTCAACCTGTATACAAGTGTATTGTTTCTTACAGGCCTTAGCATATTACGGTACATTGCCGTAGTTCAACCCTTTCGCAACAAGTCTCTGGTTACGATACGGAGAGCCAGTCTATCATGCTTTGCGATCTGGATTTTTGTGGCCTGTTTGTCAACGCCTTTCCTCATGTCAGGTACTTCAATGCGGGATGAAAAGACATGCTGCTTTGAACCGGGGAACAACAAGTCATGGAAACGCATATTTATCTTGAACTATGTGGGGGTTTTGTTTGGATTTGTCATTCCGTTCTTCATAATTCTCATCTGCTACGGCTGCATAATCTGCGAACTCATCAAAGGAGAATATAGTCAAACGATGAACACCCGCCGACACGCTGTGTATATGATTGCCG
>NW_015544185.1:1166117-1174405 GCF_001515605.1 Sinocyclocheilus anshuiensis | reverse complement strand
GAGCACATTCCTGCTGTGTTTCCTACCATATCACGTCGCTCGCACGGTCCATCTTCATGCCAAGGTTTTAGAGAAGAACTGCCAGGTCATTGAGTTCCTCCTAAAAGTTCTGGTCATCTCGTTGTGCATGGCGGCGTCCAACAGTTGCTTCAATCCCTTGTTGTACTACTTCGCAGGAGAGACTTTCCGCAAGGCCATCATCCGTAGAGCGCCACATCGAAGGACTTTTAGTTCATTCAAACAGAGTGGTCGTCAACGCCAAAGCAGCTTGCAGAAGTCGAGGCGCCAAAGCTTCACTTCCGTACACCAAGACTGTCTGCCCTGCTCTATGAACAGCTCCTGCCAGGTCATAAACAAAAAAAAACCTGAGGGCTGCAAGCCTGAAAACCAATGCAAGCTGTCTGACTCTGAAGAAAATTAAGTAGTAAAAGATAGTTGCACTTGATGAAGAGGAAGAAATCTGAGTGTATAGAATAGGTGTCTTTAATGTTGTCTTGAAGAAGCGAATTTAAAGCATCTCGGTTGTTTTTCTACTTCCTTTTTTTAGGTTCTCAACTAAAAGACTGAAATGTGAAAGATGTTGTGCATTAGATAAAGTGGGGGTGAATCTCACACAACTTTTAGAAATGGGTCATATTTTGATTCTTGCATTTGGCAAATGCTTTTATTCCAAGAAAACTGCATCCTGGACATATTCTTGCAAGATTCATCCGGGTACACGCTTAAAAATAATGGGATTTTACAGCATTGCCAAAAAAGAACTACGGAGGCCCGCACATGACATGCAGTAAAAAAAAAAAAAAAAAAAGTAAGTTGTGTGCATGTTCCCTCATTTTAAGTAAATCGTGTGCATGAAATAATAATCCTACTTCTTGTCCACATTCTGTTAAACTAGTTGCTGCTGTTATGTTATGGACAGAGACACTTAAATTGGATTTTATTTTGAGGAGAATGAGTTATAGAGACATTCTCAAAAGCTTTGCTGCATTGCATGGAATTATTTTAAGTGAGAGGCATCTACATCAGTTTATGAGAATGCGGACAGGAAGTAGAACAAATTATGATTTCATGTACACAATTTACTTAAAACAATGGAACAAATTGGTAAATCGTCTGCACGATTTTACTTTTTCCCCCCTGCATGTCATTTGCGGGGCTCCATAAAAAACAGGATGTGCAAAATGTGCAAATAAAAACAGGTGCTAAGAGCATAATTAAACCAAAGTTTATATTATGAAACAGTCTTATAAGACGTCTCAGTCTCACGCAGAATGCATTTTTCTGTTCCATTGCACTATTTTTCCATTGTTTTTCTATGTAAGCATGCGCTAGATGTACAAGATGTACACAAAACATGGCACTCAAGTAAAGGAAGTTGGAGGGGTCATGAACTGCCTTTTTTTGTACTGTTCTCTGAGGTCCACTTATAATGACATCAAAAAAAACATCATAATTTAGAAGTAATAGAAATAACTTTCTGTCCTGTTTTGACCCCCCTCATCGGAACGCTCTGTTTAAATAGTGTGGCAGATTGTAGACTCGGAAGTAAACACCCCACTGACTATTACACTACATGCGTGAATCTGTGGGCGGGGCTAAACAGGCAGCAATGTAGAAGTAGGCGTTGATTTTCTTCTGCGGAGGCGGGGTTTTGCCACACTATTACGTCATAAAGTGACACATTCCCACAACCTGTCATTTTGGCAGATCGGCTTCAATATAAGCTGTTTTTAGACTAACGAGAAAGTTTTGAGCTCTAAAACTTACAGGATGTTTTTATAGTTCACGTTCATGACCTCTTTGAACTTTTTAAAAAAGCATCTCTAGACCATGCGTTTTTTCGTTTCACTGTACTGCGTCTCGCGTTTTCACGCAAAAACGCATTCTGTATTAAAAAAAAAAAGCACCAACTCTCAAATAACACTGAAGCCGGAGTTTGTCCGCTTTTAAGCAGCGCTAATAACAATAACCTTGTTCATCTCTCACTAAACACAATCTGTCCACTAGCGCTAACTAGTGATTGTAGCCTTACATACCCATTTTTCCTGTTCTTGCTTAATTTTAACATACTACTTTCAATAAAATTAACCCCTTCTTCATCATATATTTGAATTAATACTTAAAATGAGTATCATTTTAAGTATCATTTACTCTCCATCACACCTGCGCTTCCTTAAAGACCACGCCCACTCTGCTAAAACATGAAACGTATAATCACAGTAAAACATGGTAATGGAAGAAAAAAAAACTATGTTTAAGAGTGTATATCCAGTTTTATCACAAACCAGCAAAGATTGTTTGAGAAGATACTCTTCATTGTTACTATAGGGCATTATTGTAAGACAGAAATCATTGTTCCCTACGGGAAATAAAAGTCACAAATGGTATCAGTATCTGAATCAGATTCCCTAGACAGCAATGAGTTTGAATGGGAAACAAATGGAGAGGTTTAAGATTTCCTGCCTCTCAGATAGAAATCTCACATGCTTCTTTAGAGTTTCAGAAGAAATCTCAAAAATGCCTTAAAATTTGTTCAGATTTAAAAATCTGCAATCAAAAGTCATAAATCTCAATATGAGCTCAAGCATTTCTCAACATATTCTTCCAAAACTAAAATATCTGATATGGTGTCTTATTTTTACTGAATGACAACAGTTGACTCGTTTATGTCTTTTTATGTACTCCCCTAAGCTTGCAATTTTTGAACACTTTGATGTAAGTTGCAGTTTTAGTCAAAATTCCAGGCAAGCAGGTGTTTTCAAAGCAGCTTGTTCTGCTGATTGCGCCACTGAAACATTTATCTGCATTTATCAGAAATTATTAATTGTGTTTATTATATCAATGGAACATATAAGTTCTGAACATGAGAATTCCAAAACTTCAAAGACTTCAAAGACACATTCTATCCCAAAAAAAAACAACAACAGCTACATGAAAGACCATTATCTATTACTCCATTGAGAGGAAATTCAGTGGAACATTTGGTGGAACTTGACTGCAACTTCGGTTAATATGACTGAAGATGGGAAGATTGTGTAACTATGTGATTTCAGGATTTTCACTGACTGCTTCTAAATACCATAAGGTTAATCAGTCTTTAACCTGCATGATTTCTTAAGAGGCAAATCGACAGAAATTATATCACTGTTAATTTGCAAACAACATTTATCTGAGCTTTCTCATTGCGTAAGGGCCAGTATTATCAATGCCACCTCAATGCATTCATGAAGGCATCCTACAGGATAGTTTTACCACTTTCTTAATGTCATATTTCATTTTACATGATGGTCTTTACTTTCCCTTTTATTGTTAAACTGCTTGTAAATCTGGTTGTAAAGCACTACATGCAAGAAGGATGTTTATGAAGTCCGTTTCAGTAAAATCAAAAAGCAAAATGATGGGACTCAAATACTGTTTGAACCAGACAAGTGAGCTTAGCAGCATGAAAAAAATAGTGTACTACTTACTGCGGTATATACGGTGTCCTACGTGCTACTTTTTAAAAGCTGCACTCTGTTATTTAGCATCTGTGAGAGTCACTAACTCATAATATGTGACAACCATATAACACAATCGTTTGAAACCTTTATTGTTGAGTAATGCATTCTGTGTCCCAATTTGCTTTCAAATAATGTGGGCTATTCTAGTACATGCAAATTGGAAGTAATTATTTTTGTTGAATTGATTTCTAACAACATAATCACGAGTGTGACTGTGTCTCAGAAACTCATTTGTTTCTAGTCACTGCTAAACTGAGGCATCTTCCATATGGTTTGGCCTACATACTTTTCCTAAGAAACAGGAATAGATCTGTCAGATTGGCCCAAAATCATTTCTTTTGGAGAAAAGGAGGAAAAACAACACACCAGAAAGAGAAAACATATATGTGGCTGAGTTATTGAGGCAAATGTTCACATCTAAACATTCCCGACCACCTAAGAATGTTGCATTGAAAACCATTTATTAAAACCCTTTAATAAAAGCGGTAAAATATGCACACGGTTCACTGGATATCTTGCCTAGAGACACATGAGGGTCATAATGACTACATATTCATGCAGTAATTAGCTGCAATTAGACCATATTTCTTAGCCATTCTGATGATTGGTTTCAAAAACAGCTGAACCTCTGGACCATTTCTGCATGCTGCATATGAACTGAGTTGCTGCCACATGATTGGCTGGTTTAGGTTTTATTATTTTTGTCTGCTTTTTCTCAAGATAACTGCTGACTATTGCATATACAAGTGGCAACAATGAGCCATTTGTATAAATTCACAAAGAATGCATTGTAGATACATGTTCAAAGACACATTCACATGCTAAATTTGCAATTGTTTTCAAATTCATAAGCCCATTACGAACTTATCGATTCATTTCAGAGCAATACCAGCCCACTTAAAGGGACAGAAAAGGGACAAAAAACAAAAATTCTCCCTCATATCGTTTGACTTTCTTTTGCAGAACACAAAAAATATTTTATTTTTTAAATAATATTAGGGCTTTATGACCATTCAATGAAAGTTAACGGGGTTTGGACCCAAAATTATCTTCAAAGTATCTCCTTTTGTGTTCCACAGAAGAATAATTTTTTCCTTTAAAGGAATTGTTCACCCTAAAAAAGAAAATGTGCGGAAAATGTACTCACCCTCAGGCCATCCAAGATTTTGAGTTTTTTCTTCATCAGAACAGATTTGGAGAAATGTAGCATCACATCACTTGCTCAGCAATGGATCCTCTGCAGTGAATGGGTGCCGTCAGAATGAGAGTCCAAACAGCTGAGAAAAACATCACAATAATCCACACCACTCCAGTCCATCAAATAACATCTCGTGAGGCGAAAGCTGCATGTTTGTAAGAAACAAATCCATCAAGACTATTTTAATGTCAAACTAAAATATGAGTCCATACATAACGCTTCCTCCAGTGAAAAATCCCATCTCCTGTTGTCCTCTCACATCAAAATCCACCAACACATTTGTTTTGGCATGTAAACAGTGTTTGATCTGTGCATATTTCTCTCCTGATTCAGACGAGCTGACTTTTTCACTGGAGAAAGCAATATTATGAATAGAGGACTCACATTTTAGTCAATTGTCAACAAATTGTCACTTTTCGGTGAATTATCCCTTTACAACAAAGGCTCAGATCACAATCAACATCAAACTCTGATTACAAGGATTAATAATAGTACAAGAAGTAGATCACTCAGTAATCCATCTCCATTTCCAGTGCAAGTCAAGGACCTGCTGAGATGATCAGCCTTCTCGACAGCTGGCTTATTTAGAAATGTTATTCTTAAGAACAGTAATGGCCACTTACAGACTCCAGTTATTTTACAGCATGAAGTATGAAGACCTCTAAGTAGGCTATACCAAAAAAGGAGACTTGTACATAGCACTACAGAAGATCCTCTGGTTGGACACAATAGTGATGTTTTCATTGGAACGACCTTTGTTTATACAGCCATTTTTTTAGAAAAGGACATTGCTAGGAGTTTCCCAGGCTTGGAAATCACAAATCACTTCTTAAAAGTTTTTCATAGCAGATTAATACGACTCAATGAGGTACTGACTACCCGAATTAATTTCTAGCAAAGGTAAGCACACATTAGACTGGAAACATCCCCAAATATCAAATGATGATGGCATCATTTACTCCAGGAAGTCCGAGGAACGAGGAACTGCTAATTCAGTCAGAACGGACCTTAAAAAAGCTCTTTTATTACACTTACTTTCTGCTGTGGCAAACTCTCTAGCAAAACATCAGCACATCAGAGACATCTCAAACTTGTTTTATTACATCTTAAATAACAGTACATTTTAATATAGTATCTATGTTGCATCCAGCTTTCTGTGGTACACCGACAGACTGAAATTAAATACAAAAGGTGAGATAGGGAGTGCTGAGATCTACAGTTATTAATGAAGAGAGAAAATAAGGGGAATCCATTTTAATTGAACTGCAATTAATCTTTACTGGTGGCAGCACACACAAATACATCACAATTATTGTACATTATCGCAGAGAAAGGAAAAAAACAATAATAATAATAAAAAAAAAAAGAAGTCAAAACTATTAAAGAAAGTGCATCTGTTTACAGTGGAAAAAGACTCTGCCATGTCAGATGCCATTTTAAAGAAAAGCCAAAAGTTTCTCGCGATTCTCCGATCGAACGTTTTGATTTAGAAAACTCGCACGAAGGTTTTTCGAGCGTCTCGAACGGGACTTTTCGCAACTGTCGTTTAATTCGGGACAATTTCAGGAAGCATGGCCATGACTTACAGGTCGTCTGCAGGAAATACATGTCGTATCGCCCTCGCGATTTCTCATATTGGTGCATAGCTTCGCCGGTAAAAGTAAAGGATGTATGCACAGCATGTGTAAAACATCTGGAATCAATGTTTCAATGGTCAAAAATTCTCAGTTTCATATCGGTTTCGCCGTCCCGGTGAAGGTAAGTGGGCCTAAAGATGTCAGCTCCTGTTTAAGCAAATTCTACAGCATGCGACTACGTTAATTCATGGCAGATGAAATAAAACGCTTAACTTAAAAATTTCTGAATTATCATTATTTTCAGACATTGATTTGTACAACATTTCATTCACATAGTAGTAACTGTATTTCCAAGCACAGACAGGGCTATCTGTTCTCTCTCTGGAACTGGGCTAAAAAGAAAGAAAAGAAAAAGGTTTTGTTTTTCCAAGCACCGATCCCGACACCACTGAAAAAAAAACCTAAACACTCCCCGCCCCACCTCCCCAACGCCCGCCGACCAAAACCATCCCAAAAATCGGAATTAAAGCCAAAAGCTCGAAGGAACGTATAAACATAAGACCAGAAGATAAGCTAAGGGGTTAGTTTGAACTGTTTTTAATCCAATGAAAGAGGATTGTATTTTTTTTTTGGTGAATTTTTTCACTTTTTTTTGTACTTTTTTGTGCATTTTCTACATTAAAATTAGCATTCAATGTGATTAACAGCATGTGCTTGGTTAGTTAACGCTTAAAACGTTAGTCAAGTTTCTTATTGTGCAAACAAAGCTGACTGGACGAGACGAGACTGGAAAGAAACATTAGCTAGGATATAATGCTGCATTCGCGTGCAAGTCGGATACCCATATTTACAACGGCCATTCGCAGATAAATGAAGCGAGTACCTCGGACTCAGAAATGGCAAAGTATTTCAAAGAGATATGGCATTTGCTTTTTTCTTTAATGACAAAGGACCAGGATGCACACTGAAAGTTTAACTAATGCACAGATCAGGATTACATTTTGTAGAAAGCTAAGGCTATTCTTATTAGCCAATGATCGGCAATAGCCCAGCGATGTTAACAATCGGAACAGATCAGAGGTGAACGCTGTCTGGGGACGCCCAAAAATATGAATATTAAGCTTTCACAAAAGGGCGCGTGAACTTTACCTCACGTTCATGAAAACTACACAACCTCTAGAGCAACCTAGTGCACACGAAAATAACAAAACAAAACATGATTGGCATCGTCAAAAAAAGCTGCTCTTCCATCCTGGTCTAGTTTCAGCATTTTACATGACTTTTCTTGTTTTCACATGGTTTTATAACAGGATTCAAAGTTTTACTAATCAGAAACATATCATCTAAACAGAAAAAACAGGCGGGAAAAAGATCTAGAAGATGGACTACCAGATAAAAGGAACAACAGAAGAAGAAGAAAAAATAAGAGTTAAATAATTTGTACAATTACACTCCAACATTTGCTTTCTAGACACATGATACATAAGCGTGGGATGATAGTGTTTTGTGTTTTCTCTTACAGGGTGACACAGAATGGTCCGAGAGGGAATGCAAGTTATTCATTTGAAACCACAGGAATTCTTCTTTTTTCTCTTTTTTTAAGCTGGGTGATAAAACAAATTGTGCTCTTCTTGGTGTAGGAAAGGCATTGTTTTCCCTTAGAAGTTTTATTTCTTTTCATGGTGGTGTCAGTCAGTTTTATAAGGTGTTTTGTTGTTGACGATGCTGTGAAATTTAACATTCTAAAGTTGGAATGGTCTTCCAGTCAACTTTGGAGTTCAAATGATATCTGCGGACAGATAAAAAGAGATGAAAATGATAAAGTAGATATTCAGAGAATGACTTTTTTAGATCAGACAACTCCATATAAACTTGCATGATAAATGCACAAATTACTATTACACTGCAAGAAGGTACACTGAGAAACTAAACTCATTTATTTAGGCATAAATGGTTGGAAAACAAATTCTTATTTGTAATCTCAATTTTGTGAATCTATAACGTAAAAAAAAA
>NW_015544185.1:1156713-1165928 GCF_001515605.1 Sinocyclocheilus anshuiensis | reverse complement strand
AAAAAACAGGCGGGAAAAAGATCTAGAAGATGGACTACCAGATAAAAGGAACAACAGAAGAAGAAGAAAAAATAAGAGTTAAATAATTTGTACAATTACACTCCAACATTTGCTTTCTAGACACATGATACATAAGCGTGGGATGATAGTGTTTTGTGTTTTCTCTTACAGGGTGACACAGAATGGTCCGAGAGGGAATGCAAGTTATTCATTTGAAACCACAGGAATTCTTCTTTCTTTTTTAAGCTGGGTGATAAAACAAATTGTGCTCTTCTTGGTGTAGGAAAGGCATTGTTTTCCCTTAGAAGTTTTATTTCTTTTCATGGTGGTGTCAGTCAGTTTTATAAGGTGTTTTGTTGTTGACGATGCTGTGAAATTTAACATTCTAAAGTTGGAATGGTCTTCCAGTCAACTTTGGAGTTCAAATGATATCTGCGGACAGATAAAAAGAGATGAAAATGATAAAGTAGATATTCAGAGAATGACTTTTTTAGATCAGACAACTCCATATAAACTTGCATGATAAATGCACAAATTACTATTACACTGCAAGAAGGTACACTGAGAAACTAAACTCATTTATTTAGGCATAAATGGTTGGAAAACAAATTCTTATTTGTAATCTCAATTTTGTGAATCTATAACGTAAAAAAAAATAAAAATAATTCAAGGTTGAAAACTACTGGAGTATGTTTTACAAGAAAATACTATTTTAGTTTTTCTGCTTGTTCTTTGCCGTTTCTTTGTATTTGTACAACTTTATCAATTCTTGAGAGAAAATTGTTTGGAAGTCAATCTGAAACTAAAATAACTAAAATAATAACAAAACAGTATGATTGATTGATTGTTCATAATGTAGCACTATATCAGCTACCACAGCTATATTCTATATAACACATGGGTTTAAAGCAAAAAAAAAAATCCTGAGCCTGAACTTTTTTCCGGGGCAGGGCGGGGCAGCACACTTTAACATTTGAAAGGATACTATGGCAAAGTTATTGCTTTCTTTAATGCAGTTGTATTTAGAAATACTTTAACTAATCTAGGGCTGTAACTAATGATTATTTTGGTAATCAAGTAATCTACTGATTATTTTGACAACCGAGTAATATTGAGTAAGATAAAAACTGAATAAATCACGATGTACAATAAATGGCATATTTAGAAATATGATGTATTCTCCTGTGTTGGCAAAGATTTATAAATGATTTACATTACAAATCTAGTGAGATAATGCATTTAGCCCCTTTCACACATACAGTACTGGTAAATTACCGGCAAGTTACCATTAATAGATCATGTGTGAACAGGACCTTTTCAAAAATCCCGGTAAATTTGTTCTGGCAATCATATCGTTTTATGGAGATGACATGATTACTCTGAGCCGTTTACAAAGCTCCGCTGCTTTTTAATTAGTTATTCTATGTAAATATGCGCTAGATGGACATCGCAGCTTTTTGTCACGCTTCTCCATTCATCAGGGTTGCGACTCCGCAATTGGATACTATTATGCGCGTCTCGTGTTTATTCTGATTGGCTAGTAATGTTAGTTTGGTTGAGAGTGAAAGCTGTGCGCTCCTCTCATACCATTGGTAGGCGAACTCGTGGACTCGAAAGTAATATCAATCAACAAGATTTTTTTTTTTTTAAATGTAGGACTATTTTTTTGCCCGCAGCCAAACGCTGCACGCCGGAGATCCGGCACGGTGCCGGAGAACTCTAAGCCCTGATAACATTAAAGTTGAACAAAAATCTGGCCATTACAAATCAGCCCTCTGATCTTCACTAAAGTGTAGCCAAAAATATCAGAAGGTGATACAAGGATACATTTAAATGGCATGTAAAACACACAAAGTATCTCTTGTTTAACATTAGGTTGTGCTGGAAGAGGCTGATTCTTACTGTATCGGACATGTTGTATTGAAAGCACCTTCAGCGTTCAGTTCCAGATCTTGAGGAAGCTGTCCCAGGACCCTGTAGCCACTGCCATACCGTCATTGGTTACACCCAGACAGCTTACTCGGTTGTCATGGCCGGCCAGCACACCTGAAAGAGTCCAAACATCAGTAAACCACACAATGTTTTATTGAAAAAAAAAAAAAAAAGATTATTGGAGTATGTTTGACAAGAAAATACTATTTCAGTTTTTCTACTTTAAAATGTTACATACCTTTTTCCTTGTAATTAACTGCAAAATTGGCCGTTTCTGAGTGAAAATTGTTTCTACATAAAACATTTTTATGGGATGCCAAACAGAGTTTTTGCAATGGTGATGAACTTAAAGTTTCGCTTGTACACTGTAAAAATAACTATTTTTTCAAAGTCTCAAATAAAACAGTATTGTAGTACATTTTACAAGTACATACCATTCAGTTTAGTCTACCATTTGAGTGTACTTCAAAATTTCATGCATAATTCAATGTTACTTTCGGTTTCTTTGTAATTGTGTAAAATTTACTAGCAGTTTCTGAGTGAACATCGCACGTTAGTTTGTAGATACTAATTACACACACACACAACGTGGTCGTCTGCTGACCGGTCTCTATGTCCCAGAGAGCACTGCGGGACAGATCACAACATTCAAATGCTTCAAAACACATACACATAATTGAGAAATCAAAATGCCTGTAGAAATGAACTGCAACATTTCTCAGAGCTGCAAAATCTGATCAGGTCTACATTTATAAGAAAAATAAATAATACAAATAATTAAATATCTAAAAATAAATATTATAGGTTGTATGCTAAATCTGCTTATTCTTGTGTCTCTTATTACATAATTTATTTAATGGTAAATTTTCACAGTAAGTCTCATTTGATAAACAAAGTAACAATGTATTTTCAAATGTAATAATTTTAGATAATATCAGTTAATAAAAATACAAGCCTTCATTGTTTGCTCATGTTCACATGGCATTAATGTTAACAAATATATTTTTGTATTTGTATTTAAAAATGTATTAGTAAATGTTGAAATTAACAAATTAACTTAAAATAAAACAAAAATAAGAAATAGACATAAGATTTAGCCTACAACCTTAATGTTAGCTTGCAGTTAATGATATACATATATTTCCCATAATTTAAAATTAATTTTTCTTAAGCACAAGGTGGCAGCTAACACCATAAATTGTGTTAAAAATAAAAAAAAAGTGGGAAGAAATTATTTTTGTCTTCCCCATAATGTTGTAGAAATGGTTCACATGATGTTACTTCCTGAATGTTGATTTTATAGAATGGTCCATTTTTTAATAGGAGAATGCAGACATAATATGAGAAATACAAAGCATACGGCATTTAAATAAATATATTTTTTAAATGTATAATCTGATTCCTGACTTTAAAGAAAAAAGGAAAATATAAAAATATCCCTGATGGCATTAACAACAAAATCTGGTCCTAATTGCAGATGTACGCTTTAGTATCGGAGATATCCAAGCTTTGGGTTTCTGGGATACAGTTCCTCACACTCACCAGGTGGTGTCGCCAGAACTTGTAACAATCTGGTTGTCATCAACGAAGCGGCAGCAAGAGAGGTATCCTGAAGAGGGAAGGAAGTTTAATACATGATTCCAAACCAATATTTCTTCTCAAAATCTTAAGAAATGTATTATACTTTACTTAAAAACAAAATAATATCTGTGAATGAACAATATGTCATTGTGTGGAGGATGATTTACATTGCTGTATTACACTCATGACAATTTGAAGGGGGAAGATGCTTATATGTCATGAAAATAGATATCACAAAGCGCAAAAAAAAAAAAAAGTAAAACTTTAAAATTTATATTTAAATTTAAAATTAATATTTAATTAATCTAAAACATATTTTCCTATTTTTCTCTTGATTTAGTGGTTAAATATGACCTGGACATTTCTTCACCCATACAGCAACTGAACAGAATGAGAGTGCATTACGTAATTGCTGATGCTGTCATTAAAGTCGATCAGATGGGATAATATTAAAGAGGGTGCAGAAAACACCAGTGCAGTTTCATGCTGTAATTACAGCTTAGCGAAACACCGACCCTTGTGTATATTCACAAGAGCCAAGATTACAGTGTGTGAGAGTTTCAGGACGACACGTCCTGTACCTGTGTGTCCGGCCAGCTCACGGCTGACGCGCACGTTCCCCTCGCGAGTCTTGAGGCTGTAGATGGAGCAGATGTTGTCTAGACCTCCACAAGCAACGTAATTCCCTGAAGGAGCGTAGGCACAGGTCATCACCCAGGAGGAGCGCAGAGGAATGGCGTGGACCTGAAACAACACACAAATGCTCAGGAAAAGACATATGGAAGTAATAAAAACCTGTAGCAGAAACCATTTTAAATAGCTGATCATCACAGGGTCTATATTAGTTCCTGTTAGGGCAAAAAATGGCCATGCAAAGATCAGGAACTTGTTTGCTATTTTTTTTTTTAGCATTTTAGCTTTCGGTCATGCCCATCCTGCAACATCTGCACAACTAGTACCTAGGTTTAACAGTTGTTGTTTTTTTTTATTTTCCCCAAGTAATAGTGATGCTTGGTCTGTGGCAATTAATTCGAGAAAATAAATAGGAATGCACTGAATAAGTAAATATTCAATTTTTTTTAATGTGGTTGATAATTAAGATGCATTCATGGTCATTTTTTAAGATGTATAATAAAAAAATATTTGTAAAAATACAAATGTTTACAAAACCAGTCTAATTAGAATTAGAAAATTTGTGGTTGATAAATTACGATGTATTATAAGAAGATCTTAAGAAGATATTTTTAAGGTGTATAATTAAAATATAATTTATACACAGTAAATAATTAGACACTACAGTCAAATGATCTGTTTATAACAGCAGCCTATTTATAACTATTCAAGCCATTATAAAAAAAATCAATAAAAAAAAATCAATATGGTTGCTAGTATCCACCCCAGAAAAGAGGTGCAACTTAGCTTAGTGAAATGCTCTATATAAAATCAAAATTCGAGAAATAAACGAACAAGTACAAATATAATACCTTATTTGTGGTATAACTGTCCCAAATAATGAGTTTTCCATCCTGGGAGGCACTGACGAGCAGCCTGCACAGAAAACACAAGAGCACAGATGAGCGAGTGCAGTTTACCTGCAAAACTACATTCAGGAGGATTGTCTCCCAGAACAATCTCAAACTATTCCCAGCACCATTCGGCACAAAAATGGTAGTTATGGATTTTTCTTGGCTGTAGCTATAATAGTAACAACATGCTTAGTCATAATACCTACTTACAACCATCACTCACCACCTACACAAACACAATAAAAGACCATGATTCAATGCAATAGGGATAGCACGCAGTGGCCACCACTCGAGCCATGAACCCATCCACCTCCACTGCGAAAGGGAAACCCCTCGGTGTCTCTCGCCCTGATGTACAAGGATGCTTTCGAAGGGCTAACAAATAAGGTCAGGCCATCATGCAAATCAGGTGACGGAGCTGTTCCATACCTGGAATCGGTGCCCCAGTGCATGGCGTAGATTTTAGCCAAATGTCCTCGCAGTGTTCTTCTTGTGCGCATCTGGATTCGGCCAACAGGGTCGATGTTGGCTGTGATCTGAAAACGTATATGCAAATTTAAAAAAAAACATCCACACACGTGGCATCGATATAGATATTAATCCATTTATTTAAATTACGGTTACTTAAATTTACACATTTAAACAGAAAATTTTAATTTCTTACCTGTGATAGTGTGGCATCTGCACAAGCTTTCCTTGCATCCTAGGAAAAGAGAAAAGGAGAAAAGTTTAGATGCGGTGGAACGAGGCATTATTTTATATACAAAACATTTAGGGTTAATGGTTAGTAAATAACAACCATAAAGTAACATGACATACGCTGTGATATACAATTCCTTCTTCAATTCCTTCATACGTCAGAATGCTGTTCATACGTCAGAATGCTGTTCATAGACTCTGTATATCTGTATTTATGTTCTACTGTTAGTGTTATCTGTATGCACCAAGGGTCTGAGAGTAACGCAATTTCAATTCTCTGTGTGTATGTGCTGTACATGTGGAAGAATTGACAATAAAGCAGACTTGACTTGACTTGACTTTAAAAAAATGTTCATATCATATTAGTAATCTAATTGGTAGCATTACTGACCCGTTAAGGTTAATTTACTCATTGATTTGATTGATTATGGCTAAAAGGTCAAAGATTTTAGACAAATGTGGATATTTTAGAACACAACAACAGAGGATTAGTAAAACTATCTCAGGCCGAGATAAAATGTAAAGCGGCTTCATGGAGGAAGTATCGGGTGTAAATTCTTTGAGGAATGAGAACAGAACAGTTACAGTAAATGTTTTTCCTGCATAGTGTAGAAGTATGTAAATAACCGCCCTCTGTATTTAAATGTCTTTTGGTTATGCAAATATTTCTGTGTAACAAGAGACTACCAAGTAATCAGGTTGTAAAAAACAAAAACAAACATGCACATACTTCATAGGACTAAATAGCTGGATTGGAAATATGTCTAGCTTTAATAAAACTGACATTTTAAATATAGCAGACATGTCAAAATCTCTATAATTATGAATGTGAGCTTTGTTTTTTCGCTGGTGATCGAAATTTACCACAGCAACAACCAGAGGCTACACTGACTCCTTTCCACCTGGAGTCTTAATGGGATAGTTCACCCAATAATGAAAATTCTGTCATCATTTACACACTCAAGTTGTTCCAACCTGTATGAATTTCTCTCTTCTGCTGAATATAAAAGATGATACTTTGAAGAACGTGGGAAACCGAACAGTTGCTAGTCCCCATTGACTCCCATAGTATGAAAAAAATACTGTGCAAGTCAATGGAGACCAGCAACTGTTTGGTTACCAATTTTTTTTTTCAAAACATCTTTTGTGTTCAGCAGAAGTCAGATGTACAGGTTGAAACAACTAGAGGATAAGTAAATGTCAATTTAGATTTTTGGGTGAACTATCCATTTAATTTAATGCTCAACTTAAAATGCTGAATAATCAGCAGATATTTTTCTATTTTTGGTAGTAATAAGATTAATATTGACCAGGCCAATCCATTAGTCGATATTTGGCCATTTTGGAGTAGAATATTTAGTATGTCAAATTACTATTCATTTGATTTTAGCAACTTTACGTTTCAATTACATTATACCAAACACATTTTAAAGATGTATATATACGTTGCATGTCTTGTGTTACAGGTATGGATTAGGGATTAATAAATGCAGTTGTGTATGAGATCAGAGAGGTCCTCACTCTGATCTGGTTCTTCAGCTGCTCGGCCTCCTGGCGTAACTGGTCCAGTTCACTCATTTTCCTCTTCTAAAGCTCTGCCTCACTCCTACTGTCGGGACACGTTCGGATCTACAGCAGAGAAAAAGAGAGTAAACATTTAGGCTCCGATTCCAATGTTATACCTTCAAAAGACATATTAACGGGAGGATATTTGGCCATCTTGAGACCAAGTTTAAATTTGAATGTGCATATTTCCTGTTTTGAAACAAGTAAACTGGTCTCAGCATCAGATATAGAAACAACCATATTGTTCGCACTAACATCGCACGCTAGCTGCATCTACAAGAGGAATCATCTCTGCATGTAACATTTGTTAATGGATTGCTAATAGATTGTTTATCAATACACAAGGGTGTAAATTCAAGATCCCATCCCACCGCATTAGCTACTGAAAGCAACCAAAGAACCATTTCCTCTTGTGGTGAAATGAGTTGTTGCTCCTTAATGAAAAATGCAGAAGTACAAAGAGAACAACAGCAAGAAACGAGCTGCGATTCTGTCCTTTTATTATGTCAATAATCGGCAATGGATAAAATACCTTATCCTAAACTGTAGCTTGAAAAAAAAACAAAACATAATTTGGCACATTATGGAAATAAAATGCCATGAAAAACAGGATATTCAATGAGAATGTAGGGCAGAACTTGATTTTATCTATTGGGAATTGATTGGATGATGAAAACTGGGCGCTACATCCAAGAATGGGGTCATGTGGTTGGAGGGACGGGCTGAAAAAAAAAAAGAGCTTGATGACATCAGTTGAAAAGGAAAGCGGTTTCAAAGGCGGAACAAGTTATTTAATTTAAATGAACGATTAAGCAGACAAACATTATGGGCACTGGAAATGTGAATTAGGAAAGTATATAGGGCAGGGCTCCAGACTCATTCTTCCCACTGGTCGCTCTTTTGCGACTAACTTTCTCAGTTGGTCGCACGAGCACATGATTTGGTCGCAATATTTTTTTATTTAGTACTACATCATGGGATTAATCAATGCATGCTGATGAACTTTTATCATAGTTTATAGTTATATGGATACGAAAGTGATTAACATTCAGCCCGTTCTTTTTCATCAGTAGTATTATTTGTGATTTGATTTTTGTGAACGGGAGTTCCTCTTTTGCTGTGTTATAAGCCGAGCTTGGGGTGCTTTCACTTTCAAATTCGTGATCTTGTCACGTTTTACAAGAAAAGATCTACACACTAGGGCTTTCAAAAAAAACATTGCATTCGAATTTTAGATCTGCATCAGCCAGCCTTATCAGTGGCACACGAAATGCGACGACAATGCATTTTAATGCTTTTGTTATCCTATCCAGTTGAACCCACTAGATGTGGCGCTGCTACATTGTGCATTCAATATATAGCGGAAAACGAGAGCATCAATGTGGTGAATATGTTGTTTACGGCAAAACTGAAACCAAGCCGTTCACACAGAATGCATATTTATCACATTTTCTAGCAGGGCATCTATCAGCGTTTGCACTCGCGTCTCGCACAAGAGAGCGGCATGTTTAGAAAGCCATGTAAAATTAATGTAAGTTCAACTCTTAAAAAACATGTCTCAAGACTTTATGGCGGTTTTCCCCCATCCCACTGTATCTCATGTTTTTAAAATAAGAAAGTAGCCTACTCTTTGTAGGTTTTCGGTCCTTTGTATTAAACTATACATACATGTAGTGCTGGGCGGTATACCGGTTCATACCGAATATCGGTGTTTATTTTTGTTATGATATGAATTTTTAAAATACCGCAATACCGGTGTATGTCGCTTAAACAACGTTCGGAACGCGACACTGTTTGAAAGGGGTCCCTTTTCACTGTTGCACTGTGGTGAGGGAACAGCTGTATGTGTTACTAAGCGTGAAAGTTCCGAAACTGAAGCTGTAGAACTAATAGAACGTGATGACAGAAGAA
>NW_015544185.1:1142896-1156510 GCF_001515605.1 Sinocyclocheilus anshuiensis | reverse complement strand
TTTCCCGGAGAAGTGTCACCTCTCTCGGCGTCTGTTCTGTGCAGTGAGCGGCAGAGAAGCAGCGCCTTCAGTTGGCCGCACCGCAGCCAACTCGTCAATAAAGGAGTACAAAACAGCGTTTCCAAGCACCTGTCGCTCATTGATTGTTTGGAATTATAAATATGAGCGTAGTTCGTCTGTTAATATCACGTGCACGTTTTTGTTTGTTGTTTGTTTTAGTTTGTTACTAGTGCGCTGCATGAGACAAAAAAGTAATATAGCCAAAACAACCGCATAGAAAATACCTTCATGTACCGTGAAACCGGTATAATTTTGAAAAATACCGTGATATAAATTTTTGGTCATACCGTTTTTTTTTCTAATTGTTTAAGCAACTTTATTAATTATATATGGGTTATAAACATTATTTTAATCAAAGATAGTCATGTTATTTTATTACGCTTTGAAGAAATGTGCGTAATATTTTGCTCGATGCACCCTCTTGTGGCCTCAGGAGAGAAGACTTCATGACTTAACTGACCACGACATTGCATGCACGTAGTTTATTTCATGCTTTGATATGAAAGGATACAGGCTACAGCGTGCGCCGATATGAAAGGATACAGGCTACAGCGCACGCCGGCGTCTTTGTGCGTGCAATTGAAGAGCACGCGCTGCGAGCACTGTACCGTTTCCGCACTCGTTTGGCTCGCACCTGGCGCTGAAGTTAAGTGGAGCGCGCGTCGTTCTGCAACTGAATAAATGCACTTCTAGTCAAGAGAAAAAGTGACAGAAGCAGCAGTTGAGAGTGGGGTGGCCAACCCTAGCCCCGCCCCTGCGTTAATTGTGTTAAATATTTTTAACGCGTTAAACTGAAAAAATTCAAATCGCCTGTGTTAACTATTCATGGTTCTATTCAACTATTCAAAGTTCTGCGAAAATTTATCAATTTTGACACCACTAAAAAAAACGAATTTTAAAATGTAATTATCTTCCTTTGAAATCACAGCACAGAAAAGCTTAAAATGAAAAAAGGCCCTGAAAACAAAAGCAGAAAAAGATTTATAATTTTATTAGAAAACAGCATAGAAGTAAAAGCTAAAAATTTACTCAAATACTAAAAAAAATATATATAAAAACTCCGATATTAACAGCTTCCAATATTGACCTAATCATGCTAATGCAGATCACCTTTAAAAAGTAAAACAAAAATAAACCGCTGATGACCATTTATGAACTATTTATAACTATTTTTTCATTGAAAACAAAGAATGGAAATAATATGCCTGGATATAACAGGCTTACAGTATCAGGTTAATCAGGATGATGCTGATCATTTAAAAAGGAAGATATAGCAAATATTGGCCGATACTGATATTGTCATCAATATACACAAACATGATGTAGTTCTGTGTTACAAAGCCACATCATGAGCAAGGTTCACCTCTTATTGTCTGCTAAAATTAAACTTCATTATGCATAAATACTGAATATTCTGTGCCAAAGCAGGGCTCCAGACTGCGACCAAATGGTCACATTTTGCGACCATTTTTTCTGCTGGTGCGACTAATTTTTGGGAGCGGTCGCACTGGCGTGACCACCGCATTGTCCAACTCATAAGCGCTGCCATTTCTGTTACATTTGAGAAACATCAAACGGCAAACGAAACAAAAGCGAAACTAAACCGCGCTACGTTTCAGCTGCGCGTACTGTTTATCAGCTCGGACCGCGATGCAAACAAACTTGCCCAAGCTCAGAACAGCTTTACTCTGCGACTAATTTTTGTGAGCGGTCGCACTGGCGCGACCACCGCGTTGTCCAACTCATAAGCGCTGCCATTTCTGTTACATTTGAGAAACATCAAACGGCAAACGAAATGAAAGCGAAACTAAACAGCTACTCGTTTGAGCTGCGCAGCGTGGACCATTTATCAGCTCGGACCGCGACGCAAACAAACTTGCCCGAGCTCAAAACAGCTTTACTCAGGAGCCAAAGTTGAGATCGCGACACTGTTACTGCACAGATGCAACAGTGCTGCGAGATCCAGTGAGAAGCGTTTGAATTCGCCGCAAAATGAATAAGGTTGCTGCGAGATCTAGAGAATTCTCTGTTATAAACTGATCAAACAGCGCTGACATAGAAAACCAGAAGTAGTAACGCTAACTGTAACCATGGTTTTGTGAAAGAAAGAGTTGGATGTCATTACATTATTCATTTCAGGGTTTGTATAACTTTGAGAGAGAAATTCAAGCACTTTTCAATGACTTTCAAGCATTTAACAACTATTTCCAGCACTTTAAAGCTCTAAAATTATCCAGTTTGAATGTTATTTTTAATGGGATGACCAAAATATACTTATGGTCAACAAGCACTTATGTAAAATAAAAAAAATACATCAAATCACAATTATAACCAGTAGATGGCAGCAGATGAGCATTTATTGGCTTATCAGTCATTCATTTCTGCTTTTTCTTTATATTTTGACATTATAAAATCACTATTATAAAATATCAAATAATCAAGAAATCAGATTTTGTCAGAATTTTACACTTTTTTTGTGCATGAAGTAAGAAAAGTCACAAAGTGCCTTGAAAAACAAACTTTTCTTCAATTTGCTACTAAATCACACAATCACTGCAGTTGGTCAGTTCCATATACTAGAAGAATAATGGTACATTTAATAAGAGTGAAATGTATAAATTTTCTATATACATTTTAGATTTTGCACCCGTTACTGTTGTTAATAAAAGTAAATTTTGTATGCATCTTAACTCAAGCTTAGTGTTTCTGTCAAATCTGTATAAACAATAAATAAAAGAAAAATAAACAAGAAATTAACATGTAATATTATTAGTAACTGCACTTATTAATGCAAAATAATAGTAATTTTCTGATTAAATTATCTATATTTTAATACTCCCACACACCACTCCCAGCGTTACCAAACCTGCTCCTGGCGCCACCATCTGTAGAACATAGTGGCGCTTGTGCCACTGCTCTCAAATGTTACTCTGGAGCCCTGCAAAGAATATTATACCAGATATATACCAGAGTATAAGATAGCACAAAGCAAAGTCGAATAGTTGAATGCAGTAAGGCATCAACATGTGTTAGCAGAGCTCAATCTCACCCTCTCAACAAACACTTGATCAGAGTCAGCTGACTGCAGGACAAAAAGAGAGCTGTAAGAAATGGCCTAAAGGTGCCATAGACTGCGTATTTGCAGGTCACTTTAGGGCAAATCTTTCTTAGATCCTTTTAGAAAACATTTATTTCACCAAAACCTTTGTAAATGATCCAAACACGCTAAAAGTGTTTTACTTGACAACGCACATCGCCGCTGCTCTCCAAACAGAACTTTATTCTGTCAACAAATTACTTCAACTGTTAGAGGATGATGCAGCTTATTAGGCATTAACAGAAGAAAAATAAAATGCATATCGCTAAAGCTGGATCATAGGAAAGACAGTAACCAGCACTATCACTATCCAAGCCTCTAATCCTAAAAGCTAAAATCCATGTACAGTAAATCTGTAATCCCTCTCAGTGTCACTCATGGAAAAACAGCTGGCCAGAGCTGGGCTTGCAGTCTAAGAATTTGTGGGACAGTTTTAAGAGCTTGCACTCTGAATTTAACCAATTACTGAACGTTTATTACTTGTCTTAATTAGGGATGTAACGATTCACTCAACTCACGTTTCGATTCACGATTTTTTTTAACAAAATGAGATTTAAAGGGGTCATATGATGTTGCTAAAAAGAACATTATTTTGTGTATTTGGTGTAATGAAATGTGTTTATGCGGTTTAAGGTAAAAAAAAAAACATTATTTTCCACATACTGTACATTATTGTTTCTCCTCTATGCCCCGCCTTTCTGAAACACGTCGATTTTTTACAAAGCTCATCGGTCTGAAAAGCGAGGTGTGCTCTGATTGGCCAGCTATCCGGTGTGTTGTGATTGGCCGAATACCTCAAGCGAGTGGCGGAAATGTTACACCCCTTACCATACTGTGATGCCCTGTCCGGCTGGAGCGACGAGACAAAAACATTAAAACCCATTATAAACGAGGCATTTGTTGCATCCAGTGGGGACATAATTACGGATTATAATGACTGATAAATGACTTACTGTCTTTTTACGCGTTGCGTTGTATCGCGCCGCGTAAACAAAGCAATGTCTCTGCATGTGTGATCAGAGAAATGACAAACAACAAGTGCTACTCTACACTGCTCAAAACTCGCGTTTGAATCGTCAGTGCAAATTCTTTAAATATAAAAAACGTACTTACAGTCTGTGAGTCAGAACAGCCGGCATTGTAGTCTACTCTACCAGGATCAGGAAACAGTCCTCCATAAAATGTGCTGCACACATCTGAATATTTGGGTTGAACTGTTCTGGAACAGTGTTGTAAATAGGGTAAACGTACCTATTAAGCTCACCAAAATCTACATTGAGACATTTTTAGTGCACAAGATATTGGTTTCAGTACAAAAAGTTATGTTAAAATAAAAGATTAATCTCTCACACAAAAATATATAATTTTATTTTAAATGACAAAAACATTTCAATTAAGATATACATCATTAAATGCAAAAAGTCCAGCTGTGCTTAATGGATACATGTTTGTACCCTTTAAGCACACCCCTATTCCCATTAAGCTCACATCATGTTTTATTTAAAATTCTTGTTTATTTTAAACAACCTTTTTAAAGAAAAATTGAAAAAAAATTTTTTTGGAATGTACAAAGTCAATCACAAAAAAAAAAACAGAACACAAATCAAGCAACAAGGCATTCAATTTGATCGGTTATATAATGAAGTATCATTTAAGCACATTGCAACATCTAGACTAGTCCATGTTCAGCTAAGTAACACAAATTCAAAAATCAAATAAAACAAACCAATAAAACATTTCATTCACGGGATGAACACAGAAACTAGCCTCATTATGAAGCCTCTTATTAAATGGATGTCAACTTTTCTATAGTCTCTTAAGGCTGGAATACACTACACAATTTTTGCCCTGATTTTCCACAGATTTACAGTCTGGAGAAGTTCACAGTAGTTGCCAAATGTCAGAGCCAGTCTGCAGATTTGAGTTGACAGATTCCACAGAAAAGCCATTAACTTAACTTAAAGTGACAACCATCAGTTTATATTTAAAGTTTGTTTATGAAGTATTTACATAGACGTTCAACGTGGAAGACCTTAAAGAGAGCACACTGAGCTTAATGGGAGCAGAAATAATTTAATAAATTTCACGTAATATTTATTAAAATGACAAGATTTTGCAAAATAAATAATCTAGGTCATGTATTAAGTTTATACATATTTTATTATGAAAAAACTGCTATTAACAATATCTATGAAATTATACTTTGTCTTATTGATGTCACACTGAAGCTGTGTGATTTTCACAGTAGAGTACCCTTTAAGCTCACCTTAAAATAATATGAAATCTTTAAAAAAATACTGCAGTATAGTAGACCAGCAATAAACTGTTCATTTTTAATATTATGGATGTAAAAGTACTAGCCAGTAATGCCTGTGAAGTAATATATTAGCGTAGCACACAATCTTATACAGCTAGTCAGCTAACTGTGTTCTGTAGCATCTGCGCTATGTTGCTAAACTATCTTTTGGATCTAACCGTAATTATTACCCACATCCAAGTTCCAGGTTATAATCTTCAAAAGTCTAAAAATTAATCTCTTAATTTTACAATAAGTAGTGAAACTTACCCAAAACAACCACTGCATTTTATTCATAATCCAAACAAAGATGCTGCATACATGCAACATGAGCAGTTTTTAATCTAAATTACATTGTATAATTTCGAAATTTGAAGCAAAAACAGAATGGTTTGACTTCAGTTTTGTGAAACTATGCATAAAAAATATCAGCATGAAACAAACAGCAGAGCTGAATGAGACGCAGATTCACTCTCTGCCAGCAGGTGGCGCTTAAAGCGTTTCCTTGGTTTCCGCTGTAAACAAAGCAGCGCTGCACTTATGAACATTAATAGGCATTATACAGAGGCAAGAGGAAAATAAAAGACAGTAAGTTCCCCTCAGACATACATTCATATAAACTCCTGCCCCTAATTGAATCACGATTTGTTTAGCATCTCAACCGCTTTGAATCGTCACATATTTAAATCGATTTTCAACCGGCTCGCGGTTAATCGTTACATCCCTAGTCTTAATGAATTCTACATATATTTTAGGCAGAAAAGATGACAAATGAAGTTGCTTCAGATCCACATCACAGGAATCACCTTTAAGGAAAACTTTAAAAATGCTTCAAAACAGAATTAGGAGCAAGATATATAGTGATTTTATATGAACAATCTCAACATCTGAATGACTGCATGACAAATGTGTGTCAACATGAAAATAAAAAAAGGATATTCAGAAACTTCATTATCTGAACAGAAATCAATTTTGCCATCACAGCCCTCCCCTTCTCCGCTTCTAAGGCATCCAATGGGAATCAAACTGTTGCTTTTTAAGTTACTCACAATTACAAAAATAAATTACAAAAAGTGAGTGTATTCTAGGACTGGGTTTTCAAATTCAAATTTCACGATTCGATTCGATTCTCATTCACAAGCTTGTGATTCGATTCAATATCGATTACTTTGGATATATATATCAGGTACAGTACATGCCAAATTTTCAAGGGAAAAAAAATCTCTCAACAAATGCTGTAAAATATACACGAGAGTCAGTTGGTACTACATTACTATAATATTGATGGTTAAAATTTACTGATTTGTTAAAATTACACTTAATTAAGTTTTTTAAAATAATAAAGTTACAATTACATAATATTTCTACTTCAATTCGTTTTTTGAAATATAGGCCTAAACAATGGTGGCTGTCATAAAAACTTGATGGATTTATTCAAACAAACATTGTAGAACAATAAATATTTATAATGAATATATTATATGGTGCATATATTTAGCAAAATGACCCTCTCTGCAGTTTATTTTTCTATCTGACTAATGAGTTTATGGTCACAAATGTTTTTTTCTGAGGTAAATGCGTTTACAAGCCGTTATATTGACGTCTTTGCGAGGCTGAAACACTGATTGAGCGATTACATGAGATTGAGACACGGATTGTAAAGTTGTACTCTTGCTTTTAACTTACCTTCGGATGTTTAGTCATGTTTATTTTGTGTTGAAGCTGGCATTAATGTGGAGGAGATGATCAGTTCACGTGCGCCTCGCTCCAGCATCTGTTGATCTGAGGCGCTACAGTGATCTGTCACTCCACATTAAACAGCGCCAAAACTGCATTTATTGTTTGAATACTGCAATACAATGGAAAGAATTTGAAATCTGAGACTTTGTTTCATATTAAAAGTACCAAAGCACAATGCTGATTGCGATATATTGGATGGGAAGTGCCCTTTAAAGTTCCGTCCATTAACTGAAAACAGGCTAGACCAATCGATTCATGGGATTTAAGAATCGATATCATTCCGTAAAAATGAGAATCAATTAATATCGAGATATTGATATTTTTTTACCCAGCCCTAGTGTATTCAAAATCAAAATTGTCAAGCAAACAATGCAGATCACACATAACCCATTCAGAAGGATTTCCAACATGTAAATGCCTATAGATTACAAGTAATGCATTAGAAAATATAACATTAAATTAAAAATGAACATTGAATATAATAAATACGACAAATGTATATCAACTTGAACTGAATATGATGAATACAAGGGAACTTTCACAACTACAAAAATCAATATTTGCAGTGCAGCACACATTTTGCTTTCGTTTTAAATTAATAAACCTTATAAATTCGCATTAACTAAACAACCCATGCTATCGAAGCACATGCACATGAAGTCCAGAGCACTGAATAGCACGAGTTAAAAACAAAAACGCTTTTCATTTGTGAACGATTACGTCCCAGCGCACTCGAAATACTATTCGATAGGCGATTATTTCACAATTCATTTCGCGTAAAATGATAGACGTGCAGCTTTAGTGCACTAGACGCATGAAGAGCATTTATTCCCAAAATGCATCAACTTTTGCATCGGAATATTTACCAGGGCTCGTTTTTAAAACAAATCGCCGTGTTTACAGCGGAACGGTGCATTTCCTCGCCGTTTCAGCGGGTTAAAGCAACGGCATGCTGATATGAGTGCGGAGAGGGAAGCCGGAGAGAGACTGCGGACGCCATCTTGTTCTTGGGCCCCACATTGAAGAATTCATTGATTCCGTTTATTTATTCATGAACGGTGTTCCTTTATCTAAATGCCAGCGAAGAGAAAGGCAAACTCGATCGGTAGGGGAAAAAAGGAGGGGGCGCAACATATTTATACCATAGCCTATATTTCCCCGACCAATCCCTTAATAGTGACCTCAATACTGAGCTGCTCGCCCGTTCTTAAAATATTCCAGCAGCGATAATAAGGCCATCAGGCTCCATTCATTCCGCGTATCTGAAGAGCCGCAGCGCTTTTTGCTGCATTACTGTGATAAATGTTGGCCGGGTCGCAGGAGAAAACACATTTAGCATGGCTTTACCGTCAACAAAAGCAGTTTAGGGAGGATCGTAGTGGAGCATCACTGAGATGTCGGGAAGGGAGGCAGTGTACCTTCGTACCTGACCAGCAAGGCCTTTTAAAAAGAGACTTAGGATTAGTTAAGGAAATCCAATTAGGTTGTTTTAAAGTCTAGTTAAAAGCAGCAGTGCACACTTAATGCAATAAAGACAAACACTTACACGCCAAGTCGCTTAAATGCACACTGGGATTCATGTTAAGCCATCTGGACTCACATAATAAATCCATTTGCACGCAAGTTAAATATATAAATAAAACACGCACACACTAGAATTGCTGGTAATATTCAGCCAGATGGTGCAGATTGTAAAACACGATCGGGTGAAGAAATAAATGACTAATCTTTATTTACCGACTGCAATTCGATCAATATTCACATCCAGTACACGGCAATGTCTCGACCAGCCCTTGGCGAGCAAAAATCCTCGATTCTGTAACACAGAGGAAGGCCTAGCTGGGTTGAAAAGCCTAATATTTTGCCAGCAGAAGCTCCAGTAATTAGCCAGTTAGCTTACAGATCAGCCTCTCAACCAAAACCCTTACCACCCTTGCCCAAAATCAACCTTTGATGCTTTTAAAATGCCCCTAAGCACCACATGACCGATTTCTCACAATCCTCGATCGGTTTAATTTCTGAGGTAAGTTAACGTTAACGCCGTTTTTAGATGCTAGCAAGCGGACTCACGCTATAATAACGAATTGAGCGATTAAATGCACTCAAAATCCATATTAGAAGAGCATTAACGTAAATAACTGTTTAAAATGACTGTTTTTGGTCAATTTGCCTGGCATTGTTGTCTATGTAAATCGGTCGGCTAGCCGCTACCTGCGCCTCACCCCACCCCCCTTCATTCTCTATGGTGACCAGCATTTTATCCAACAAATTCGTCCGTTTTAAACGAAACAACCAGTTCCACACACTTGAAATAAGCATATAGTGTCCCATACCTGTTCTCAGTCGTAAATGGCCTTTGTTTATATGGCATTGACCGAAAAAAACGATAGTGTGGCTGTCAAATCCACGCATCAACGAACAAGACGAGCTAGCTCGCTAACTAGCAGCGGGAGAAGTACCGAGTCCACTTCCACAGCGACAAAACTCGCTCCAGCGGGCGGGAAATGAGCCTGTTTGAGGGGGATCTCAACTGCGATGAAAAACTGCAGTCATAAATGTCCGGTTGCAGACTTTGGTCAACTAATAAGTCCGTCGGTGGCCACTTCCCGTTGCCTTCCTTGAAGGAGCACTTCTCTCCAGCTCAGTTCACCTCTCATCCGGCCATCAGACGGAGATGGGCGCGGTAACCCTGCAGTCTGCTCTGGGAAACCCCACGCCGCAGCGAGCGAGAAGAGCGGCGCTCTTACACAGGAATGGAATTGACAGAAACATTTCCAAGCCAATTTAGCAACATTAGTACACAGCTGCACAGCGTCTTTCTAAGGTTATTTACATCGAATGTTTGTCATTATACAACAGATTATAACGTAAACTTATAAATTACACTTGAGCAAAGACTTGTAAGGAAGAAGACTGTGGCTAGATGTCACACTTTTTTACTCCAGAAAATATTTTTCTGTGAGTTTATCTACATTTATAGGCACACAACTTAAAGACATGAATATAAAAGGCAATTGAACATTTACACCCTTAACAGATGTTGGCCTTTTGTGACAACATGCCCCAATAGCTATGCATGTTCTTATACTACGGGAGCCTGCCATTAAAAAGGTTTAAATCTACCTCGATTATATAGTTGACTCTCTGAATGTATTCAAGTAGGGTTTTGAACGATGTGTTTGAAACCAGTATTTGACATGTGACAACTAGCCCCATTCTCCTCATATAACAACAAAAACAACAACAAAAGAGAAAACCAAATTGAAACTAAACTTCTAATAGTGGAGGAAAAGCTTTAATTTTGTTTGTTTGTTTTTCAGTGCAATAAAGTGATGCTCCTAATGGGAGGTATAGTAGTGCCATGGTCCATTTTAGTACTTGTTAGTGTTAAACATGATATTAACATGTCCAGTGAGTCATGCAGTACGTTGGTATTCATTTGTTAGTTTGTTGACCATCGCTGACCAAGGTTTTTGCATTGTATTTCAAGGCACTTCAAATAATACCTTGGTATTATGTTCCCAAAACAAATAATACCAGAGCATTTGAACACCTCTTTTAGTGTTGAAACCAGGAATTGCGGGAACTTCAAGCAATTATGTGATGCTTTTGAGAAGTATTTTCACCAACCTTATAGTGACAATGAGAGGAGCTTTGGTAAAATTATCCAGAACTTCTTTTTAGTTCACTAGATTTCGGGCCCTGAGTCATTAATGTTTCACAGTGACATGGCGTCATGAATATCTACAACATGAAACAAATGTTCTGCTTCCCTTTTCAGCTGACATTACAACACTTATTTTTCATCCTTCCTCTCAAACCACCTGTCATATAGAGATGATTAAATGTCCAGTTGATTTCCAATGGATAAAAACAAGTCCCTTCCTTTATTTTTAGTTTCCTGGTGTACTCAGAAATATGTCACAATATGGATGTAAAATGATTGCTAATGACATTGCATGTCAGCTTTAATGTGCTCAAAGAGTTATTTGACATATATTTTGCAGTTGACAGCTGGAATTCACCAGATAATATCCTGTTTGGTGAAAAATGTTGTTTTTACCTTCATACTATTCATACCATCTGACTGAACATTTAGCACAATAAAGTCCATTTTAGACTTAATGGTAAGCTGAATTAAGAGAGAAAAGAAAAGAAAATAATGTCACGATGCAAAGAAATTGTAAAGGTACTAAATAGTTTTCCTTTTCTTTATAAAAACAACATATCATTTCTTATTTTGAATATGACCTATATTAAATCTCACAAAACCTGTCAAGAACATGTCGAAGTCATGTTATTATGTGATTTTCATATTCATTACCATGATAATACCATCAGTATTTATTGTATGCTACTATTTAAAGCTGCAGTCCGTAAGTTTTGCCTCTTTGTCGCCATCTCTGTTTGAAAACCTGAAATTGCAGCTGTGTGCGGAATTATCTTCCTTGCGTGGGTTGTGTGGCGGTGCAGATTAGAGACCTGCACTCCCGCGGCGGGAGTACCGCGGGACCCGCGGGACCCAACGCAACAGGGTGCGGCACGGGACAACTCTTGATGGGTGAGTGCGGGTGCGGGCGGGAAGAGACTTGTGTGTGTGCGGGATGCGGGAGAATAAAATGATTCGCGGGACTCCCGCAAAATAGAAATGATCTAAACATAAAGTGTCTAAAACATATAAATTGTTATTTATCTGTTGCACTAAAGCAAAAAGAACAACTAATATTAACATTAAAATGATTAACGCGCAAGCTAGACATAGCCTAGTTTCCATTTATAATGTAGCCAATCACAGATTTTGACTGTTTATTTCTGGAACGCAATGGCCAATCAGAGGTGATCAAGTTAGAATCTACTCACCGCAGTGCTGAAATTGTGTGCTCACGAATCCTCTCATTTTAGACACTCTGAAAGATTCATTGTGCATATATTTAGTATATTTAGTGTTATAACAGAGCTTTATGAGATCGCGATTAACTGAGATGTCAGCTTTTTGTGATAATAAAGGAAGTGTGCTGCTCGCATTCTGCCATGCCAAACCATGAACGCAGCAGCCCAAGCTTGCTTTCCGTAAAAAATAACAGTGGTTGTGAATGTTGATGCTTAGTCTAAATAACAAATATTTTATCGGTAGTAGTTTATGTTTATGCTGGGATGTTGTGGAGCTTAGGAGATGTTACAGAACCATTTAATGTAAATTTCTTCAATGTACTTAAAACAGTCTATATAGATTACTTTTATGCGGGCTTTTGCGGGCGGGAGCGGGACAAAACATGAATGTCGCGGGCGGGACCAGATAAGATTTGCGGGAGCGGGCGGGCGCCGGACAGAATCTTGCGGGAACGGGCGGGAGCGGGACTGAAAAATCCGTCCCGCGCAGGTCTCTAGCGCAGATGAATCTAATGTTTTGAAGAGTATTTGTGGCAGACAGTCACCGCACTGGTGTGGATATTGTACTTTGCACTCACAGATTCTTGCCTAAGTCTTGGAATATATGACTCAAATAAGCATTTTCACCAGATATTGTCATCTGAACAAGTAAGTAACAAGTCTGCCACGTTTGTTCTGACCAACTGAGGAAAAAAGTATTACAAATCGCGCTACCAATGGTGATTTAATCTAAATGAGCTCATATCACATCAAACCGTGCAAATTATTATTATTGTTATACTTTATTATCAAATTGTTAATGTTAACAACATCATAATTGCGGGACTATGAGTATAGTGTGTATAAGCGAGTAGATTTCAATTTCTGTACAGTCTAATTGTCATACCACTCGAATTTCATATTAAGAAATTATTTTAACCCAAAAAGCAAATTATGCTCCCTTCGAACTGGTTGTCTTTAAAATACAAATCTTGTATAATCCCAAATCCTTTCTGGATTACAATCCGCCATCAAAATGATACATTTAATTATTCCGGCTGCTGTGAGAAAAGGCTATAAACATCGGCCACCTGCAGGATCCTCACATGCGATACCCTACTAGCCGGGACAACTTCTTTATGTGTACAGACGTGACGTAATGACGCAGCGGCATGCTCGAATTTCCCGCGAAATCCTACCCGTACCACTCAAATTAGAAAACATTATTATAAGCTAACAGTTGTGAATCGGGCTCAAGTAAGGCGATAGTTTTGAACACTGGCTGGTTATGTACTTGCTCAAATATTGATTTCGGATAATTTATAACCAAAAAAAGTTACGGACTGCAGCTTTAAATTTGATAAAAATAAGCAGTTTCCAAATAGCCGAGTAGTTTTATAATGTTCTTAGAAATATATATTTTAGATCTTTTTTATATTCTCTTATTGTTTCTTTGGCAGTTGCATTGCATCTTCTGTTATTTTTGTTATGAGTGTTGCATTCTCATGACGCAAAGGTTAAAAATAGTAAAAAAAAAAAAAACCAAAAACCC
>NW_015544185.1:1135884-1142671 GCF_001515605.1 Sinocyclocheilus anshuiensis | reverse complement strand
AACAGTTGTGAATCGGGCTAAAGTGAGGCGATAGTTTCGAACACTGGCTGGTTATGTACTTGCTCAAATATTGATTTCGGATCATTTTTAACCAAAAAAAGTTACGGATTGTAGCTTTAATATCCATTAATGCTGTATGTTACATAATCTAAAGTTTATAATATTTTAAATGATAATTTTATGTATTTTGTCTGAAAAAGACGCTTAAGGAATGTGCAGTCAGATCACATGTAGGACTTTTTTTTTTAATCTCTGAAGATAATTGCTTACATTTATTATCTTGTAACTAAGGATTATATTTACTCTGTATCCCCTCCTCTTCGCATGTTAGACAGTTAATTTGAGAGCAGTTTGGCCTGTGTTTCATAAACAGACAAATAAGAGGATTAGCGTGGATCAGCACTAATGCATTGTCACCGCTAGAAGGCAGCGTTGGCCAGGAAGATATTCTGAATAGCATATGGACGACGCCATCTGCAGATTGTGTACTACAATGAATACATGACAGTGGCATTTTAATAATTGTTACAAAACATTAGGCAACGGATGTGCTTTAGTCTTGAGCCCATTTCTAGAATTACATCATTCATAATCCATCCATCTTTTGGATTAATTTTAGTCAAGAATTAATTTTAATCAAGGATTAGTTGTCCCACATACAGCGGCTTGCACTTAGCATCAACACATATGTTGGATAAAAGGCACTTTAATAATACTGATGTTTAATAGTCATAATAAAATGTTGTTTTGACAGGTAAAGGCACCTTTAAAAGTGAAAGTTTCCAGGGTTTGATGGCTCTGTACCATGAAAGAGGCTAAAAACTCAGGATGCAGAATGTAGGGCCTTGTTTGGTGAGGAGGTAAAAGCTACACTGAAACAAACACCCTCAAAACTTTGATATCAAACACAGTAATAATTTGCATTTTAGTTTTTTTTATTTTATTTATTTATTTTTTTTTTTTGGATTAACAAAATAGTCCTTAGTTAAGTATTGCTAAGGAAAACAAGCAGATGTACTAATAATTATTATTTGATAAATAATATTACCTAATTTAATTTTAGTATGCCTATAATGAACAAGCAAACAAATTATGAATTTGTAAAAAAAAAAAAAAAACAACAACTAATTTTTAAAATTATTACAAAAATATGATTTAATTCTCTTTAAAAATTATCTTTCAAAAATTAGGTATTATAAATATTTTACATACAGTTATTATCAGTACTAGGCTTATTAATACAATGTGATCATTTTTTCCTTCACTGATCCGTTTTCTGACATTAGAGATTTTATTCATTTCAATGATATTATAATTATATAAATTAATTAAATACATATATCATTATATACCATGTACATGCCATAAACTTAATTAAAAATGTAGGCTAATTGTAGTTTGCATAAAGAAAATTATGCCAGGACCATTAAGATTTTTTCATTGTGAAATTTTCATGTCAATTACAGCATTATATATATGATCTTCTGTTAAGATAATATATAAAAATAATAAACAATTACACATAAAATTGTATTTGTATATATAAAGAGAGAAAGAATTAGTAGGTTTCTGGTGAATTTAGAAAGAAAACTGAAGTGACCCCAGCATGTTCCTGACACATTAATTAATAATTAAATTAAGACCAAAATTAAACTACAAAATGCTTTTCCATATATGTGTGAGACCCTAACCATCACCCATTACACATCTCACCTTAGTTCACATAATGCACATGTGAGGCAGCAAGGGGTTAAAATCCCTGAACTCTCTTCCCTGGACACATTCACAGCATCTGGCCTGTCCAACTATTAAATCCTGTCCTCATCTCTACTAAGACAGACGGACAGCCAGACGAGGCAATCACGGCCTACAGCTGCACCACAGCCATCCAATAGCAGTTCAGGAAAGTAGGAGGGACATTACTGGATCACATAGCTTGGGTTTGTAGCATCCTTGTAGCTCTTCTCGTTTTGCCTTTGAATAAAATGCTATGAAAGGAAACCAGAAAAAAGCTGAGAAGGAAGAAACGAGACGTGATTTTGTACAGAGGGAGAAAATGTGGTGAAAGTAGGGGGAAAACCTTTCAATTTACAGCCTCTCAGCTGCTCTGTTCTAGCTGAGGAACGGAGGAGGAGGGGTGAAAGGAGAAATTCCCTCTCCTTTTTTCCATCGGCTGCCTGGAAAACCTTGGAAGGACATCAGCCGTGGCCACATCTCTCCATGAATAGGTCAGTATCTCTCATATCAGCAGCCTTTGACAAGAGACAAACAGTTTCTCATCAGACTTCAGCTTATTTACACTCATTTTACACTTATTAAATGCTCGGTACAATTCAGTTCATGCGGGAAAACAGATTTATAACTGATAAGGCACAGGAGCACGTTATTTTGGTGTCTATGTTGGCATGTCTATCTTTGTCTTGTGATGGCCTGTGATTGGTCCAAGAGGCAGGCTTAAGAGAGCCCGGAGCATTCTGATTGGCCGAGGGACTAACATGCTCTTCATTAAGCCTGCAGACTGTTTGTGAAACACACAGTGAGTGTGTTCACCCTAAATGATTATGTAAGAAGAATTAACACCCCTCAAATACACAGATTACTGGGATTGGCTGCAGATATTTCTGTCTCCTGTGTTTGAATGTCCTTTGACAGGGAAAAAGATCAGTAAGGAAGACAAGGACCTGTAGGAGTTTTGACTGCTGTTGTCGACTATTTCAGTGCGTATAAACCAGGGTTGCCCAAACTCGGTCCTGGAGGGCCGGTGTCCTGCAGAGTTTAGCTCCA
This sequence comes from Sinocyclocheilus anshuiensis, assembly GCF_001515605.1. NCBI lineage: Eukaryota > Metazoa > Chordata > Actinopteri > Cypriniformes > Cyprinidae > Sinocyclocheilus > Sinocyclocheilus anshuiensis. The sequence continues at coordinate 1,139,887 of NW_015544185.1, read as the reverse complement.
ACCCTAATCAAACACCGGAAGCAGCTAATCAAGGTCTTACTAGGCATACTAGAAACTTCCAGGCAGGTGTGTTGAGGTAAGGCAGTGGTGTTGAGGTAAGCTGGAGCTAAACTCTGCAGGACACCGGCCCTCCAGGACCGGGTTTGGACACCCCTGGTATAAACAAACAAAATCACATTTACAGTACTGCACTTGCAATGGAAGCCTACAGAGCAATTCACTGCACCAGGATCGATCTAAAACAAACCGCGTTGAAAGTACAGCCAAAAGACTTAAACATGAAATGTGTTAGCATATTAAAATAAACTCATGAGAATTGCTTGCCTGTGCAAAGTTATATGTTGTGTAAGACCCCAAAGTTATATATGACTCCTGTAATGACAATGAAAAGAGGACAATTTGTATAATATGTGCAAGGATAGAAAGGGATGTGGCATCCGAAAAATAGGCAGTGTTTTCATAAAGCAAACTTCATCCAGGAATTGATGCATAATAGATTCTTTAGATTTTACAACTCAAATAACACACATTTTGCATGGAAGAATTATTGAAAGTGCTTTAAAGAAAATGGTAGCTGCACATTTCTGCTTTTAAACACTCTATAGTTCTGTAGATGCATTACTGGAAAGGCAGTTTTTGCTTGTTTTTACATACTGAGGGATGAGCTGAAATTATTGTTTGCGGTCGGTGCATCAAGTTTAAGTCCTAAAATTACTAAAACTGAAATAAATATTAAAGCTGAATAGAATACGTGTATATATATATATATATATATATATATATATATATATATATATAACTTGAGATTAACATTTAAACTGAAAATATAGAATAGAAGCTAATTCAAAATATTCATAAAAACTGTATAAATAATACTAAAATGACATTGGTTTTAGCTGGTTGCTATGGTATTTATGGGTAGTTGCTACTGGTTAAAATTATAAGAGTCCAAGACTGATATTCTGGTCTATGTATCCAGTCTTTCCTTCAATTTGAGTCTGTGGGATTTTTTTGGCCATCAAAAAATTCTGAAAAAACAGATCACTGAGTGAAGTAACAACATGAGTTACGCACTTCATTTGAATTCTTAGTGTACAGGGTTTGTTCCAAACCTTGTATTTAGTTTGAGCAATAGTACTGCAAGCATAAATAATATTTACCTGATCATCTAAAATCTGCAAGTGGGTGAATATATCAGAAAACAGAGTCAGCGTGTCAGCCGCAGGTGGCCTGTTGTTTGAAAGGGAGAGAATGAGAGAGAGAAACAGTGAGGGAAAGCAAGAACACATCTGTGTGCATCTCTTACGAAACGTACTTCTTTTAACGTGAGCTGTTTCTGGGTACTTGCTTTCCTAGGTACAGTATCAGACTGGTGCTGTCTGTCTTTCTCTCGCTCTGTGCCACTCTTGTACCCACATCCTGCCACGACACCCACTGCTGCCCGGCTGCTGCAGGGAGGGAGAAAACTACATAACGGCAACAAAAATGCGCACTCTCTGTCACACACACACACACTTACTTACTTTCAGGAGAACTATGGGTGAATCTCATGTAAATATGTCCAATTTAAATTTCACTTCAAATTAAAAACAGTAAAAAAGATAATATAAATATAAAATAAAAATATACTAGGACCATTAAAATGACAATTCTGCAATCATTTACTTGCCTTAATGTATTTCCAAACCTGTATGATTTTCCTTCTTCTGCAGAACACAAAAGAAGATATTTTGGGTGAATTATCCCTTTAAGATCTTTTTCATTGTGACAGTTCCATCATGATAATTATGTACATTTTCATCCCAATTTTTCTTTATTCTGATTTTTAAAAAATGCCAATTATTCTCAAAGGTAAGTCTCATTAGTATGAAATCAGCTAAATTAAAGGCAGAACAACAAATACCATCATGTATAAATATTTTTCAATTTAAAGTACAAGTAATTTATTTCGTTTCTTTTTACATTACAGTAGGGAGAGTGAGATTTTTTGCACGACATGAAATTTTAGAAGAAAATGTGTTTAGTTGTTATTAAAATAATATCAAAATGGTATTAAAAAGACGTTTGGTTTTGGGGTGAAATATTACCCTAATATAATGCACATTCAGAAATACACACTTCCATACATACTGTACACATACAGTACTGTTCTAAAGTTTAGGTCAATACGATTTTATTAATGTTTTTTAAATAAGTCTCTTATGCTCACAAAAGCTGCATTTATTTGTTTGAAAATACAGTAAAAACAGTGATATTGTGAACACACACACATTCAGTCAAGATCATGCAATCAGACAGATTTTCTCACTGATAGAGCCATGCTTTCCAAACATGCATGTATCTAAAATTCCCTTTTCCCCCCCGTTTGAGTTTCTAATTGATCGGTTGCTTTCAAATACACAGACTGAAGATTTCATAATGTTTCTTAATTAAATGTCAAATGTTCTTAAAGAAATAGAAAACTTTAAGAAAATGCTTCACATTGGGTTTAGCACTTTCTTATAAGAGTAACACTATGTGTCTTTTAAAACACCTCATTTGACCAAAGCACATCCTTTGCAGAGTGTTTGGGGTCAGTGAGATTTTTTTTTAAAGAAATTAATACTTGTATTCAACAAGGACACAATAAATTGATAAAAAGTGACAGTGATAATGCTATTCTCTTGAACATTCTATGCATCAAAGAATCACGGTTTACACAAAAATATGAAGATGCACTACCGTTTTCAACATTGATAATAATAAATGTTTCTTGAGCAGCAAATATTAGAATGACTTCTGAAGGATCATGTGACAGTGAAGACTGGAGTAATGATGCTGAAAATTCAGCTTTACCATCACAGGAATAAATTACATTTTAAAATATATTCAAATAAACAGTTATTTTAAATTGTAATAATATTTCACAATATTACTGTTTTTATTGTATTTCACAGAAATGCACCCTTTTTGAGCAGAAGAGACATTAAAAATATATATTTTCACATAAGGACCAATATATACTGTGAAAAATACAAATATTATAGTATGTGTAAAATATTATCTGGAAAATATTTATGTTTCTATTAGGTTACACTGATTCTTTTTTTCTATACCCACCAGCAAAATAAACTTAGATACATAAACCTGAAAAAAAGAGAAATAAAATGATTAATCCTCTTGTTTTCAACCAGTCTTCATTATTAATGTTGAAAATAAAACATAAAACAAATATGAGTCTAAAAATGAAATACATGTCTAAACTGTCATAATATTTACTTACTTTCAAGAAACAGTTCTGATTATTATCAATGTTGAAAACAGTTGCGCTGGATTCTTTGAAGAATACAAAGTCCAATTGCATTTATTTTAAATAGAAATATTTTGTAACATTGTGTCTTTACTGTCACTTTTTGATCATTTTGATGCATCCTTGTTAAATAAAAGTATTAATTCCTATCATAAAAAATCTTGCTGACCTCAAAATTTTGAATGGTGGTGTATTTGCAGAATAAAACTTGCACTATGTACAGAGCAACACAACAAACTTTTTGTTTGACTGTACATGATCCATGCCTTCAAAGGCTGTGCATCTTTGTTTTAAAAGTCTTGTATATTTGTGTTGATCAAGCTAAATATTTATCAAAATGGTCATGTCTGGATGGAGGAATTTTATATTTATTATATATAATATATTAATTTACTGAATTGTATGTGGTTCCAAGCCCGTATGAGACGTAGATGTATTATAATAAATAATATTCACACTGCTTTTGTCCATTCAACAAAAGATTGGATGAAAAGCACTATAAAAGTCTGATAAAATTATGAGATATAAAATTATCATGCACAATATTCTGAGGTCATACAATATCTTTGTGTGAGGACCAGTCAAATTTTCAGCAAATAGCAGTTATCATGTGGCTTCAAAAGAATTCCATTGTATGACTTAAAGAAAGTCATATGGATTTGGAATGTCATATGAAGGTGAGTGATAACTGAATTTTCGAGTTTTTTTTTTTTT
>NW_015544185.1:1132590-1132882 GCF_001515605.1 Sinocyclocheilus anshuiensis | reverse complement strand
GGTTTTTTTTTTTTTTTTTTTAACATGCTCCTTTAACTGCACAAGCAGTTCTTTGTGAATGGAGACAGGCTGTGGTTTAGGAGATTTCTACATTCTCATTCACATCCACCGAGATCTCAAGAGCAGATTCTCCTATTCTCTATTTTAAGCGTCGAACCTCGTTCCTGCCTCCAGCCCCCACATCCACAAACGCATGTATACACGGATCCTAACGGCTGTAATGTGGAAGGAAGCTTGAGGTTTGCCAACAGTATCTTAAAAGCTCACACCTTTTCGGTGTCCAACAGGGTTT
>NW_015544185.1:1078694-1132575 GCF_001515605.1 Sinocyclocheilus anshuiensis | reverse complement strand
AAAAAATATCTGCATGAAACCGAAACAGCAGACGAGCTGAATGAGACGCAGATTCACTCTCTGCCAGCAGGTGGCGCTTAAAGCGTTTCCTTGGTTTCCGCTGTAAACAAAGCAGTGCTGCACTTATGAACATTAATAGGCATTATACAGAGGCAAGAGGAAAAGAAAAAATAAAAGACCGTAAGTTCCCCTCAGACATACATTCATATAAACTCCTGCCCCTAATTGAATCGCGATTTGTTTAGCATCTCAACCGATTTGAATCGTCACATATTTAAATCGATTTTCAACCGGCTCGCGGTTAATCGTTACATCCCTACTTACTTTATTACCATGTTTACTTTTTTTTTTTTTCATTTTATTCCGTTATTATACACTTTTCAATAGACCCCTTAGCTGCCTATTTCGGTAGGTTAGTAGTCAGCATGTTAGCTCACTTTGTTTAAAAATGAAGCCAAATTGTATCTAACATCAAATGTTCATTCACAGGATTCTTACAGGAGTTCAGGAGAATCATGGCCGAGGTCTGCAGGAGGACTGAATCCCAGTAGGGTTGCCTTCAAAACGCACCCGGCTCGCCTCCGTGACGCAGAAGCATGTCTCTGACCTCCACCCAAACCCTGGCCCCGTTCCCGGCCCCCACTCTCTCCCTCACCACCTTCACTCCCGTTCTCACAAGTTCAGCAGAGCCCAGAACTGAGCCGGAGAACGTGACGTTCAGGACCACCTTCCGCTCCGTCATGACGTCCGTCAACGAGACCAGCCTGAACTCCACACAGCTGCCCGTGGCGTCGGTGGAGGGCGCCGGGATGGGGATGGTGCTCGTGCCCTTTGGCATCATCACAGTCATTGGGCTGGCTGTTTTCGTGGTACACCCCAAAATGTTGTCATTGTTACTCAACACAAACACGTCAAATAAAATTGATCAAAAGTGCCAGTAAACACTTTTATAATGTTACAAAAGATTTCGAATAAATGCAATTATTCAGAACTTATTACAGAATCCTAAAAGAAAATGTATCAGTTTCCACAAAATACTAAGCAGCGCAACTGTTTTCAAGATTGATAATAATCAGAAATGTTTTTGAGCAGAAGATCAGCATATTAGAATGATTTCTGAAGGATAATGTGACACTGAAGACTGGAGTAATGATGCTGAAAATTCAGCTGCGCATCACAGGAATAAATTACATTTTACAATATATTCACATAGAAAACTTATTTGTAATTATATTTCACAATATTACCGTTTTTACTGTATTTTCGATCAAATAAATGCAGCCTTGGTGAGCAGAAGAGACTTCTTTCAAAACATTAATGCAATTGTATTGATCTTTTGAAAAGTTTTCCTAAAAGTTTAATATAAGTAGCTATATTTCAAATGACACTTTCTCTTTTCTGACAAAATTGAGTCTTGATGTGGAAATTGACTTAAAGTCACGCAGATTTTGAGTTACATTTACATTTTTCTTCTCCTCGCCAGCTTCTGTACATCAGAAAAAAGAAAAGGTAAGACATTTCACATTCCTGTATCACTCCACTACAGTCTAAAAAAAATCAAAGGTTCTTCAGTGAATATTTAATGCAAGACCGAAATCCCTTTTTGGGTCTATTTGGAACCCTCTGATGTTTCCCACATAGAAGAGTGTCCTTAATGAAGCTGTGATGGTTTTCTTCTACAGGCTGGAGAAACTGAGACACCAGCTGATGCCCATGTATAACTTTGATCCAGCTGAAGAACAGGATGATCTAGAGCAGGAACTCTTGGACCACGGACGAGACGGAAGCCCAGCAGGACCAAACTCCAAAGTAAGAGAACACCACCACACGGGTCAAAGGCAAAGACATACAAACAAACAAAAATGTTAGGGCATACATTGCTGATTCTAAACTAAAATGGTTATTGTTTTTGTAGATAGATAGATTGATCGATTTTGTGGGACCTGAAGGATTTTTCTGTAGAACAGCGAGCAGTTGAACTGTTTTCTAACTGTTGTAACTTTTATGTCAAATATCTTATCCAGGTCAGTATTTAAAAAAATAACATGCATTTTGTATGATGATCCCTCTTATTCTGGTCAAATAATTAACATTTTGCAGATACTGCAAAGTATATGTAAAACTTTGACCACAACTCTATAATATATAATTCTAATAAAATAAAACTTTTATGGAATTTATTACAAAACTAAGACAGCATGGTGAGTCTCTCAAAATAATTTATGCCATACATTTTGGAATGTTTTTTCTTAATTTCGATTTCTACCATTCTCATCTCTCTTAAGTTCTGACACCAGGTTGTGTGCTTTGTTATTTGTGGTAAAGTATTAATTACTGTAAATGTGTCATTACCACACATTCATTTAATATCACTAATACTCAGAGGCGGACAGTAACTAAGTACATTTACTTGAGTAAATTTACTTTTGGTACTTAAGTACTTTTAAAAGCAAGTACTTCTGTACTTTTACTTAAGTAAAAATCTGTCTTTACAACTTTTACTTGTAATGGAGTAATATTTGACAAGCAGAATCTGTACTTTCACTCAAGTAATGGAGTTGAGTACTTTGTCCGCCTCTCATCATCCACATTTAAACTCTCCTCCATTTGTGTTCTGGCACTAGTAGCCTCATTCGTCTCATTCTCATACGGTCAACATACCAGAATTCATTTTATTTCGCTAATTCATATTTGTGCAATGTTTCATTGTAGAACTAGATTTACATTTGTATTATTTATATTCTATAACCGTCAATATCCTGTATTGTTTACTTACTTTCACTCTCTCTTTCCCGCCACAGACACTGACCACAAGACAGGGAACAACTCAGAAACCCAGTCGACTTGTTTTCACTGACGTGGCTGATGCCATTAATGCATGACGACACTCACATGCTGCACAGGAAGAAGGGGACACAGAAAACTGGACACTGGGATTCAGGAATATTTGCATGAACTTTTGGTACGATATAATACACTAAAAAAATCTAATGTAAAACATTGGGTTAATTGCTGCTTTTGTAGTTATTCATTTCTTAAGCCAAAGTTACAGCCCGAAGTGTTAAAGGAATATTTCACTCCAAAATGAAAAATAAGCTGAAACTTGACTCACCCTCAGGCCATCCAAGATGTAGAGTTTGTTTTTCATGGGAACAGATTTGGAGTAATTGAAAATGTCATCACTTACTCACCAATGGATCCTCTGCAGTGAATGGGTGCCGTCAGAATGAGAGTCCAAACACCTGATAAAAACATCACAATAAACAAATCCATCAAGGCGTTTTAACTTTAAACCGTCACTCTTAGCCAAAATATGAGTCCATAATCCATAATAACACTTCATCCAGTGAAAAAGTCCATCCCCTATCCCCACTCACATATTAGTTTACAACTGTTTTGGCTTGTAAATGGTGCATGATCTATGCATATTTTTCCCACCTGATTCAGACGAGATGAGTTTTTCACCGGAGAAAGCAATATTATGGAGGATTCATATTTTAAATTACTTGTTGATTATTGTGATGTTTTTATCAGCTGTTTGGACTCTTATTCTCACGGCACCCATTCACCTCCTATTCCTTTAAGATCATTGCATTTTTTTGACCACTTTGAATTTAATTATGACAAAGAACATAAACCCAGAATCTCTGAGTGCAAATGACAGAAATTGTTGCAACAAATAAACAATGATGAGAATATTTTTACAGTGTACAGTGACAAATAAGACATTACACATTTTAAGGACACTAGTCTTAGTTAGTTTGGTGAATGAGAGAACTACGTGATTTATTATTTATACACAGCTGAAGAGGGTTCTGTGAACTGATGTGCTTACTTAAAGGAAGTACGTGAACTTACCCTGAGAATAGAATTTTTAGCTTTAAAGTTACATTTGTTTCATTTAAATTGTGATGAAGTGTGTCAGACATGACATCAGTCAGCCATTTCAGAGACAGTATTATAAAGATCTTCCAAGTGACATGAACTCACTTTTTCCGATCATTGAACAGTGAAACACAAAAGTTCTGTCACAGAGCCTGTGAATCTACATACATTATTTTTATTTTCCTGTGTGTGTGTGTGTGTGTGCGCGTGCATGTCTGTCTGTGTGGTTGTGTAGATGAAATAGCAAAATGTAAAAATTCTCTGTGCACCACAAACCAGCGGCGGATCATTTTAAAGACATTTTTAACTTTTATGACTATGAAGGACATAATAAAAAGGATATTTACACTATGTGCAGGTGTGTTCTTGAAAACTAGGGAATCGTTTTGGATAAATGCAATAAAGACAATAACTGATGGATCACGTAAACGTGTCTCAAACAGGAACTTTATTCACTGACATACAGCTGCATAAAAAGCATTACTGGCCTTTGAAAGATATAAAAAAGAGGTATGTTACCTGAGGCACATCGTCAAATGTTTTAATACGTAAACGACTTAGCTGACACTATATACCATGATGTATTTGAACATTGCTCGATTGACTTCACATCAAAAACTTCCTGATCAGAAAAAGGATCTTTTTTGAACAATATTTTGGTACCATTATACCTGTTTTTAAATGCATCTACTTTATCTGAACTGTAATATTTAACACAACACAACTGTATTGACAATAGGAGAAGCTTTAAACATCAGTCATGTTGTAAACATCATCCGCATACCAGCGCAATGACAATTCATAGCAGTAAAAATTAGACTGGATGATTAAAAAAAAAAATATATATATATACTAATTATGAAAATATAGTGCCAAAAATGTTATCCTGTTCCAGAGACTGGCCATTGACAATATATGTGACCCTGGAGCACAAAAGCAGTCTTAAGTTGCTGGGGTATATTTGTAGCAATAGCCAAAAATACATTGTATGGGCCAAAATTATCGATTTTTCTTTTATGCCAAAAATCATTAGGATATTAAGTAAAGATCATGTTCCATTAAGTTCTTTTGTAAATTTCCTACTGTAAATATATTAAAACTTAATTTTTGATTAGTAACGCATTGCTAAGAACTTAATTTGGACAACTTTAAAGGCGATTTTCTCAATATTTAGATTTTGTTGCACCCTCAGATTCCAGATTCATCAATGGAAAGCTTATTTATTCAGCTTTCAGACGATGTATAAATCTCAATTTTAAAAAACAGACTGGTTTTGTGGTCCAGGGTCACATATGCATTTAAAAACAAATGACAAATCATCCATTGTCTAGAACGAGCAAACAAAATCATTGAGGTACTGAATTTCACCATCATCATGTTGTGAATTATAATGATTGTTGTTTTACATAATTAATAAAGTCATTATTCTCATTTGGTGTAAACAGACACGTTTGAATCTGTTCTTTCCATTGTAAACATTAAAATAAAACAAGAAAAAGAACATTATACATTAAAATCAATCATTTAAAAAGTTGCAACATTTGATTGAGGAGTACATTTCAAGCTTTGGCAATATAATGTTTCCAGAATCCTGAGAAGATTAAATAAACCTAATATAACCAGGCATCATCCATACACGGTGATCCATATTACAGTTTCTAAATGTTATTATCTTTGGATTTTTTAATTTCTTTGTAATCCCAACATCTGGAACATTAAGTCTGGCCGTCAAATTATGCACAATAAAAGTGTTTTAAGTTCAAATTTTATTTCTAGTTGACTTTAAAGGAATAGTTTACCCAAAAATGAAAATTATCTGAACATTTACACACCTTCAGGACATCCAAGATGTAGATGAGTTTGTTTCTTCATCAGAACAGATTTGGAGAAATGTAGCATTATATCTCTTGCTAACAAGTGGATCCTCTGCAGTGAATGGGTGCCGTCAGAATGAGAGTCCAAACAGCTGATAAAAACATCACTATAATCCACAAGTAATCCACACCAATCCAGTCCATCAATTAATGTCTTGTGAAGCCAAAAGCTGCATGTTTGTAAGAAGCAAATCCATAATTGAGGCATTTTAACGTCACCGCTTACAAGCATAAAAAACAGTCCAAAACAGATCTAAACAAATATGTTATTGTATTTTGATGCGAGAAGACAACAGAAGATGAACTTTTCCACTGGAGGAAGCGTTATTGTGGATTATGGACTCATCTTTTTGCCAGAAGCGACAGTTTAAAGTTAAAACATCATAATGATGGATTTGTTTCTTACAAACATGCAGCTTTTCACTTCACAAGATGTTAACTGATGGACTGGAGTGGTGTGGATTACTTGTGGATTATTGTGATGTTTTTTTATCAGCTGTTTGGACTCTTCTGATGAAGAAACAAACTCATCTACATCTTGGAAGACCTGAGGATGAGTACATTTTCAGCTAATTTTTCATTTTTGGGTAAACCGTTACATTAAGAATCCACATAATAAAGAGAAGACATTATTTTCAGTTCTTAAAATGGCAGTACAACTTGCAGACAGGTGTTCACCATAAAGACTTGTGATGGAAGTATACAGATTTTAGGGTCACTTTTGACAAATGTAGTCTGATCTTGCCCAGGGCACAAAGCGAGTCCTCAATTTTGGGCGCAATTTGAGCACTGGCACATATTCACTCTTTACAGTGTACATGGAGGCATTGAGATTTACCCCTGACGTAGTATCAAAGTCAACACTGAGGTAGTTTTAGTCACTCTCCTGCGATGGTAGCTCAGTGGGCAGAGTCTGAATGGGGGGCTCCTCTGTTGACTCCATCCCTTGAACCGCAGGATGAGGCTGGGTGGAGAGGAAAGAACACATGAGGAATGTGTGTGTATGTAGATGTGCGTGCATGACCTGAGAATCATGACAGTTGGAACAGGAAACCAAGAAATGTAAGGAGCTGTGCTGGATTTCCCTTAAACACACCGAGTCATTTATCTCGGTGCTAACCTGAGGACTATATGAGTAACGGGGAGTTTTGCACGGTTTCTGAACACATCGCCCGTTTCAAATCTGCAACTCTTGACAGTCACTGATTGACATGCTTATCAGGTTTAGTTTTTAACGGAATGAGACAATTCTCATGTAGAACTATTCATTTTGTTCATTATGGGTTGCAAACAACTAATCCATATGATCGATAATGAAAATAATCGACTCGACTAATCGGGTTTCATTATTAAGTCGAGTCAGTTTAAATGAGTGAAAAACATTTCGATGAAAACGGTTGTATATTTATAAAGTGAGTACTAATTGTAAGGGCTTACGTTTTTTTTTTCTACTTTTATTTAGCAAGGATGCATTAAATTGATCAACAGTGACAGCTAAGACATTTATAATGTTACAAAAGATGTCTACTTCAAATAAATGCTGTTCTTTTGAACTTTCTATTCATCAAAGAGTCCTGAAATTTTTTAATCACAGTTTCCACAAAAATATGAAGCATCACAACTCGGTTTCAACCTTGATAATAATAACAGATCAGCATATTAGAATGATTTCTGAAGGACCATGTGACACTGAAGACTGGAGTAATGATGCTGGAAATGATATTTATTCATTTAAAAATATTTTTAAAACATATTTTGACACTGGAAATGATAAAAGTGTATACTGGAAATTATATGGATTTATTAAAATGTTATATGTTTTTTTTTACCTGCTGTTCTTCCTGATGAATGGTCTTCTGAGGCTATAAATTAAAGAGACAAAGAATGTGAGAGGAAAAAGAAGACATTTCTACCTTTTAAAATTGCTATGGCTCAGAAACATCTTGCCACTTGTTTTGATTTCCCTCTCTCCAGCTCAACACAAAAACAGCAAAGCAAGAAAAATTAAGACTTCTTTTTGGCATAATATGCACTTAACAATAAAGCCAGGTATATCCAATCAAGTACATAGGGTAACGTTTGATTCCATATTTAAAAGGGTTATAAAATAGAAAAAGGGATTTTGTTTACTCTTTTGAAAGAGTAATGAACAATGAAGACATAATGTACTAGACCAGACAAATTACAAATGCTAAGCTGCAGAAACCACTCATTTATTACAATTTTCAGGTCATATATGTTTTAATACATTTAAATGTATTTTTATTGCATGCAATCTCTTTTATATTTGAGTTCATCAGATGCTCATTTAACCATGCGGCAGAGATTAAAGGAAAGTGTGTGTGATTCTCACCCATTTTCTTGGTCTACCTCGAGGTCTCCGTACTCTAGGTTGCTCTACCTACATCCAACAACAGATGAAGGAATGAGAGAGCATGTTGTATATCTGAACAAGAATCATTCAGCTTAAGTTTAAGTGCTCTCCAGTAAGTTCTCTTACTTTGGCTGTGACCCGCTGGCCTTTATTTTTACTGCCTCTCGGCCTTCCTCTCGGCCTCCTGGGAGCAGAGGTTTCAACAGGCTCCTGAGGGATTCAGTTCACTTGGTTTTATTTAATTTATATCAGCTTTTCTAAAAAAATCTTATCTATCTATCTATCTATCCATCCATCCATCCATCCACCCATCTATATCTATCTATCTATCCATCCATATCTATCTATCTATCCATCCATCCATCCATCCATCCATCCATCCATCATTGTGTCTCTCTGACCTGTGGTTGTTTGCGAGGTCGTCCTCTCCCGCGTTTGGGAGCTGGTACCTCTTCCTCTGCGGCCGCTGCCTCCATCTGACCTGCTCCAGTCTCCTCCACATCCATTCTGATCCCAAACCTCTTCAAACATGCATGGATACACACAATCTCAACGAGATGGATCTGGAAAAGAAAGAGCTTTACATCAGCGTAAAATCCAACAACGTGCTCTTTATTTTGCGATAATGACCAGCTGACTGTACATTATCCTACTTAGAACATGGCTACTTACCAAATAGATAAGAAATATTGATTTAAAATTATATAATTTTATTATGTGAGAGAAAAGAGAGCGAGGAGTGATACGAAAGTCATGAAACCAGCACAGCTACTGTATGTAGGTCAATTTCAGTTTAATCTCAATTATGCATACATATTTTACTATATATACTTTTTGCATATGAATGCATCTAAAGATGAAAACATGCAACTACTTGCTAACTTAAAAACAGTTAAGCTGATTAAAAACCACTGCGGTTTGAGGCGTGAGAGGTTTAACTCAACATAAATCACACCTCAACTTGCATAAAGTCCTCATCAGTCTTATATATTTCTTATATATGACCAGAAATCTTTCTCATAATTAACTTCACATCTTCAACAGTCACTGCTGCTCTGACATCATCTCATTCCTACAATGACACAGATGTTAGTCATAATTTTAACAGTAACAACCTGGCGTGTGAGAATATGAAATTGAATTGTCATGAGGCTATATAATTTCTAGTGTCTAAAAGTGGAACAAGTATTCAATGCAGACTCTTCAGACCTAATGCTGCATGTTCATATGATAGGTAATTTAGTGGCCGTGAATGTACATACACATGAATTTCATCAGTGACAGCTTATTTAACCCCTGCTGGCAGAGAAGGATCTTCTAGGAGCCTGTTCAATGGCATCTATTCACATGAAACATAACTTTCCATGTTCCTCTCATGCATATATAACTAACCGCTCTACACCATAAACTGTCTCAGTGGCTCCTAATAAGTAGACCGAATAAGCTTTACATGCGGCAATACTATTGTACTGTTTGATTAGCATATTCATTTGCAATGGTATTTAAAAGTCAACGTAAGATACTTCATTCCCATTATGGTAGATTACAAAAAACAGGGGTTTTGCACGTATATTTTGTGGGAATAAAGTACTTTATGTAGCAGGCAGCACCAACAAAATAAGTATCCAAATGTACCATAGTAATGTACCATTCTTGGAAGTACCACAGAGTGTTATGTAAATATCATGAGACAAAAAAATCTGTACTACAGTATATATCTAATTACAATGAAGTGAACACAACAAAAATAAAATTATAAAATTATAAAATAAAATGTCTGGAATGGCGGGAAATGGCGCACGAGCTACTCAGTGTGTTTTTTAGTGGTTTTTCCCACTTTTTCCATTTGGTTTCCACAGGAACTTTTTCCATATGGTGGGCAATTAATTACGACAGCCCACATTCTTCACATACGTTCAGACCTACAGAAAAATGTAGCTGGCGGTCGTGAACTACAGTGCGTAACGAGCACGCTTTGTGGTGTCCTGAGGATGTAAACACAGCCCTAGCAACATTTAAACAGGCAGAGGCAACATTTGATTAAAGACACTACAACAACAACCTCAGCGGCCAAAGAAGAGAAAAATGACAAGTAATAAACACAACAACAGAGCTCAAATAACTAAAAGTAACTACAAGTACGATGGCATTACCATGTTTTTGTGGAAAAGATACCATGGCAGAACAGTTTTGGACATACCACATGGTGATTCTTTAGTATTATTGTAAATACCATGGTATATCAATATGGTATGGTATATTTTGGTATACCATGCTATATATATATATATATATATATAAGTATTATAAAATACCTTATTTCTAGCAAAATGTACTGTAGCGGTCCCATGGTACAGTGATAGTATCAGTATATACCATAGTACTGAAACATTACGTACCATGGTATTTATATGGTACTACAGGGTACTTTCAAAAATAACAGGGTACTGTCATGATTTTTACATTTGTATTTAATTATTTTTTATTTTCTACTATAAAAAAGTACCAAAAATAATACTTGTCGAAATTGTATTTTTCAAACATGCAACATGCGATATCAAAAACTAACCTGCGATATCCAGATACTGATTAACATCAGATTTCTCTTTCAGTACTAATATCAGATTTCTCTTTCAGGGACTGCAGATGAAAATTAGCCTGAATGACTAAATCTGGCACATTTACATAGTAGACTTGTTTACTCATGTTAATTAATATGTATTGTCCCTTTTAAATAAAATAAAAACAAACAAACAAACAACCAACCAATAACAAGACAACTGTAGCATAAACTAAATTGATTTGTAATTAAAAAACAATGTCATAAATTGTAAATATCTCGGGTAGACCACTTTACCTGGCTTACGTTGTCCTCAGCACTTCTCGATCAGCTGGAGCAGCGGCTTCGCGTGTGCTGAGACCGCGAGAATCTACATCAACATAACATGATTTGCATCATTGCTCGCCCCGCCTCCTTTTACGCCAGATCCTCACGTCAATCATTCTCTCAGATCTGCCGAACTGAAGCACGCCACGCCTCATTTTTGCTCGTCTTCTTGCCTCTGCAGTTCTTCTGTTGCTGTTAGTAATGGCGTCTTGACGTCCGTCTCCATCGCTTCCTTTTTAACAACGCTGCAAGCGAGCGCGACGCCGCAACCCGAAGGTATCCGATTGGTCGGTGGATGCTGACGTCAGGTTGCGCGTTCTAATTCTACGCGTTGCGTTTTCTTGCCGCTTAGGCGGCTATTCTGATTGGTTAACTTGGTGGTTTGTACAGTCTGTGGCGTCGCATAGAAAGTACATAGTACATAGAGTCATGAATGACGCCCATGTACACTTATTTAAAAGATAGGTGCTAAACAACTGACAACACGACGAGTTAGCAATCACATAAACCTGTCATCAGGTTTGTCTCAAGCCTAGGTTTACTAGGTTATTATTATATCTGCTGCCTCAGTGAAACGACCATAAATATTAGTAAAAACGTAAAGGAATGAGTAATCAGGGATTTTTTCGTATCCTTAAGTATTTCAAGAAAACAAAATTAGTCATTGGCAGAAGAATGAGAAACCACTAGAAAAAGTACCATGGTATGACTATGAATTAGCTTCAGTGATGGATGATTTTAATATATCATGGCACTTAAAATCATGTACCATTGTATTTATATGGTATGTCTAAGAATACCATGGTTCATGTCCAAAAAACCATAGTACCATGATACTATCCCCACGAGATATATATATATATGCAGTAAACTATGGTACTACCATGTTTTAGATGATGTTATATATATGTATATATAGGACATATTAGAAGATGATTGGAGAGTAAAAACAGAATTTTGAATATTTTATTCATAATAAAATCTATATTCAGTTTTAGTGTAAATATATGTGCACCTGTATATCTATGTTCCACAAATGAAAGCATACATATTATGTAAATTAAACCCCAAATTCAGAATGATACAAAAAAGCATACATAATCTTATAAAACACAGTATTTTTACGTATATTACATTCCGTCTACCTAATATATTTATATTTTAGCATATAGAAGATTGAGCAGTATGAAACGTCTGGTAAAAGATGTTGTGTGTTATGATATGAGTTGTTCTGTCATCAGGTCATCTCCATGACCTTCTTGATCCAATCCACATAAAAAGACACACGGATGAAGATGTTTGGTTGGCCGGCGTGTCCACAGCGGCGCATTGGTATGATCACTCCTTCTAGGACCCAACAGTCGCTGTTCTGACAGGCCAGAGGGCCGCCGTAGTCTCTCTGGAAGAGCGAAAAAGAAGAACGTTACAGCGCACCTGCATCGAGCACGTCTTACTCATTTCACAATCCTCACTTACATCTATTGCAAAAGCAGAACTTAAAACTCATGCAGCTGCACAAACGCATTGAAAGGAAATGTTTGAAGCTTTTAACGCTTCATACACATTTTGCAAGCTTTTTGCAAGCTAAGCAATGTCTGGATCAGTGGTTCTCTTGTTTTACTTAAGGAGCCAGATTTTACACACTATTTTACACAAAATTGTTTATCTTAAAAAAACTTTAGAAACTAAAAAAAAATTACAAATTAAAGATTTAATCTAATTTTCTATCTAAAGATGAATGAAATCAATCTAAAATGTGTTTATCATGCAAAAATCCTTAAAATAATAATAAAAAAAATAAATCTAATTTTCTACCAAAAGATGGATGAAACCAGCCAAAATTATTTATCATACAAAAATTCTTAAAATGAAATGATTAAATAAAATTTTCCATGAAAAGATGGATGAAACCAAACAAAATTATCATACAAAAATCCTTAAAATTAAATGATTAAATAAAACTTTCCATGAAAAGATGGATGAAACCAAACAAAATTATCATACAAAAATCCTTAAAATTAAATGATTAAATAAAACTTTCCATGAAAAGATGGATGAAACCAAACAAAATTATCATACAAAAATCCTTAAAATTAAAAAAATATATATATTTTATTAAAAAATTTAACACAGTCTTTAAAATGAAAAGATTAAATCTAATTTCCTACCAAAAACTGGATGAAACCACCAAAATTGTTTAGCATTCAAAAATCCTTAAAATTAAAAGATTAAATCTTAAAGAAAATGAAATTTTAAAGTAGAAAGACACCTTTTTTTTTTTTTGTAAAATGTCCTTTTTTTTATAGTGTATAAATACAGCATAAAGTATGACTGAACACAAAGCCTTTGACCTCATCAATAAATGGAATGCGTTTTTCCTTCTTTTTAAAAGCTTATTTATTGACTATGACTGATTATAAAGTCACTTGCATTTAATTATTTGAATTTAGCATTGCTTTTTTATGTCAGAACATACAGAAAAACAGTGGTCAGTACACACATGTAACCAGAATCACTAGTATCACCAGTCACATAAACTCATATTTGTTTTCAAATTATCCATATCCAATTATCCATGGTGTTAAAATGTGTAAAAGCGGAGAACAAAACAGTTGTCACATCTGTACCTCACAGGCACCAACTCCGGCCACGAAGGGCATGGTGCACATCTCATTCTCACGGACATGGCCCTTGAAATACGGGTTACAGTCTTTATTGCTCAGTACAGGCATCTGAGCCACATTCAGTACAGTCTCATCCCCCTTTCCTGAGAGAGAGAAGCAGAGAGGATCAGTGATGGGAAGCGAAAGAGGACAAAACATCTTTTACATCTAACCTGCATGACAAATGATGCACAAAATGAATACATCATATCCAGTTATATATGATGTAATTAATGTGCTATATTCAACTTGTACAGACAGAACTGCAGAGAAGTGCAACAAGACGAGGCTGATCAAAAATACAGTAATATTGTGAAATATTATTACAATTTAAATGAACTGTTTTCTATTTGAATATATTTAAAATTGTAATTTATTCCTGTGACGCAAAACTGAATTTTCAGCATCATTACTCCAGTCTTCAGTGTCACATGATCCTTCAGAAATCATTCAAATATGCTGATTTGCTGCTCTAGAATAATTTCTTCTTCTTATCAATAGTATATATACAGTAGTTGTGCTGCTGGAAACCATGATACATTTTCTTCAAGATTCTTTCATGAACAGAAAGTTCGAAAGAACAGTATTTATTTGAAATTAAAAATTAAATTAATTAAATTAATTATTATTGTTAAATTATTAATTATAAATTGAAATCTTTAGCAACAATATAAATGTCTTTACTGTCACTTTTGATCAACTTAATGCATCTTTGCTGAATAAAAGCATTCATATTTTTAAAAAAGAAAATCATTCTGAACCCTAACTTTTAAACAGTAGTGTATAACAGGAGGTATTATAGCTAAACAGACTAGAGTTTCACCTTTTGTTTCTCCCCAACCAGCGATTTCACAGATGGTTCCATCTGGAACGATGTAGCGCTCAGGAGGAAGACATATTTGAGACACGCGCTCATTAAACTGGGCAGGACTGCAGGAGAAGAGCCAGATATGTTTATTAGAGGGTGAATTTGGAGTCAAGACACTTTAAAGAATGCCTTCCAAAAAAGGTTGTACAGTCTTAAAAATAAAGGTTGTTTATTGACATTGATGGTTGATGAAGAATTTGTAACATCCATGGAACATTTCAAAGGTTCTTTATAGTGTAAAATGTTCTTTAGATTTTTTGAATGTTCTTCACATTAAGAAAAAAAAGGTTAATTTAAAGGGGTAGTTCACCCAAAAATGAAAATTACCCCACGATTTACTCACCTTCAAGCCATCCTAGGAGTATATGACTTTCTTCTTTCAGACGAATACAATCAGAGTTATATTAAAAAATGTCCTGGCTCTTTCAAGCTTTATAATGGCAGTGAATGGGTGTTGATATTCAATAGTCCAATAGAAGTCTAATAAAGTGCATACATCAATCACAAAAAAGTGCTCCACACGGCTCCGGGGGGGGTGAATAAAGGTCTTCTGAAGCGAAGCGATGTGTTTATGTACGAAAAATATTCACATTTAAAACTTTATAAACCATAATCTCTAGCTTCCGCTAATTGTTATGCTCTCGTTCACAAGAGAGTGGCGTTCCAGCGGATGACGTAGGACGTAGGCTTAGCGTAAGCTCCGGTGAGAAGTGACGAGCGTGGAAGCACCGGTCAGGAATTAGAAGTACAAAACAAGGGATTTGTAAAGAAAAATGTCGGAAGATTTTGATATAAGCCAAGAGGAGACTGGTTTTCCTTTGCTGTAAACAAAACTTGGTTCTCGCGAGACTAGCATATTCTCACCGGAGCTTACGCTACGCCTACGTCATCCGCTGGACGCCACTCTCTCGTGAACATGAGTATAACAATTACTGTTTATAAAGTTTTAAATATGGATATTTATTTTACAAAAACGCATCAATTCGCTTCAGAAGGCCTTTATTAACCCCCCGGAGCTGTGTGGAGCACTTTTTATGATGATGGATGCACTTTATTTTGCTTCAAAATATAAACCGCCATTCACTGCCATTATAAAGCTTGAAAGAGCCAGGACATTTTTAATATAACTCCAATTGTATTCATCTGAAAGAAGAAGGTCATACACACCTAGGATGGTTACTCACTTGAGGGTGAGTAAATCTTGGGGTAATTTTCATTTTTGGGTGAACTATCCCTTTAAGAACTGTTGACTAAAAGGTTATTTGAGGAACCAAAAATAGCTATTCTATGGCACTGAAAACCCCTTTCTTTGTTTTTAAGACTGTAAAACCAAAGCATGTTGTAAATAGCTGTGTTTGTGTTTAGTATGAAGTACGTTTCTAGCTGAAGCATGACCAGGTGGGATTCAGAAGGACCACAGACGATCTTGGTGAGAGAAATAGTTTGTCTGTCTGGTTCGCCTTCCTTTGGATCACGGAACAAGGTGCCCATCATTGTACTATATCCCGTGAGGTCCACATAACTGCATAAAATCACCAACAAGCACGTGCATATTTAATAAAACGCCCCTGCTGTCCAACTCTGAACATTAATTACTGAAGAACACTGAGTTACCAAGATGAGAAGCATTGTTTAGTGCTGATCACCCATTTGGAATTGACCAGAGAACCTCCACAGAAGTGATTTCCTTTCCTGAGAAGACATGTAGTGGCCACAAATATATTTGTCAACAAGAAACACTGTTTGCAGACCAATTTCACTTCCATAAAGTGACATAATTTGGGACAGTTTATAGTAAGACTAACCGGTCTCGAAGGCTGACGGTCCAGGGAGAGTTTCCAGGTGTGCCGCCCACTATTCTTAACCTGCTCTTCACAGTCCGGTCATCCCGCTTCCCACACTCGTTAAACACAACCTCCGCTTTTTACACACAGTGAAGGGCAAGTTAGAAGCACAATCATACATATCAAAGTCTGTACTGGACACTGTATATTGTTTCTGACTTACCTGTTGGCCCAATAATTGGCACTTTCTCTCCAGCTATAACAACATAAAGAAGAACAAAAAAAATAGTTTAATTAATGAATTAATTAACTAACAATATTTATTTTAAATATATTACCATTAATAATTTATAAAAAAATATTGCAAATTATTTAATTAGTATTATTAACTATTTATTATTGCTATAATTATTAATAAACTATTATTGATATAAATTCTCATAACGATGAAAAAATAGCTAATTTGGACTTTTCTGCTACATTCAGCATGTTTCACTATATTTAATCTTCTGCTCATTTTCACACAAAAAAATTGAAAAAGTTGCAAAAAAGTGCACAGATTCTGTGAGAGCCTGGTTATTAGAAGATAAAAGAGCAGACATGACTGAATGAGATTGAAAAGAGCGTCTATAGACATTGATGCTTCACCACACTGCTTGATGGCACAGTAGTCAAACTCAGTCTTGGAGTCAGTGGTGTAGCACCAGGGCCCGTGATGGTCTCCGTCAGGGTTCCTGCAGTAGTTGTCGGTCAGGTTGGCCTCTGGGTGTGTTTTGGGGTTTATCCTGTAAATAGATGTGCATAAATGACCTCGAATTTATACGTTAGACCAACTTTAAATGGAATTTTATTCTTACTTGGTTTTGTGAGGTGTATTGACACTCCATTTCTGGCAGAGAATACCTTTACGTGTCTTGCGGACAACACCCCGATAGTTTTTGCCGATTTCATTATAGCAATCTAGTTTAAGGAGAAGAAAACCTGGTTATTCACACTGCCATTCAAAAAATTGGGGTTAGTAAGATTTTTTTTTTAAGCTTTTGAAGGAAGTCTTCTGCTCACCAAGGCTGCATTGATTTGATAAAAAATACAGTAAAATGGTTAAATATTATTACAATTTTAAATAACTGTTTTCTATTTGAATATTTATTTCTGTGATGCAAAGCTGTATTTTCAGCATCATTACTCCAGTCTTCAGTGTCACGTGATCCTTCAGGAATCATTCTAATATGCTGATTTGTTGCTCATGAAACATTTCTCATTATTATCAGTGCTGAAAACAGTTGTGCTATTACTATAATACTTCATATTTTTGTGGAAACAGTGATACATTTTTCTTCAGTATTCCTTGATAAATAGAAAGTTCAAAAGAACAGCATTTATTTCAAATAGAAATGTTTTGTAACATTATAAATGTTATAATTAATAAAAGTATTATTTCCTTTCAAAAATAAATCTTACTGACCCCAAATTTTGAATGGTACTGTATACACAGTATGCATATTAAGTACATATGAAGTGTGCATTGATTTGTCATGAAGATTTTTCTCTTCCCACAAAGACAAAGCACAGCCAAAATGTCTTTAGAAATTAAACTGTAGTTGATGTTTTTAATCACTAGCGGGTACCAACTGTACCTTCAGCCTCAATGTCATCAGCACAGCGTTTGATCTGCAGACAGAGAGCCGTCCTCATCTCAGAGAGAGACGTGAAACACCAGGGCGCCTCTGAACCGTCCGGGTTACGGCAGTAGTTCTCCTCCAGACCCCTAAAGGTGGAAAGAGGAAAGAAAGAGAAGGATAAAGAGTCACAATCAACCAGTTTATACTGTTTTGATGAAGTTTGTTTCTTCCTCAGAACAGATTTGTAGAAATGTAGCATCACATCACTTGCTCACCAATGGATCCTCTGCAGTGAATGGGTGCCGTCAGAATGAGAGTCCAAACAGCTGATAAAAACATCACAATAATACACAAGTAATCCACACCACTCCAGTCCATCAATTAACGTCTTGTGAAGCGAAAAGCTGCGTGTTTGTAAGCAATAAATCCATCATTATGATGTTTAAACTATTGCTTCTAGCCAAAATACGACTCCATAATGTGTTTGGACTCTCATTCTGATGGCACCCATTCACTTCAGAGGATCCATGGCCTGAGGGTGAGTATTTTTTCAGCTCATTTTCATTTTTGGCAAAGTATTCCTTTAACTCACTTGCACTCATAGGTTTTGGGGAAAAATGGGTGTTCATGTGGTTTCTGGGCGTCCCAGCGCTGACAGGGGATACCAGAGGTCGTTTCATTGACTTTGCCCTTGTAATCCTCTCCACGACCCCGAAAACAATTAGTGGTGTAGCTGGAGCGAAAACGGCGCTTAGGAGACTCAGCTATAGGATGGAAAGAAAGAAGGCGATTTAAAGAGGAAGAAATTCATGTACTAAAGAGATCTCACTCACTGATGTAGAGTTGTAACTAGTTGGCTGTATATTGGACAGATGCAGTAATTTGTTGTCCAATCGTCTGTAAATGACAGAAAATAACAGATTTCAGCAACTCTACTTTAGTACCGTTTATATTATAAACTCAACTGTGTGAATGTCACACATGTGCTCCTGACGGATCAATCATTGCATATTCATAAAGAATAATACTGTCGTCCGACTTGTGAACCCAATGCAATAAACTGCTATTAATGTTGTGCTCTCAAACAGAACTCCATATGCGTGTTTCTGACTTTCGTTTATATAGTTGTCTCTTTGAACAGCACTGATGCGATTGGAAATGACAGGCAGCAGTGTCCCCAGGAAGATAAAGATCTGTGTCCTTTAAACAGAATGAATGAATAAGAATCCAAATGATTTGCATGGAGATTGAAATTCATGCACTGCTAACAGAATGCAAATGACTGTTAAAGGTTATTAGTGTCGTGCCAGCATTTTAACGTTGACATTGCATCAAGAATTGACTTAGGACTTTTTTTTTCTTTCTTTTTTCTTCAGTTTAATCTCTGCTATGTATCTCTATCATTTAGATTTTAAAATAATGTTTCAGAAATGCTATAAGAAAAGATAAAAAAAAAAAAAAAATCACTTGTATTCAAGACACTATGGAAACAAGTATTGATATTTAATGCAGTGCTGCTTCTTAAGCATCTTGTTTCAAGAATTTGGGGATTTTTAATTGGAAAATAAACTAAAACTAAAACCATAAGCACTTTCCTTGCTTAAAATAAAATGTTAACTCAAATATAATATCAAAATATAATAATTGTATAATTATTTCAGGTAGTTGCCAAGGAAACATTTCTAATTTTAATTTAGTTTGAATTGATGTACTAAACAAAAACAAGGTAATAAAAACTGAAATAAAAATGAAAAGTGAAAGTGAAGTGACATGTGGCCAAGTATGGTGACCCATACTAGGAATTAGTGCTCTGCATTTACCCATCCAAAGTGCACACACACAGCAGTGAACACACACACACCGTGAACACACACCCGGAGCAGTGGGCAGCCATTTATGCTGCGGTGCCCAGGGAGCAGTTGGGGGTTCGGTGCCCTTGCTCAAGGGCATCTCAGTCGTGGTATTGAAAGTGGGAGAGAGCGCTGTACATTCACTCCCCCCGCCTACAATCCCTGCCGGTACGAGACTCGAACCCACAACCTTTGGGTTATGAGTCCGACTCTCTAACCATTAGGCCACGACTTCCCCATTCCTCAACAAAAACTATAGAGATAAAATGACAAATACATGCAGCAAATTACTGAAACTTTAACTAAAATTCAAATGAAACTGGAAAATTAAAAAAAATATTGAAAATATTAATAAAAACTACAATAGTATCTTTATACTAAAATAACATGAGTCATAAAATGCATGTTTATTCTATGATGAACATTCAAAAATAGCTGTGTGCTATTTTTATGCAAGCAACATATGCATTGCTAATATTTTACTATAGTATAGTTGTTTCACCAGTGCCTGATTAGTTTTGGAGTCTTGTAAAAGTATAAAATTAATTCATTTATTTATTATTTTTTAACACCTTGTCATAAGTAAGTCTATCTTCATGGAGAGAACAAAGTGAATAACAAAAGTCATACAATTACCAGAAACCTAAAACATTTAAAATAAACACAAGAAAAAAAAAAAAAACTAAAATACCATGAAATGAAATATGTATCCTTGTTGTAAGGAGCAGAAATACTCACGGCACTTGCGTATATCACAGCTCTCTCTCTCCATCGTCGGGTCAGTGGTGTAGCACCAGGGCACCGGAGACGCATCCGGGTTACGGCAATAATTATCATCTAAACTTTTATCAGGATACCTGGTTTCACAAACATCAGATATGAAGTTATTTTACATTATTATATCACCATCAACTAAAAATCACAGCAATACTAGATGATTAAAATTCATTGCCAAAAAGCTCTGAGAATAGCTCCTGCAGCAATTGAGCGCAGATACAGAAACTTGCTTTGATATTCCAATATCCAGTGCAATTATATTCCCACATTATTAAGTGTGACTTTAGTTCTGTGGTACATGGTTATGTCATATTTACTTCTCTGGCTGATAGATGTGTTGATGCGGATACTGTTGGTCCCATCTCTGACACTCTTTACCGCTCACTGTGTGATCCACCTGACCTCTGTAGTCTTCTCCATTACAGGTGATGCACACCTCTAATGGAGAAACATACACAAACATCTGCTCAGAACATGCTTATGAAAGTAAAACCACAATGCAAACGTGTAACTGGCCCTACCATCTTTGCACTGGGGAATGTCGCAGCTCTCATATCTGCGTTCAGGGTCAGTGGTGTAACACCAGGTTCCAATGGGGTCGCCGTCCGGATTACGGCAATAGTTCAGCTCCAGGCCATTAGTAGCAGACGGAGTCCATCTATTCCAAACAGTGGTGACATCATTCTAATATCGCAGTTGCACATTCAGTCATTAAAAGGATCTTAGAGTAAAATATATATTCACTACTGTTTATTCAGCAAGGATGCATTAAATTGATTAAAAGTGACAGTACATTTTCAACTTTCTATTCAAAGAATCCTGAAAAAATGCATTACGGTTTTTACAAAAATTTGAAGCAGCGCAACTGTTTTCAACATTGATAATAACCAGAAATGTTTCTTGAGCAGCAAATCAGCATATTAGAATGATTTCTGAAGATCATGTGACACTGAAGACTGGAGTAATGATGCTGAAAATTCAGCTTCGCATCACAGGAATAAATTACATTTGAAAATATATTACAATAGAAAAGTTATTTTTTTTAATTTGAATAATATTTCTGATCAAATAAAAGCAGCCTGGGTGAGAATATTTTGATTTCCTTCAAACACATCTTACCAATTCCAAACTTTTAAATGGCATGTTAAATACAATCACATCATGTTTAACAAAAACTACTAATATATTTGCTTTTGTTAACCACGCACAGTGGATTTGGACAACATAAAAATGACCCTCTTTACTTGATCTTTTTGTGCATGATTTATCAGTGCATGCTATTCCAACGGGAAAAAATGTGTGTTTGCAGATGCAACTTGATTTTATATTTTGTATCAAATGCATTTACATTCAGACAGTTTTAAAAAAAAAGGTTGTTTTTAAAAAAAAAAAGTATGGTGTCCCATACTCGGAATTTGTGCTCTGCAGTGAGTAGTGAACACACACTGTGAACATACAACCGGAGTCCGGAGAGCAGTTGTGGTACTGAGGGTGGAAGACAGCGCTGGTCATTCACTCCCCCCACCTAAGACTCGAACCTGCAACCTTTGGGTCACAAGTCTGACTTTCTAACCATTAAGCCATGACTGCCCCAAACAAAAGTGTCCAAATACCTTTACGGGCCATTGTAAGAATTTAGTAGGTACTGCTATGTTACAATTAATAATAATTAAAAAACATATTTCACATACAAATATAGTTTACATAAAGTTTATGCAACATACTGTATGCTATGTCTAATCTCATACCTGTGATCATGAGGGAATTTGGACCACCACTGTTGACATGTTCGTCCACTCTTAGTCGTCGACACTTTCCCTCGATAGTCTTCTCCTTTACCCACAATGCACTTCCTTACATAGACTGAGTACAGCAGAACATTTGACACAGAGGCACTTATATCATAAGTGGTGGTTAAGCGATATGGGTTTTTAATGACTGATGACATAGTACATCTCCTTATAATCTTTCAAACTGTCTAATACTTTTGAGAATCTATTTGTCACCTTTCATCTCATAAAGGTCACAGTTCACGTTTCTCTTGACGTCTGCATTGTCTCTGTCGCCCACCCAAGGCAGATGTTTACACACCAAAGACGGACGAAACTCATAATTGAAAGCTCTGGAAAGTTCAAAAACACATCAAAAATACATATTGCATTCCCTTGTTTAAAAGAAGTGTGCTTAAGTGCATTCAATGTGTACTTGAAGTGTGCTTTAAATCTTAACGGTATATTTTTAAAGTATTTTAAAAAAGATGTACTTGCAGATAATATAATATTAATGAAATAAAAGGCCATTTAAGTGTACTTAAAGACAGACCGTTTCATGACTGTTTTTTAACACACTTAAGTACACTTTTAGAAAGTGCAGTTTGTAACAATGCCAAATTAAAAGTGCTGCATTTTAAATCATTCTGTTTTAATAAACTTTGCCATGCTTTAAGGATGTACACTTATTTTGATGTGTTGACTAACATATTAAGCACAAGTGAAGTATTTGATTATAATTTTAACAGTAGTGTGTTATTTGATATTATATTTAAGGTTAACATTGTACAAAATTGCAAAAGACAATAGAAGTAATTATGAAATTACATATAAAGATATATTAAAGCCCTACTTAAGTGGGTCAAAAAAAAAGCGAAGTTCAGCTAACTGCATTTAAAATAAATGTATAATTATTAACATAATAAATAATATATTTTCATTTAAATAACATGAAATGAAGTGGCCGAAAACATTACATTTAGTTTGAACTTAAGTATATTATTTTAAAAGTACATATTTTGGTAATAAGTATACTTAATAATATATTTCTTTTTCACATTTACAGACAAAGTAAGGAAATAAATGCTAAACAAATGAAATTATTTGTGGGAAAAGGCCATTTAGATTTTTTTTTTCTTTTTTAAAACATTAAACTACATAGTGAGAATGATGTTTTGGGTACAGAGCTGATACATGCAATGCATGCTGGGAAAGGAAAGTAGGGATGTGAGACCTGCATTCTGGACTCTCTGTGCAGCGTTTAGCACAATCCTCCAAAGTGATTCCCGGAAGTTCAGTCGGACGGTTGACGTTCCAGGATTTCAGAACCAACTCTCTCCCCTCGGATCGCTGGAAATCATTCAGTGCGCTGCGAAATGCTGTGAAAACACATCAGAAAGATGCACTAGTCATTTTACCACTTTGGATTTATTTAGTAATAAAGAAAATCAAGTTGAAACTCCCAAAACCAAAAATAAATGAATTAGATGAATGATATTAGATGAAAACAATGTTGTTTAAAATAAAATGAAATCATTGTTACAGTGCATGTTCAAAAACATGCCACAGTCTATAAAACATGTAACCTTTTTTGGCATGTTGTTAGTGAATCAGACAAACTCTTTGTGCCAACTTAAAATGTTGTAATGTTCCTTCTCTCTCTCTCGCTCTGTGTGTGTGTGTGTGTCAGAGGGGCTTAAACACACATGACCTTTGGATTTGTAAACTACATCTGTTCCACAAAATTCCCAGTGGCATGGCATGCTCATGAAGTGATGCCCAAATAACTACACAGTACACAGAAACTGGCACAGAAACCAGTTCACAGCTGTACACACATGCTTATGTCTGAATTCATTAAACATCTATATGAATATGTACCTGTACACATGATGAAAAAGGCCATTGATAACATAAAATGCGACAAGAATACTGTGTAAGTCCACTAAGTTACCACGGCACTGAATCATATTAATTTACCATGGTAATTCCATGTTTTCACATTGAATGTTTGTAAGAGTTACTCAAATATCAAGAAAGTGCAATACATCTCTCTATAAGCATTTTATTTTTTTTACTGTGAACTTTGTTTAACTCAACCTAGTCTGTTCTTTAAAAACATACCATTGTTTCGGCCAAAATATCAATTGTAATTCCTTGTAAAGTAATAATTAATTATTATAGGATCTTTAAGATTAGGGAACTTTCAGATTCCGTCTGTAAATTAGTTTTATGACAGTGGTGGATAATACTACCCATAGTTTTATTATAGTACTTATGGTGTTTGAGCAGAAACATGGTGAATGGAGTAACTTATGTTTGTTGGCTGTTTGGGGAGTCTAAACAATTAGGCTGTCTAAAAACAATTCACCTTAAAACACAATATTTAATGTATCAAAATATTGATCTTACCATGAACTGTGTCAGGCCAAAGCAGCAGAGCTGTGAGAAAGAAGAGTGGAATCATGCTATAAGAGCTGCTTTACTCCAACAGCAGAGCTCATCTGAGGACTTTGATTCTTTTTGAATGGTTGAATTGATGAAGGGGGGTGGTGTGTGTGTGTGTGTGTGTGTGTGTGTGTGTGTTTACTCCTCAGCTGACCTGACAGAACAGGACATTTCCCAATAAATCTGGCTAAAGTAAACAACTCTTTACCTCAAACATATGCCAAAAACAACAAAACTGATAATAATAGTAACAACAATAATAATAACAAAGCCTATTATTATTATTATTATAACTTAAAATTCGTGGTATTAATACAATTATTTTAATAATTATCAAAATTAGTTAAGTAAATAGGCATATGCTACTACTACCACTACTAATAAATAACTACTTTTTATTTTATATCAACCATCTTTTTTCTTAATAATTTGAATGTTACGAATTTCCCCATCATTCGCGTCAAAGACAACTGTTTTTGAGTGAGTCATTTAATCATTCACTTGAGTGAGTCATTTAATCATTTAACTGATTCACTTTTATTTCGAGTCTTTCACGACCAAAACCGAAAAATACATTTTCCTTACAAATTAATTCCTACCTTCATTTCGATAATTTTTTCCAAGAGCATGGCTTTATCAAAATAAAAAAAGAAAACTGAATAGTAGCTTAAATACACGATTACACAATAAATTATAGACTTTTCAGTGAACGAAAAATATGACAGCAGTGAACGAGAACGATTCGTTCACTACTTAAAACGTAAGAGCGCTGTTTGACACGATGGCCCATTTACACCTGATATTACAGGTTTGTAGCTGATCTGACCACAATTATATAACACTAAACCACACTTTAAACATGTGTAAACGGCTCCATTCGCTCCATTCAGAAGTGATCAGGAACCGATTCTCACTGAAGGTGTCAAATCAAATCAGCATTCGCATCGACAAGTAGGTCTAGCTCATATATAAATAGCGTTTTACATTTCAATCTCCATCTTATTACAAATGGAAAACGTGTGAAACGCTAAATATGAGCCATTTACCGTAAATAAAAACCGAACATATTTAAAATAATCCAAAACAATTAGGCTAATGCATGAAATGTTAGGATCGTTTTAATTCAGTAACAGCATAGTGATTTTAAAAGCTGCGTGGAATTTAGTCATCCAATTATAAATTATGAATGAATAATTAGCATAAAATAGGCTACGCTAGGTGATGTGGAGAAATCATGTTCGTTTATGGAGGTTGTATTTTGATAAGTTAGCCGCTAGAGGACAGTGTGTTTCTCTGGTAAAAACTGACAGAATCTTCCGGGACTCAAACCTCCGCAGCAGTTTACACTGGTAAAAAAAATACTTTACTATGTCATACTCAGGTTCATGGGTGAATTATTGAACTTTTACAAACCGAATTGATGAAATACTTCATGTATTGTGACTTATTCCAACTTCTGTTACTTCCTTCAGATCTCCGCAGAAATCAACGCTCAGCGTGTTTTGCTCGTGAACTTTGCTCTTGTGTCTCGCTCTCGTTTGATTCATGTCTTCGGTTGAGATGTCTGAAGGCTCGGTTCGGGTGGAGACCTGCGGAGATCAGCCGCTGTTCTACCGACAGACGCTTCCGTCGAGCGGTGCCGCCGAACTCTGCGTCCTGCTGCTGCACGGGATCCGGTTCTCGTCGGAAACCTGGCTGAAGATCGGGACTCTGGAGACTCTAGCTGCCGCGGGTTACCGAGCTGTGGCCATCGACCTGCCAGGTGTGCTACAGAAATACTGCGGTGATGATACCATGGTACAGAGATTATAGTAGATGGTAATACTATGGTACTTTAAACATACCATACATAGTACTGGATAATTATCATTACGTACCATGGTATTTACATAGCCTACTTTACATCCATCCATTGTAATTATATTTAACTATTAGAAACAATTATAACATTTAAGCATTTAATATAAATATTTTTCATATAAATATAAATATTTTTTTTATAAAATTTTTTTTTATATATTTTTTAAATATAGCGCTAATATAAACTGAAAATATACAAATATACAGTATATATATATATATATATACATATACAGAATATATAAAATAAAATACTGTATATTTTCATTTTTTTTTAAAGTGTATAAAAATCTACTACTATATAGATCCGTTTCAGCAACCATTACAAATATTCTGTGTTCTGGCAAAAATTGCCATAAGTTTGCCATCTTAAAACCTGTTGTAATTCCATGGCCCTTTTTGTTAATATTTACGGTAAAAAAAAAATTTTAGATTTTATATTTACCTGTTATAAATAAATATGATACTATTTAACACTTTAAAGTA
The DNA here is from genome assembly GCF_001515605.1 of Sinocyclocheilus anshuiensis. Taxonomy (NCBI): domain Eukaryota; kingdom Metazoa; phylum Chordata; class Actinopteri; order Cypriniformes; family Cyprinidae; genus Sinocyclocheilus; species Sinocyclocheilus anshuiensis. Next base: position 1,105,428 of record NW_015544185.1, on the reverse strand, counting down.
ACCTATTATATAAAATACATATTTATATATTAAATAATACATCTGGAATAAAATTATATACAGTATATATAGATAGATAGATAGATATGTAGTACTTTAACACTCGCACTGATTTCTCCCTAAACCCGCTCATTTGTGTCGTTGCTCCCTCAGGTTTGGGTCATTCTAAGGCGGCTCCGGCTCCGGCTCCAGTGGGTCAGCCGGCTCCAGGTGTGTTCCTCAGACAGGTGTCTGAGGCTCTGCAGACCGGCCCCGTGGTGATCATCAGTCCTTCTCTCAGCGGCATGTACTCACTGCCGTTCCTCTTCCAGCACTCCGAGCAGGTCAAGGCCTACATCCCTGTAGCTCCCATCTGCACAGAGAAGTTCACAGCAGAGCAGTACAGCAGCGTGCAGGTGAGACAGGAATGAGTCCATCAGAGAACAAACAGAAACACACATCCATCTATTATAAAATGTGCTAAAAATGAGTGATGTTCATCCTTATGTACCTGTACAGACTCCAGCTCTTATAGTTTATGGAGACCAGGATATTCAGCTTGGGGAAGCATCGCTAAGCAACCTGAGACATCTGCCCAATCACAAAGTGGTGGTAATGAAGGGGGCGGGGCATCCTTGTTACCTTGACGATCCAGAGACCTGGCATAAGGCAGTCCTGGACTTCCTACAGTCGTTGTGATCATATTAAAAACCCTAATAGTGTAAAATTGTTCTAGTCAAAACGTTAATTACGTAAGTGTGATCAATATGAAGTGCATTCAGTTTCATACTTAATGACTGATTATGTCAGAAACACTACCTTTTTATTTTTGTATGCAACTTTTTTTTGTGCTATTATTTGCAATGCTTTTCACATGGATGCATGTGCCATGTGTTGAGAGGTGTGTCAAAGACCTAAAGTCAACATGAAATGCTGTTTGCAAACCAATTTACATAACTTTTGAGTCAAAGAAGATAGTCAATGAGAAAATAATATAGGACGGGGCTTGATTTTATCCATTGGGAACTGATTAGACTGAAAACTAGGTGTTTTGAACCCTTTTTTTTAAATAAATTATGTGCAAGGAAGAATCATTTAATAAGTAACGTTCATAACATTCAACAGTCAACAAGAAACTTGTATTACAGTAAACGAGGGGCAATTTAGATTTTATGCTGACTAAATTCTCACCATTATTTTTCAAAAACAGATGCAATATTAATTTCCATAGATTTTGTGATAATATGCTGCCTGTCAACATAGTTTTGACTATATGGTGTAATTTTTTACTTTTTATTATTTAGTTTTATCACAGTATTTTTTTGTTTTCAAATGACAGATAAATAGAAACTGCAACTAAAACTGAATCATTAAATATATTTTAAGCACGTCTTATGAATGTAGTACAGTATTATGATGCCACATGTTAAAATAGGGACCAATGACTTCAAATCACATTCACGTGTTTATGTAGCTCTAATGAGCATCGAAAACATGTTGATTGCATCAGAAAAATAATCACTACACAATGCACTGAAGTGAAAAATATGAACATTATTTAATAACTGATTCTCTGTAATAAACAATTTGAAAATATTTTACAAGGAGTCACAGACACAATATTTTACAAATTTTCCCTTGTCTTTTTTTGGTGTCTGTACAAAAAAATGGAGCAACATGGACCCAGAGACGAGGCACTGAGCCCCCAACACACAATCCAATAAACGAACGAAAGAAAAACGCTCACCATGATTTCAGAGCTCAACTCATGAGTATTATCAGCAGTACTGTGTTTCTATTTTCTTTTAATTGTTAATACATTTTAAAACCTCACTCATGTTAAATTCAGTTTCTCCTTTGTACGTTTTTTTTAATATATATATTTTTTGTACACATTAGTCACGGAGCACCAGACTAAAGACTACGTAATCACATACACATGTCTCGCTGATGGAAACGCGCCTACAATGATGTTGCTTTGGAGGGGGAGGGGCTAGGGGGAGGGTCTGAGCTAATGACTCCTCCCTGTGGGCAGGGTTATACATCAGGCCCCTCCCCTTGCGCAAGCTGCTTCCTCTTTTTAGCTTTTCTTTTTGAATACTATTTTTTTCTCTTTTTTTTTTTTTTGGCAAAAGCAAATCTTTCAGACCACTTAATAACAAGGACTTTTGTTCCACAGTGTACTTGGAATTGTGACACAAGACCGACACACATGATCATTTAATCGCAGTGTCTTGCCAAAATGTGTTTCCCTAATTTGGGCAGTTCAGAGCCCCTGTACAGTGTTCCAGTTTTAAGACAATTACACACAAACTGGCAAAGTTTTAAAACAACTCACCAGAGTAACGAACAAGGCATATTTCCACCTTTCGGAGCGCTCTTTGCCCTGATATGAAATGAAATAGCAGATTGTTTCCATAATCAGGCAAAGAAAGAGGTACACATTAGCCGTTTAACATGTTTCAACATTAAAGTTGTGAGTTAGAGCAGTGGTTCCCAACCCTGGTCCTGGAGGCACCCCAACACTGCACGTTTTGCATGTCTCCTTAATCAGACACACCTGATTCAGGTCATCAGCTCATTAGTAGAGACTCCAAGACCTGAAATTGGTGTGTCAGAGAAAGGAGACATGCAAAATGTGCAGTGTTGGGGTGCCTCCAGGACCAGGGTTGGGAACCACTGAGTTAGAGGGATTGTTCACCCAGAAATTAAGATTATGTCATCACTTACTCACTCTCATGTCAATCCAAACCATTTGAATGCACACAAATTTATATTTGAGGATACATTTTTTTACAGAATAACCTAAATTCTTCTCAGTGATTTGTAATATAGTGCACAAGACATATGGACAGCCTCTATAATATTTTTATGGAGCATTATGTCCTTTTAGGAGCTCGAAAGCCCCTGGTTGCTATATTTTTATTATGGTTTTGTATGGAAACACACTTATATTTTGCCTATAATCGGGTTTGGAAAAACCTGAGGGTGAGTAAATGATGAATTTTTTATTTTTGGGTGAACTATACCTTAAACTTAGCACATCATACTGAAGCTTAAACAGTCTTTTTAAAACGTTTTTTTCCCCCCGTTTACAGTACCACATATGACATTGCACTTGTATTTCATAAATTGTGTTTTTCCCATTCCTAGGACTAAAATATATATTCATACTGTAGATGGATTCATAAATCCAATCAGGATGTGAGTTATAAACAGGAGTCACATGTGACAGTGTCAGGATGAGGATTGCATTCAAGTTCAAATATTAGTGATATGCACAGTCCACTGAATCAAGCTTAACATATATACCTCATTTTCTCTTTAACCAATTAGTTCTGAAGGTGGATGACAAACAAACTAAGTGACGTAAGAATCATGTCCTCTAGCATCACACATGCATTTTCACCTCTCAAATAAGGTGTGTTTAAAATTCATGACATCCTGACAGATAATAGATCACCCAAACTGAATTCTCATTTACTCACCCTTATGGCATATATGAGTTTCTTTCATTCATAAAACAAATGGAGATGTCCTTTCCAAACATTCGTTTTCATACAGACGAATGAATGCCATACAGGTTTGGAATGACATGAGGGTGAATAAATGATACATTTCGGGTGAACTAACTTAAAACAGACAGAGAGAGGGAATGATTAACATGTTAAGTGCTGTCTTTTAAAATTGCACAGGCAAATAAAACAGGCTTTAACAGATTTTGCCTCGAGACAGATATGTAACATTCGTTTGACACAGATCAGATCATTCCTTCCACACCAACAACTGACAATACTCTCAAAATACTTCTCGTAAAATCATCTATTTTCACAGTTATGTCACATAACGGCAAACACAGATTCACTTCCTCAACCATCAGCAAACCTTGAATAAACTCTCACTTTATATAAACTACAACAGTAAAGCCATTCCCATATTTGTGTGAGGAACGCTATAACCAAACTGCCTCCGTTGTGAAGCCAGAGATGGACTGAGGTTATGTAGAGTTGTCAGTTCAACCCCAACACCTACTTTACTAAAACTCGGTAGCAGCTTAGCAGTAGGATTGAATGCATGAAAAGCTCTTACAAAGACAATCCTAAAACCGATGGGCCGTCCTTAAACCTCTTGCCACTGAACTTTAAAGGAGCATTGAAGGTGATGGCCACTAAAATGCCAAACGTGCAACTGAGAATCAGTCAGTGAGGTTCAGATTTAGCCCCGTTTACTGACAAAATAAAGGTGCTTGTCAAGTTTGTGTACATTGCAGGGATGAAGCTGAAGGTTATGGCAAACACTGCGGCTCAAAAATACTCTAAATTAAAAAAAAAAAAAAATTTGCATTCCCTTATATCAGTCAGGTGATGATGTTTGGAGGCACGAGCTGTGTCCGGAATAGCATACTAGCATACTAACCATACTATTTCTGCTGTATGCACATTGTACACAGGATGCAGGTTTTCCAGATGTGTAGAATACTTGAAGAGCAACTACATTTATCAAAATGCGCATTACATCATATGGAATACTGAATACAGTATCCCACAATGCAATGCACTCAACTTGACCTGCCATTTCCAGTCTGATGAATAACCGGAAGCAATATCAACTGTGACTATTTGACTCTTGACTTGATTATTTGACCAGACATTTTTAAACAAAATTTGGTAAAAAGGCAAAATAACAGTTTTCTTAACAGGCCGCGGCTAATCATGCTAAATATTGTATTCCATTTATTGTAATGCTTATTTTGACAAATATAGTTAGTCATCCAAGCAATCGTGACCAGGACAAATAATAAAAATGTTCATTAGTGAACATTAATTTTTTTTTAAATAGCATGAAGAATATATGTAGTATGATAGTATTCTATGTCAAACACAACCTGTGAGTTTTAAGGCCCATAAAAGACTTTTACTGCACTAAACTGTTAGTGGAGCTCTATGATCAATGCTGTCCAATATAAAAGTGCATCAAGGCACAGCTAAAATAAGGTTGATGCAGGGCCCAAAACAAGGATTTTTGCTTAAGTTTCATAGCATTATTAACATTTCAACATAAGATATAATGTCATGACAGATAATGAGGCCTGAAACACATACTCTATACAAGTATGCAAGCAGACGCAAATGCTTCAATTGCATCGGCACATTATTTAACATTTAATCCAGCCTACATATCTAGAAATGTTTGCATTGAGTATGTTTTGGGCCTTACGTACATATGAAAAATAAAACATTTCTCTTCTACATGAATGACCATACTGACTAGGATCATGGTTGCTATTACTATTCACTGACAAATCCATCAGTGCAAATGATGGCGCAAACAAACAGCATGTGTTGTGAAGTGATCAGATGCAATATGCGGTTAACATTCTGAGATTGTGAAAAACTGTACAGCACAGAATTACAAAGACTGCAAACAGATATAATCGCTAAAAAACACTCAAACTGCATTTCAATCCATCAAAAATCTCTTCATTAGCACATCTCATCTTATTTAAAGGAACAGTTCACCTAAATGTTTTCCATTCAATAACAGTTCACAGTGACCATGTCTGTCATGCTCCAAAAAAAAAAGAGAAATAGAAGTAGTCCATATGATTTATGTGCAATATTCCAAGTCTTCTGAAGCCACACAATAGCTTTCGGTCTGATTATAACACTAAGCTATCGTTTGACTTCAGACAACTTCATGCTGACTGCTTTTATGATACTTTTTTTTTTGGAGCTGGAAATCACGGTCACTATCCTGACTCTTAAAAATTTATCATTGGTGAAACAATAACAGCAAACAGGTTTGGAACGGCATGAGGGTGAATAAATCAAACAAAATTGTCATTTTTGGGTGAACTAGTCGTTTAAAAATGAACATGTTATTACATATTAGCTGTAAATATTATATTACTGAGGCATTAATATAGTTTACCTTGTGATACAAATAATAAACACAAATAAAAAGCCTAACCTAATCGGATCAGGGTTGTGATATAAATAGAAATAATAAATATATGAAGCCCTTGTGACTGATGAAGGAATGGTGCGATACCTCTTTAATTTCACTACTTTCTTTTTCTGTGGTTTTCTTACCTCCTAATTTGGCTAGAAAAGTTAGACCACACAACAAGTCTCGTTTTGGCAAGAAGTAGATATAGTGCATAAATAAACAAAAGATAATTGAATAAATAACATCTATCGTCTTCCCTTTCTCATTAAATACCCTAATATATGGAGGTATGTTTTTAATACTCACATGTTGTTATTGATACTTTTTTGAGAATCACTTAAAGTTCTGCTCTTATTCGGTTATTTTCTTATTACCGGAAGCTAGATGGCGTTAGAATGTCCCGTAGCCTCGCGACACGGGTTACAGGATGAAGATGAGGATGATGAGGATGACCTTTCTCTTTAGAGGCGGAGTCAAACAAAACCCAACCCCCTTACAGCCGCAAAGGCAGGAGGGAACAGTCCATGTCATTTTCAACCATTTCTTCAATGGTCCAAGATGGCCGTCGGTTTCCACATCACTAGCTTCCTGTTTTCGCAAAGACACTTTTAGCTCCTTCCACAAATGCTCTTGATTGGCAGGAGACGACAAAGTTCTGCAACGGTCACTAAGCAACAACCTGTGAAGCTAAGTGGATGAAGCAGCACGACTGGGCTTCCGTATAAGGGCAGGAGGAAGTCCCATTATATTACCTATGACTAGAGCAACGGGGAGATAAAGGAGAAAAGCGGAATTAAGGAGACGAGAAGGAGGGAGAGGAGGACAGGAGGATGGAGTTAAACAGAGAGGTGGGCCAGAACACACAGGAGGAGGAGCTGGAGGAGGAGTAAAGTGAGGAGGGAGGGGCGGAACGAGTGACCCCGCCCACAGTCTGATGTGTTCTCCTGGAAGAGAAATAGAGAAATGTGTCTCCATTAATGCACTTACAAGTCTTCTGGTGGCTTTAAATGCAAGATTGTGAAACTCATATTTTTGTTTAGGCACGTATTCTAATTCTAATTTATTTGCTACTTAAACAGTCTAGCTTATACATTACTGATGTTATTCATGTGGGCGGGGTTTACAGAGCTCATCATGCCATCCATAGACATTCAACTGTAAATATTCCAGAAAGATATCTTTGAATAAACAAGTGGAAATGTGCATGTGTACTCACTAAAACACTGTAGTCGAAACAGCTCGTGGTTCCTTTTCTATACCGGGCTGTGGTTATTGTCTCGCATGTATTAATTTCTTTGTCTGAGAAACGGAGGGTGTTAAGGAAAATGTTTTTTTTTTTAGCAAATTTACACTACCGTTCAAAAATTTGGGGTTAGTAAGATTTTTTTTTTTTTGGAAGGAAATTAATATGTTTATTCATCAAAACAATCGAGAAAAATAGAATGTATCACAGTTTGCACAGTTTTTTTTAACATTGATAATAATCAGAAATGTTTTTGAGCAGCAAATCAGCAAATCATTAGAATGATTTCTGTTTCTGAAGGATCATGTGACACTGAAGACTGGAGTAATGATGCTGAAAATTCAGCTTTGCATCACAGGAATAAATTACATAGTAAAATATATTATTCAGAAAACATATATTAGTATATATTTAAGTTGCAATAATATTTCAAAATATTTTTTTTTGATCAGATAAATGCAACCAACCCCAAACTTTTGAACAGCAGCGTACATTGCATTAAAATTTCAGAAATTAAAACCAATGCATGAAATGCACATTTATGGGTAAGGATACATTCTGTTTCCACCTGAGACAGTTTCTCTATTTCACAGGAGTCGCAGGACAGTTTTTCAGCCACCACAAACAGCAGGTTGGTGTTGTTTATTCTCCTAGCATGAATTAACCTGTAAAACAGACACATTATTATTAAAAACAGCCTGTAGTCTGTATATATATATATGATGTATACTGCCTGCATGACTGCTGTGTGTCTGACCTGGAGCAGTTGTCACAGTCCTGCAGTATGTTGTAGGAGCTGCTGATGTTACTGAAGTAAAACTGTGTCTGTACCGTCACACAGCTGGTCTCTCTAGACTCCATTCCTTCAGCATCCACCTCATCTACATTAACACACGTTAGACTAGTCTTCTTATTGATCCACTTAAACAATGACCTTTTCAAATCAATGTAAACGTCACACACCTGTCATGAACCAACTCTGATAGGCAAATCCATACAGCATCTGCTGCAGCAGTGACCTATAGAGGACCACACACACACACACACACACACACACACACACACACGTACGTCTGGTTTACTATCCTTGTGGTGACTCTCCATAGGTGTAATGGCGTAAATAATTTTTATACTGTACAAACCGTATATTCTATCGCCCTACACCTAAACCTACCCCTCACAGAAAACTTCCTGTATTTTTACATTCTCAAAAAAACTCATTCTGTATGATTTATAAGCTTGTTTCCCCATGGGGACCTCAAATTAGGACACACACAAATTCCTGAGTGTGAGCCTATGATGTTTGCACATGTTTACAAGCTGCTACATCACTGAGATCAGACATTATAATTGACTGTAAGACAGAAACTCACCAGGCAGCGGCTGACGTCCACCAGGCAACATTTAACACATCAGCAATAGTAGGCTGAGAGGAAACACATGACATTAGATCATGCCACAGTTCATCATCCATCCAAATACTCACCTACCCTATGCACACATCTCTTTATCCATTTATTCAATTTTCATTTTTAACAGATTGCTTAAAATCTATACCAGCCCTTTCAATTAGATTTCATTTGGATTGATTGAGGTGTCTGGTTAAGATTTGAATCAGATTATTAGGATGCATGTTAACGTAGGCATTGACTTATCCCGTCCATTCACGCTCGTACCACAAACACTCCTCGCGGGGCGGCCCCTGTGTTGCTGCTGGGCACCGGGTCACACAACGACTGATAGTCGTAAGACTGCTTGCGTTTGTAGAAGGAGTTGTTATAGAGGGCGTAAAACAGGGTGGCATCGACCTCGCCGAAGAACATCCCAATCTACAGATTGAAGAGGAAGAGCACAAGAGTGAAAAACAGAAGCAAACACAGTCTGTTTTCACTTCACTTTCCTGTTGAACGTCCTGACCTTATTCAAGTAGTCTTTCTGATTGGACATGACGAGGAAGCCGCCGTCATCTATCAGATAACAAAGCAAGTCCTGCGAAGAAAGACGGACAGCTTCAAGTGATCGCATTACTGCTGCCATCATTAATCAGTCATTTGAATAGAAAATCACGATCAATCGGCTACACTTAATGGACAAACTCTGAAAAGAAGGATGTGAATGTATGGATGTGAGCTTTAGATCTCCGTATTAAGTGCATTAAGAGTCTCTTACATCACTGTTGGCTTCACAGTCCATTTCACAGCCACTGGTTGGTCCACACTGTCAGACAGAAACAACAGTATTTAGAGCAGCATGTGCTTGTGTATAGCCATAGATGTGTGTGTGCGTGCATTTTACCGTTTGAGAGCTCTGTCGGTTGCTGTTGGTGTGGTTGCTCGCCAGGATCTTGAATTTGTCAGTCCAAGCCTCAAGGTCAAGCTTCACACCCACAACTAAGAGAATATAAGACGGAAACAGAATGAAAAGAGAAACCCTAAAACCTGCGGTCTTCACCATTTCACCATTTTCCACTCACCTTACAATTAAAATGCTTTTGCAACTGTTCCTTTTACATGAACAATATATTGTACTTTTTTTTTTATTTTAATCATTATTAGTTAGTTTACAATTTTACATGCCCTGCCACCATTTTTTTCTCCAGTCTTCAGTGTCACATCCTTTAGAAATGATTCTAATATGCTGATTTATTATCAATGTTGGAAACAGTTGTGCTGCTTTTTCGGACCTGTGAATTGTCTGGATTCTTTGATGAATAAAAAGTAGCAGAGAACAGCATTTATTCAAAAAATAAATATTTTATCTACAAATATAATAATAGAAAGATGAATAAAATCTAATAAAAATAATATATATTATGCATACACTCGCGCAAAGCATTTCTGATTTGTCTGATTCTCAACCTAATCTGTGTTATCATCTAGATAAGTTAAAGTGCCCATATTATGCCATTTCGAATATTGCCTTTCATGCAGTGTGTAATGTAACTATATGAATGTAAACGATCTGCAAAGTTGAAAAGCCGAAGGTGCATGATAAATAAAGTTATTGTCTCCAAAAATAATCTGAACACCCTGAACGAGTCGTTAGTAATTTGAATCCCACTTCTGTGACGGCTACACGTCACGGGGTAACACATTTGCATAATGCCCACCTATGTTTTACATTGGCCGGCCGATGGCCGTGAACAACTTGACCCCGCCAACAAACACGTCATTTGACTGATGACTGCTTCTCTAATCTCGGGCTTCTCTAAACGTTCCTAAAAGATGAATCAGTACACAGTTTTTTTGGACCAGCTGGCTCCACTGAATCACAACCTGTAAGTATGATAAATAATAGATCGTTCAAAATCAAGCATTCAAAATATGGAACTATGGCAATGTATTTCCGACACGCGCTGTATGCGGTAGACCAATCATAACAGACTGGGCCATCTAACCAATCAGAGCAGAGTAGGCTCACGGAAAGAGAATATAATTAATAATATATAAATGTGTATTACATTTATAAATATATATAAACAAATAATCATAATAATAATTATTATTATTATTACATTAAAAATATAATTAATCAATTATATTTAAAATATAGCATATATTTGTTAATATACAAATATATATATAATATTAATTAAATTTGAACTATTTTTACTTTAAAGACAGTAAATTAATATATATATATATTTTCATTAACAAATAATCAATTATAATTATTATTAAATTTAAAAAGAATAATTTCAATATAATTTAGAATATAGTATAATACAGTATATTATATATACAATATTATAAATTATATTGAATTATAATTATTATTTATACAAATAATTTTTTACATTATATATTTTTTCTTCATATTAAATATACTATTTTAATTACACTTTGCATTGTGAAAACACTGTCTCAAGAGACTATTATATGAGGGTAAAGAGTGTACATTTCCGACACGCGCTGTATGCGGTAGACCAATCATAACAGACTGGGCCATCTAACCAATCAGAGCAGAGTAGGCTCACGGAAAGGAGGGGTTTAGAGAGACTGAAACTTTAAACTGCTTCAGACAAATCATTTGAGAATTGCTGGAAAATGACGTGATATTAAATGCATATTTTGAGTAAACCTTATGTAAACCTATTGTAGGAGACTCCCAAAACAATATTAGGAACCTTAAAAATGGCATTATAGGGGCACTTTAACTTTGGTGACATATTTACATCGACATAATTCACCAGAGTTGACTTTTCAACAATGTTCAGAGCAGAATATGTCATTCTTCTAAAGCCCGATTCATAAAGCAGCACTTGTCTCTTCTAATCCACATGTCAGGTAATCCTGACGTAACAGGATGATCATGAGCTCACTGAAGAAGCGCAGCATATCACTGTCGATTTGAAAAGGTTTAAGTCAAAAATGGCAAAATGTCTCAGGATTTATTGTACTGAGAGAGATCAAGTATTCAAACACAGCTGTTGACTGTCTATTAGTTATGATGAATTTCTTAATTAAGCTATTGATTCATCATCTCAAATCCCACATTTGATCTCGCCTTTGTTTGCACACATAAGCTGTGCTATTTATCTGATTCAAAAGGCCTCCATGTGGACCCATGCAGAGGCAGACGTCTGCCTGTCCCTGAGTCACATACAGTGTGCGTGAAGTTGTATTTACCTGCAGGTTTGAGGTTTCTGATTCCTATGGTAATGTCCACTGCAGTGCTAACCAGAATACCAATGGTGTCGTTCTCTGGATTCAGTATGTCATCATTGGCTAGACAACATAAAACAAAAAAAGCAGTTAAATTATAAAATGAATGATATATTATAAATTATACTGTAATTGCTATTAAAAATTCTGACTGGATGAACTGAGTTTGAAGACATAGTAAATTAAAGAATGGAAGAGTTGTGTATTCTGCTTATTAATTATATTCTGCTTATGTGTAAATTCTGACTGGATGAACTGAGTTTGAAGACATAGTAAATTAAAGAATGGAAGAGTTGTGTATTCTGCTTATTAATTATATTCTGCTTATGTGTGTCTATGTGTGTGTATATATACAGTATATATATATATATATATATCAGAATATAATTAATAATATATAAATGTGTATTACATTTATAAATATATATAAACAAATAATCATAATAATAATAATTATTATTATTACATTAAAAATATAATTAATCAATTATATTTAAAATATAGCATATATTTGTTAATATACAAATATATATATAATATTAATTAAATTTGAACTATTTTTACTTTAAAGACAGTAAATTAATATATATATATATTTTCATTAACAAATAATCAATTATAATTATTATTAAATTTAAAAAGAATAATTTCAATATAATTTAGAATATAGTATAATACAGTATATTATATATACAATATTATAAATTATATTGAATTATAATTATTATTTATACAAATAATTTTTTACATTATATATTTTTTCTTCATATTAAATATACTATTTTAATTACACTTTGCATTGTGAAAACACTGTCTCAAGAGACTATTATATGAGGGTAAAGAGTGTACAGTCATCTGATGTGTGTTTCTCTCTCACCGGTGCGGTAGGGGGCTCTGAAGATGTAGCCCTTGTTGTCCAGACTGCGACGGTAATAACTAGCATTAAACGGCTCTGGATTTTCCTCCCAGGTCTCAGAGGCCCTGATTTACACACACACACGCACGCACACACACACACACGCACACACACACACCCACACTTTACCTTAGCAGCTATTTAAAACAACACAGTGACAAATACAGAAAAAAGAACCAGACTCACCTATTAGGGAAAACTCGAGTGACGCCTCCATCTGTGGCTGCAAAGACTGTTATAAAGCCATACCTAGAGCATCAGAACACACATATTCACTCACATTTATCACTAGCTCTAATGCAGGATATTTTGTGCTTGAGATTTTTAGGTTGATGCCTTATAAAGGTGTCAAGTCTATTAATGAATTGGAGGAATTTCAGTGGTTCTTCCTGAATATGAACGTACGTGTTGAGGTCCTTGTTCTGCCAGACTTTATCTACCAGCTCTTTAATGATGCCCGTGTCCAAGATCAGATTATGCAGCAAGAAATTGTCGCCTGTGTGGAATAATGATGATGACATTATGATATATGAGCTGATATCTTCATACAAGTTAGTTTTGAGTTCAAGAATGGTCAAAGAGAGATTCAGAATGTGAATTATGGTCAGTGTTATTATTATCTAAAACTGAAAATAATAAAAAAATATATATTTGTAAATGAAATACAGTCAAAATAAGTATTTGAATATAAAATGAAAAAGCTTAAACTTAAATAACTTTCTAAATTAGGAAGTTAGAAATGTTGCCTTGGCAACTAAATTAAATAAGCTGAAGTACTAAAATTAAAATGAAACAAAAATTGACAAAAAAACTAACTAAAAGTAATACAAATGACAAAAGCACATAAGAAAATTACTAAAACTTAAAAAAAAACAAAAAAAAAACCACTCAATATTAATAAACAGTATAAAAGTATACAAATAATTGCCTTGGCAACTAAATTAAATAAGCTGAAGTACTAAAATTAAAATGAAACAAAAATTGACAAAAAAACTAACTAAAAGTAATACAAATGACAAAAGCACATAAGAAAATGACTAAAACTTAAAAAAAAAACAAAAAAAAACCCACTCAATATTAATAAACAGTATAAAAGTATACAAATAATACTAATATAACACTGATTATTGGGGGTAGATACTTTAAGGTGGTCTCAGCTGGCCTTACAGCTCAGTGTTCGAGCTAAAACCGGCCAACAGACCTGTTTAGACCAGCAAGGCTGGTTTAAGATGTTCTTTTTAACAGGAACATATGATGTTTGGATAATGCTCAACCGACTGTACAATGAAAATTACGGCCAGAAAGTCCTTTAAAAGGGCGTTATGTTATTAAATAATTCACACAAGATCTGTGAGCCTCACATTGTTTGGAGTCCGGCGTGACCTTCTCCATCAGAGCGATGAAGTTGAGCAGGAACTCTGTGTTGTTGTTGGACAGCTCCAGGTCTTTGCAGTATTCCCTGAGGAAAACACACATCATTCCACACTGGAAAACTCTCTCTGATAAAGATTAACATCATAAACAGTTATATTATAGACTGCAAACCCTTAACAGACAGTGAGAATTTTTTACATTCATGTATACATCTTAAACACATAAAACACTACAATTACACACATAAAACATAACCGCACTGCAAAAAAATTATTCTTAACCAGTATCTTTGTCTGGTTTCCAGTAAAAATATCTAAACATCCTTGAAACAAGATAAATCCACATGAGAAGTAAAACTGCAGTGCATTTTGTCTAAAACACTGTAAAAATTAGTCAATGAAAGTATTTTAGAACATTTTACACAAAAAAAAACAAACACAATTTCAGTTTCTCTACTTCAAAATTTCATGTTTAATTCAATGTGTTAGTAATTATTAGTAAAATTTACTACCAATTTCTAAATGAAAATAGTTTCAAAGTAAATCCTACACCATTTTTTTTCACTTAATTCAACTTCAAGGCGCATTCTCTGAAAACAAGTCATAATTATTGCACTTTTTCTTTTCAGGGATGTTTAGACATTTTTACTGGAAAACATTACAAAGCTACTAACTAAGAACATGATTTTTGGAGTGTATATGCTTTAAAAACACAGAGAGAAAGATGATCATTCATAGACGCATGCACGTGAACTTCTCTAGATCCATGCAAACCAAAGTCAACCTTCCCCTTGATACTGCTGCCGTATGTAAGGAAGTGAGGAGAACGCCATGCACACACAGACACAGAGGAGCCGCGTGAGAGCTGCAGAGATGAGATGTGGAGAAGACATGAGGAGAATCTACTGAACGTCAGAAGATACTGATCCATGACAGCAGACGACAATGATTCAAACACAGAGTTTACTGCTCAGAGGTTGCGCTTTCATAGCATGGCTTTCAGATACGCTTCAAGTACGAACTCTATCTTTGTTTTTCTTTAAATTGTTTAAGAAATATATAATGTTGATGTACAGTTAGAGTACAGAGCTATAAAACTGAGCATAGCATAGAGGAACATTTGAGTTCATTCTAAAATTACAGTAATTGTAGACTTTGGAAAATCTAATCGCAATTTGAGACATTGTTGAGATCTCTTCTGAAGCTAAAGGAGACATATGTAAGATTAATGATGTCTTTTTCTCAGGTTAAAAATAGCAGTTTTTCAGGCTCAAAACAAGTTATGCTTCATTAGCAGCTGTAATTACCACAGAAAATATTATCAACTTGTTGCTCAAGTTTGTAAAAACAAACAAAAATCACATTTATAATAATATACGAACAATGGAAGTTTATCGTGCGAAGACATTACAATGCATTATAGGTTTTGCTACCATTGTAATTTACAACTATACTGTAAAAATAATTTTTCAAAATTGTAAATAAAAGCATGCTTCACTATTTCAGTGTTTCTACCTCAAATTTTAATGTTACTTGCCTTTTTTTTTATTATTTGTAAAATTTACTAGCAGTTGTTTCTACTTTAATTTTTTGTCAGTGTACTCATTTAACACAGTATTTAGAAGTATTTAATACAGCGCATTCTCCATCTGCAGAAACGGCATTAAACATAACTAGAAGAAATAAAATAAGAGTTTTAAGAAAGACACTTCTGAATGTCTGGCGCCATACAGTTCCACTGTAAGTGAAATAATGTACACATTTGCTTGTTTGTATAAACCGAGCAAAACTATTTTCTGTGGATAAACGTTTTACACTTTTAAAAACAAAGGTTACAAAATATATATATATATTTTTTTGCAGCAATGTCAAGGAATAGTTTACCCAAAAATGTTTCTTAATCCACACCACTCCAGTCCATCAATTAACATCTTGTTAAGTGAAAAGCTGCATTTTTGCAAGAAACAAATCCATCTTTGTTTTTTTTTTTTACTTCAAACTGTTGTTTCAGACTAAAATACCACAATCCATATTCCATAATAAAAACACTTCCTCCAGTGAACAAGTTGTCTCGTGTGAATCAGGAGAGAAACATGCATGGATCAAACACCATTTGCTAGCCAAAACAGTCCAAAACAGATCTAAACAAATATGTCAGTGGATTTTGATGTGAGAGGACAACAGGAGATGGACATTTTCACTTGAGGAAGCATTATTATGGATTATGGACTCGTATTTTGGCCAGAAGCAACGGTTTAAAGTTAAAACGACTTTATGATGGATTTTTTAATTTTTTTTATTTCTCAAAACATTAATTGCTGGACTGGAGTGGTGTGGATTACTTGTGGATTATTGTGATGTTTTTATCAGCTGTTTGGACTCTCATTCTGACGGCACCCATTCACTGCAGAGGATCCATTGGTGAGCAAGTGATGGAATGCTACATTTCTCCAAATCCGTTCCCAAGAAGAAACAAACTCATCTACATCTTTGATGGCCTGAGGGTGAGTACAGCAAATTTTAATTTTTGGGTGAACTATTCCTTTAAAGAACCATTTTTGGTTTCCCAAAGAACCTTTCAGTAAACATTCTAAAAAAGAACCATTTTTTTTCTTAGTATGAAGAACATTTTAAACATCCAAAGAACCCTTTTGTCCACTATAAAGAACTTTTTGGTGCATAGAAAGATTCCGTGGATGTTTCTTAATGGAACCATCAATGCCAATAAAGAACCTTTATTTTTAAGAGTGCACTTGTGATGAACCCAGAACAGTAAAAGCCTCCATTTGCTCTTAATGCTGTCTAGGAGATACAACTGAGATCTTATTAGGATTTCCTACGGGTGATGGCGAGGACTCTTGACAGACAAAACACAATAAATAAACACATTGACTTGGGTTAAAATGGAAAGACACGTTACGCACAGCACACACACACAGAGACTACAGTGACTACGGTATGTTGAAAAGGAAGTTAGAGATGGACGTATGCACGAAAACAGGAACGTGGCTTCAAGAAGTCACACAAAGCTACCTGGGGGCAATGAACACATGTCCCTCTGACTCAAAAGTGTTTGGCAGGAGAGACTCAAAATCTGCAACAGAAACGGGCAAGATTATCCAGGGGAAGCGGAGGACGGAGAACACAGGGAGGCTTCTGAGAAACAAATGAACATCAGCTGCTCTTCAAAAGGTGCAGGAACGCAGTGGGGGCGTTACCATAGCAACACTGAGGAATCATGGGGGTATACCAGCGTTAGCCACAATGGTGCCTTCAATGGAGTCGCACTGGCCGAAATAATGGCGTAATTTGGAAAGCAGACACTTTTAGCTTGATTCAAATTTCATCCGAATTTCATTCTTTTGCAAGTCGGAGAACTGGCTCGACCCTCGGGATACACACTGAGACGAAGCGAGTTCTCCGATGCCTTTCCCACGAACAGCGTGGAGTGCCGCTTTCGTTTTCAACAGGCATCAACATGGCCAACCGTTTAGCTGGGAGTGGGTGAGGCAGGGGTCCTGATGGAGGTGATCGCCCCTCAGACTGGCACCATGGAGCCGCTCCAGAGACTCAATCGGAGAAAGTGCCCAGCATTGTGGAGGGGAAGAGAGAGGGCAACCCAGTTTAATCTACTGCACATTATCCTGATGTTATTCCAGCATTCACCTTCATCACACTGTCCTGCATCATACCTGTTGAATGAGATGCAATACTTGTTGCTTAATTTCAGGGTGCTGATTCCAAAAATAGTGCCTGTTTTGCTACATCTGCGGGTGTTTTACTAAACCCAAACAGTGACAGAAAATTACAGATTTTGTGGAAAAGTTTGTTTTTTGTAAAGTTTTTTGACAAATTGTATTTGAACATACTTTTTCAAGTTGTAAGTTGAATGATACATTTTGAATACTTCTTTTTGTCATTAAAACCAAAACATCATTTGATATATATACTGTATATATATATATAGAGAGAGAGAGCGAGAGAGCGAGAGAGAGCATATATATACATTTAAAATTTGAAAAATCTTCTTTTTCTTATTTTCTAAATGTACATGATGGAAAGTGTTTATTGGTATTTTTGAATAATATTGGTAATAATAGCCCTTTTTGGTAATCAGCAGATTTTTTTTCAAGATGCAGGGCTGTTATTTTTATATTTTATGTCTTGATATTTCACAAATTGTGATGTAAAGCAAGCATTCAAGTAGCAATTAATCTGTATATACAGAATATATATGTATCCAATAAAACCCACAGCCACTGTTGTGCCCAGGTAGTTTTTCCCTCCACAATGTCTTGCACTTCCAGGTCAGGATATGTGAAGACATAGCAGAGCGTCTGTGGTGGCAGTCTGGGGGGTGATAGACGTACAGAGGGGTCAAGCTGATGAGAACAAGGGGTGTAAGAGGAGGACGACAAACAAACCGGGCGCTACCAAGCGCTCTTGTCACCAAAACAACAAGACAGGACCTAAAGGAGGCCATCTAGCAAATTCATCTGCAGCCTATTCCTGCCCATTCCATAACAAGAACTAGTGATTATATGAATAGTAAGAGACAACCTAAGGGAATAAACTGGCTGGCTAAACTAAAGGCAACAATACATGCACATACACATCTTTAAGTCTTTAAGTATTAGCCTGTATGGCAAACATTTCTGCTTAATCTTCAAGATTTAAAGGAAGAGTTTGGACAAAAATAAAAATTCAAGATAATTTATTCACCCTCTAACCTATGTGGTGCACAACAGGAGATGTTTTGGAGGATGTTCAAGCTGCTCTTTTCTCAGTGAAAGCATATACTGATCGGGGCACTGTTACTGTTAACTAAAACTAGTAGCCACATTTAAATCCAGCTTAAAAACTGTTTAGCTGTGCATTTACTGAATTACTACTGATTGCACTGTATCATCTAATGTGTTTTAAAAATAAATAAATAAATAAAATAAAACAATAAAAAATGAAATAAAACATAAATATTAGATGAAAAACAATTAACTGTAGTTTTAACTGAAGTACTAAAATTACTAAATCAAGAATTAATAAAAATGACAAAAGCACATAAAACTATAAAAAAATTTAAAAAATCATGAATATTAGATGAAAAACAATTAACTGAAATAAGTTTTAACTGAAGTACTAAAATTACTAAAAGTAAATTAAAGCTGAATAGAAATATTTAAAAACAAAAATGAATAAAAATGGCAAAAGCATATTAACAAAGTGACTAAAACTTAAAACTAAAATGAACACTGAAAATATAAAAATAAAAACGAATTCAAAATATTAAGAAATACTATAATAGTATATATGTAAATAATACTAAACTAACACTGATCAGGCAATTTCAGGCTTTAAAAAAGTACCATCATAGAGGTCCATGTGAATTTTGACTTATATTTCAAGGTTGTTGTTGCTTTTTTCTCCATATGATGCGTTCTGTGAGTAATAAATCAATTTTAAAATAACTGTTTATTGAAAATCTTTCAAAAATTGGGCGAATGATGATTTTGGTTGGTTCTTCGCGCAAAGATTTTATATTGGTTTAGAAGACTTGGATTATAGCACACAATAATAGACTTTTATAATACTTTATGGTGCTTTTTAATCTTTTTGGAGATCGACAGGCACTATATATTTTTGTTGAATGAAATAAAGCAGCATGAAAATTCTGCAAAAGTTATTTTGTGTTTAATGGAAAAAAGTCAGTCAAATGATTTTGGAACAAAATGAGGGAGAGTAAATGATGAGGGCAAAAATTTCAGAACAAACAGACAATGATATGCTACACTCAAAGTGCAATCATAACTTCTCAATAACGACCACAATAAGCTTGTATACCTGTACTACCGTAATACTAACTTGTACTACCGAAAGGCTAAAGTTTACTTTAGGGATGCTTTCAAACTAAATACTACATCTATATGACTAGAGTAGAGTAGGACGTCTACTAGCCGTGACAAATAACAACTGACAATTTCAACAGCAAATGCACCAATTTGAGGATTTAACACTGTCACTGAGGAAGAAAGAGGGGAGGAGGAGGAGGAGACAGATGGAGGAAAATATTCCCAAACATAATGGACACAGGGATCAGAAATACGTTTGACATGGAGAGAAAAATCATATTTTATTCTTCAGGAGATGCCAGGGAGAGACCTTAAACGTTTGTCCGAGCCGAGAGAGAAAGAGAGAGAGAGAGCTTGAAAAGGAGAAAAGAGAAAGATGTGGGTGTAGGCCGCAGCAAGAGGGTGAGTGGGTGAGTGAGAGAGTGAGGAAGAGGAGGAGAGAGAGGAAGAGGAGGGTCTTGAAGGCAAGGCGGGCAGGAGGAACAGAGGAGGCAAGCAGGCTGGAACGAGGTGGGCATCAGCGGGGAGTTCAGGACAAGGGTACGAGGAAGGAAGTAGAGTAACAAAGGTAGTGGACCAATATGGTGTATACTTGCCCTTGAATACTGATCCGTCTGAGGAGGAGAGAGCAGAAAAGAAACAGGGGGGACGGGTAAGGGGAGGAGGGGGGGGTCACAGACAATATTTTATTCAATGACTGTTTGAATAAAAATATTGTTTTTCTCAAAAGAAGGAAAATCAAGTCAGTCAAAACAGTAATGAACAACTGAGAACAGGAAACCAAAATGAATGACATGTCGCAAAGAATATATGCAACAAGTAGACGGAGGCAGTGAACGAACTCCATTAGGATGGAGATGAGGAGAGAACATCTGAGGACACGGGAGCAGAATCAGAACTAATGAACCTTCACCGTATGATGAAACATGGAGAAAAATAATGTGTCACAAAATGAGAATCACATATGCGCTAGGAAGAGAGGAACGCTTTGAAAGATAGAAAGAAAGAAAAAAAGAAAAAGAAAGAAAAAGAAAAACTACATTTAAAGCTAAGAGGAATGAAAGCATAAACCAAAGGAAACAAAAAATAAAATAAATGAAATAATGAACTACAGACTTAATGAAGGAATAAATAAATAAACAATAGAAAAATACACAAAAACAAACTAAATGTCAAACAAACAAAAAGGAACAAAACAACTGAAATAACAAACAAAATGCACAAAAGAATAAACTAAATATACCTGTATAAAAAACCCAACATCTAAAACCAAACAAAACAATGAATATAACAAGTGAAAGAACTAAAATTAGATTAAAGAACAAATTACAGAAAGAAAGAGAGGGAGAACTGAAAGAGATATAAATGAATCAAATGAAAAAGATCAAACAAAACACATTGAAGAATAAACAAAAGATGAAACAAACAAATAAGAGAGAATGAAAGATGAACAAAAACTAAACCAAGGAGGAATGAAATCAATACAATTGAAATGAAAAAAAAAAAGAACAAAAGAATGAACAGGTGAAAAATACACAAAAACAGACAAAGAAAAAGAATGAAAGAACAAACTAGGGATCAAATGAACAAGCAAAAAAGAACAAAAATGCAAGCAAAAGTGATTGATGAAAGATCGAATGAGCACCATCAAATGAAAACAGAAAAAACACAACTCAACAAGATCAAACAAAAGAACTAAAGAATGAATAAAACAGAAATAAAGAACAAATTAACCAAATGAAAGAGAACAAACAAAATATAAAACAAACAAGAGAGACTGACTAAAATCAACAAATGCAACTAAATACAACATATATATATATATATATATATATATATATATATATATAAATAAAAGCAATCAAAAAACAAGGAAAAAGAAGGAAAGAAAGGAAAACCAAAGGCGTTCCATCTCCCGTGCGGGACAATGACCTGTTAGGGGGCATTGTGGGATACTTTTTTCTTATTTATTGACTGATTCCAAAGCTGCCGGCAAACAATACAGCACAGTGAGCATCCACATGAATCAAAGCAAATAATAAACACGACTGAACACATAAAGCACACAGTGAAAAGCAAAAGCATGCCTCTTTTCACATCTCGCTAATGAAAACAAAAACACAAAACCTGTCCAGACAAAAGATGCTTCAGAATCGTCATTGTGAGAGAGAAGACGAGAGCATTTTTTTAAATGTTTCGGCAAAAGGAAAAATAATAGCACATGGTCACCATTATTTTCAACTCAGTAAACACAGTAAAACCACAGCTTTCACCTCTCTGGTTTTTAGTGAGGGTTTTTTCTTTGCATCCGTGCAGGGAAAGAAAAATCACCTCAGTACAGAACAGCATGAGGACAGGAGGGAAGAGGGAAGAGGTGGGGTGGGGTTTCACAGAAGAACACGTCCACTCTCACTTTCCCAGCGCTGAAACGCGACGTCGCTCGCCGGGAATCCACGCTCGGACCCGACGCTGCTGTGATGTCAGAGAAAGGGGAGGGGCTTCCGTTGATTGGACGAGAGGGGCGGGAGGGGGAACAGGAAGTCTCTTTGGGAAGAAAGAAAGGTAAGCAGGCTTCGCGTTAGCCTGCCCCTGGTACTTACACTGGACCTGGAGGATCTGGTCACTCAGGTTGGCCTTGATGTGGTTTTCACTGTAGGACGGCAGAACTAAACCAAGACTGCAAGGAAAGAAAGGAAGAATTTCAATATCTTTTGCATATGACCACATCTGGTGCTTTCTAGGATACAAACTAGCAACCAGTCACACTTTTTAAAGCAAGTGCATGATATGTGACAATGTTTTCTGAAAAAAATTAAGTGAGTTTATACTTAAAACAAGAAAAAGGGAAGGGAATACAAGATTATTTTTTTATTTTGCTGGCAGACAAATAATGATCTTTAAAAAAGCATCATATGACCCCTTTAAGTTAGAACTCAATTTTGATAAATTTTTCAGAAAACATTATATAACTTTGCTTCTTAAGTAAATGTATCTTGATTTAAGAATGTTTAGATATTTGTACTAAGAATGTTTAGATATTTGGAAAACAAGACAAAAATACTGAGTAAGAAAAAAATATTATATTCAGATATATATTCAAATACTGTTGTGCTGACAGCACAACATTATAAAATTAATATTTTTCTTTAATTCATTTGTAATATAAGTAACTGAGTAACTACTAACTAGACTTGCAACCAGTTATATTTAGGTAAGGCAAGTTTACTTATATAGCACATTTCATAAACAATGGCAACTTAAAGCACTTTATATCTTTACATTGACTATTAATTGAAAGCGATTGAAATCATTCATTTTAAAGTCATCAACAGAAATGCAGTATGAATGAGAGTGTCATATTGACCTGTAATCTGTGCCCTCTACTGGACTCCATATGTACGTCCTCTGGACCTCGTCAATGTAATGCTAAAAATACACACAGAAATAGCAGCACATTACCAACCAGCCGTAAGATCATCACACTGTATGCCATTATATTCAGTAAGAGGTCATGTGACTCACCTCATCCACAGACTTCACCAGTGTCTTGATTCTCCTCTGTCCTGCTTTGCCATCAATCATTTGACGGCGGATCTACAAAAAGATAAATACAAGATCCAGAATCAGAATCAGAAAGAGCTTTATTGTCAAGTGTGTTTGCACATACAAGGAATTTGTTCTGAAAGCTTCCAGTACACAGAGACAACAACAACAACACAGTTAATAAGAAAATACACATTTGTAACAGAAATAGACAAAATTTGTTGTGGTACATAGATGGAATAGAATAGAATTTACAATGTAGGGTAGTATTAAGTAAATAAAAGTGGTATTTGCACATCTTTTTATTGAACAGTAGGGGAGAACATTTAACTGTTCATGAGGTAGATTGCCTGGGGGAAGAAACTATTCTTGTGCCTGGCAGTCCTGGTGTTTGGTGCTCTGTAGCGCTGGCTAGATGGTAAAAGTTCAAAAAGAAGGTGGCTTGGATGAGAGTGATTCTCTGAGCCCTTTTCCTCACTCTGGATATTTACAGTTCATGAAGGGTGGGCAGGGGAGCACCAATAATCCCCTCAGCAGTCCGAATCGTCCTCTGTAGTTACTGAAGTGCACAGGACAGACTCAATGACGGCTGAGTGGAACTGTGTGAGCAGCTCCTGTGGCAGGTTGAACTTCCTCAGCTGGCGAAGGAAGTACAATCTCTGTCAATGTGATTGTCCCACTTCAGGTCCTGAGAGATGGTGGTGCCCAGGAACCTTAATGATTCTACTGCAGCCACAGTGCTGTTCATAATGGTGAGTGGAGGGAGTGCTTGGTTTCTCTTGAAGTCCACGATCATCTCCACTGTTTTGAACGTGTTCAGCTCCAGGTTGTTAAGACTGCACCAGACAGCCAGCTGCTCAACCTCGATTCTATATGCAGACTCATCACCGTCCTGGATGAGGCCGATGACTTTAGTGTCGTCTGCAAACTTCAGGAGCTTGAAAGTGGGGTCAATAGAGGTGCAGTCGTTGGTGTAGAGGGAGAAGAGCAGTGGGGAGAGGACACATCCCTGGGGGGCGCCATTGCTGATTGTGCGGCTGTTTGAAATGAATTTCCCCAGTCTCCCTAGCTGTTGCCTATCTGTCAGAAAGCTGGTGATCCATTGACAGATAGAGCTAGGAACAGAGAGCTGGGTTAGTTTGGTCTGGAGTGCTGGGATGATTGTATTGAAAGCTGAAATGAAGTCCACAAACAGGATCCTCACATAAGTCTCTGGTTTGTCTTGATGTTGTAGGATATAATGCAGTCCCACGTTGACTGCATCATCCACGGACCTGTTTGCTTGATAAGCAAACTGCAGGGGGTCCAGTAAGGGTGCAGTGATGTCCTTCAGAAAAGCCAACACCAGTCTCTCAAACGAGCTTATGACCACAGATGATAGGGCAACACGTCTATAGTCCTTAAGTTTATGTTACTTTATTTCATTATCCTTATTTAAAATGGCCTCATTGTATTACTAGATCAGATTACTATTTTGCAGTGTGTTCTTGGATTGTAAACACATTAAAGGGATTTAAACATGATTTAAAATCAAGCTGTGACGTTCTCAAGTCGCTGTAAAGTTTTCCAGGTACATACTGTTCAAAAGTTTGAGGTTGGTAAAAATGTTTGTGAAAGAAGTCTCTTCTGCTCGCCAAGGCTGCATTTATTTGATAAAAAATACAGTATAAACAGTAACATTTTGAAATATTATTACAATTTAAAATAACTTTTCTATTTAAATATATTGTAAAATGTAATTTATTTCTGTGATCAAAGCTGATTTTTCAGTGTCACATGATCCTTCAGAAATCATTCTAATATGCTATTTTTGCTGCTTAAGAAACATTTCTTATTATTACCAATGTAGAAAACAGTTGTGCTGCTTGATATTTTTGTGGAAACCATGATACATTTTTTAATATCAGGATTCTTTGATGAATAGAAAGTTCAAAAGAACAACATTTATTTGAAATAGACATTATACATGTCTTTACTGTCACTTTTGATCAATTTAATGCATCCTTGCTAAATAAAAGTATTCATTAAAAATTAAAGTAAGTGAATTGGGAATTTTGTTCCAAGACCCAAAAACGCTCTTCATCCAGAAGCACGTCCTACTTTGCTAAACCCGGCCATGTTGTTTGATGAGTAATTTAATGACATTTTAATAATGTATTTGGCACATTTGCAGGGAGAACTCGTTGTAGAGATGTTCACCTCCTCCTTGTTGCGGTCTGGAAGTTCAGCATCCAAGAAGTCCAATGTGACCGGCTCTCTGAAGTTAATGATCTACACAAATCCATTAGGAAAAAATTATTATTATGGTTACAGAGATGAACATGCATTTAAGAATGGAAGGTAGAAAAAGAAAATAACTACATTTTGGTCTAATTTTAAGGTCTACAAACTCAAATGCTTTTCACCTTAGGCTGTAGGTTGGGGTGCAGCAGCACATAGCCATTGGGATCTATGGCAAACGTGTAACCATTGGCTCCAAGCTGTGTACAGAGATGCAAATTAAAGACTGATGATCAAAAGAAAAGTGACAGAAAAAGTGATTTATTTCACTTACCTTATACCGCGGTGTGAGTTCTTTAATTTCATTGAGGGCGATGTCTACACCCATGACACCAAGAATCAACTGATTCTGCAACAAAGAAACCAACAGACTGTACAATAATACAATAAACGACCACAAGGGGGCAGAATTGATATCTGACAAAACTACAGGTAATATAACAGTCAAATCAAACAGTTAAAAACCAAACTGGATTAATGCCCGGAGAGTGAAATGTTTGTCAAACAAGCACATTTATAGATTTTGATGTTAAACATAATGTTGAGTTGTTGTATCATAGTTATCATTACCACTGTCAAAGTCTAAAAGAATATAGCTTTGGTAAGAAAGCATCTGCTAAGGACATAAATTGAAGAGCAAATAAAGCGAGAAGCGAATATGCCTCCAGGAAAAATAACCGATATGTGATGACGCGCAGTGTGTTGAATTATAATGTGCTCTGCATTTATCAGTCACACTGGCAGGACAGTTGATCATCTAATGGAAATATTACTCATATCAATGCACTAAAAAAAATGTGTGCAAACACTACTGATTCAATTCTGAACCATTCAGCCAAACAGACGATGTTAAAAATATAGTTTTACCTGGAAATATAAGTCATGGAAGTGATGGCAACTGCATTCAAGGCAATTATAATAAATAAATATTATATATATAT
>NW_015544185.1:1056369-1078623 GCF_001515605.1 Sinocyclocheilus anshuiensis | reverse complement strand
TAAACTATTATTATAAACTAAATATAAACTGATATTTCCTACTGACAAACTACAGCAAAAGATATAAATTCCTGGCTTAAAACCATTTGTGTTTGTGTTTTTTGGTTGGTGAAGATACTAATGGCCTAAGACTTTTGCACAGTAGTGTGTGTGTGTATATATATATATATATCCAAATTCAGTAAATAATCAAACAATTATTTAGAACACCACACTAATTATGGACATATTTTATTAACATCTGACAACAAGAAAGTGGCCAAATGTAAAATATTAAATACTATAATTATTTTATATATATATATATATATATATACAGTATATAAAAAAAAAATCAAAAATAAGTCTTAGTTCATCACACTGTTTAGCTAACATCTGACAGACGGAAATGATCCAAATACTGATAAAATGATAAAACACATATGCTGAAATATAAAAAAAAGTTAATTTAAACCTTTCAGACTTTTTGTGCACTGTTTTGCCCGATAAATGTGATTGTGTAATTCAACAACATTCATACCGTTTAACTGTGGTTTAAGTTTTCAAATACAACTGTATGCACTATTAATGATATTAAACTTCAAACCGAACTTTGAATCACACTCAAATGCCCTTGTGCGTCTTCAAAGTCAAGCCCTATTCAATATGCATTCAACACGATTGTGAAACATGCCGCTCTCAAACAGTTTGTCAATGTCAGTTAGGGAACATGCTAAGAATTAGAACTGGAACGTGATCACACTAATAATGCAAAAACTCCATAATGCAACATATGTATCGTCCTGCGGGGTACGAGAAACAAATGACTAGTTGTTCATTTACAGGGATCTTCTCACGACTTACTTTGGAGTCCCCGTCAGTGGTGAGATTGAAGACTGGCATTGTGCCGGTAATGACGAGCCCCAAACCCTGTAAAACAAAACAAAAACATACTATGCAATATAAAATGTTTGTTTTCATCGCTGTGAACTAAAGGAAGTTCACAGTACACTGCACACATGAATAAAAGACTGCCGCATGTAAACCGCCGTCCAACTCGTAGTAAAATGATATGGTCAATGACAAAGCAAACTAGCTGTGGAGATTCAAATTTGTGCATTCTGGAAAGAAAACAAAGAATGAACAATATCACAGTCAGTGGCCGCCTCTAACAATGCAATCTGAAACTCAGTCTTAAATCAATGTTTGTGTGTTTCAGTGTTTCCTACAGAATGTTGTTCTTGCAGCGGGGTGCTGTAAACCCCTAACGCGCTAAACAACATTTCTAACAGCATTTCTTCAACAATTTATAAACAAAACACTTATTTTAATAGAGCTCTGTTATGCATATGTATATTTAAGCACACTTTGTCCCTAGACCAACCAGTCAGTAAGTAGACTGAATAAAGTTTTACTAACCTTACAAATGAACATTCATTTCAAAAAAGTTTATGACTCAGACTTAACAGTGAGAGCGGTTCAGTGAGTGAGTCATCCAAGCTGATTCACTCAGAAAGTGAGTCACCTGACTGATTCAGTCCATGATTCAGACTGATGATGCGGGTGTTCTATACCGATTGAGTCACTTACTGGTGAATCATTCGAAAGAATCGCACCAATCAGTGGATTTATTTGCACAGAAATGCAATACAATTCAACTATTTATTGTCAATATGCTATTTTGTAGTTAAATGTATGTGCAATGATTCCTATTATCAGCTATATTTCATATATTTAAAGGGTACGTTTACACAACGATGTTGTACTAAAAAGAGAAAAGTTTTCCTTTGCGTTTTGATTGTCAAAACAATCCCCATTCACAGGATCCACAGAAACGACTAAAAATGCTGTTTTATGCATGCCAGGCCAGTAGTTGGCGATGTCACTTTGTAAAAAACACTATGCGCATGCATACATACCTATAGACACATAATACGCATATGCATGATGTCACCATTTTCACAAAACAGTATTGTTTTTAAAAACTCCAAACGGTGTTTTCAAATCTCCAAAATGCCGTTGTTGTGTGAATGAACATCCAAAATGCATAAAAAGTTTTTAGCTGAAACTGCTGTTGTGTAAATGCCCCCTTAATCAGTGGTTATCAAATGGTCGGTCATGAACCCAAAATAAGGTAATGGAAATATTAATGTCTACTATTGATTATGATATTAATATAGATGCTTGATTTAATGGCATTTTTCTGCAAGATAAACAAGCATTTAATAAATAAACACACAGATCAAGTGGGCTCAGATTCTGCGCCGGCTGATCCATTGGCCATATTTGAAATTATACAGTGAAAGTTTGAGTTTGCTGAGTCGATGATGGTACTCTTCCATACCAGAGCATCCTGGTAAACATTGGTCCACTGCACTTGTTTAGCCCGTTCGCCTGCCAGCACCATTGGCCGTCCAAGAACATCCAAATACTCCTGATAACAAAAAAACAACAACAAAGAATTCATCACTTTATTCCAGTTCAATTTTACAACAAACACACCCAGAATCACCAATCGAAACAATCTATTCTCAACAGATTACAACTAATATCACTCTGAGCTCTGGAAGTGCGACACTAAAGGCAGGAGTCCACACCCGTCCCTCTGTCATAAAGCAAACGACTGCGACTCGCCGCTCCATTACATAAAGCACACTGTTAAAAGCGTCCGCCCGGGGGGCCAGTAAAGCCAGCTGCACAGAGGCACTTCCAGCCGTAACAAATCACCATAAAGCAGCTATTAAAGCATATTACAGCTGCTAGAAAGCACATTCTTGCTCTGGAGGGGTAGGGTGGGCTGCCACAGGACGACACTTGTTGGGTCGCCGTAAGCACACGTTTATAAATGACACTTTGGATTTCAACACAACCCTCTTTGATAAAGCTGAAATAAAATAAAGCAGAAATATGATATGAAAATATGTACAAATGTAAACACAAATTAGAAATAAGTTATTAAAATTATTAAAAAGTAATTATTAAAATAAGTTGAAGTAATAAAAATACTAAAACGAACTAAATATATTAAAACCAAACAGAAATAGAAATGAAAAATGTGTATACTAAAAATATATATATATATGTATATATAGATAGATAGACAGACAGATAGATAGATGAGAGATGATAGATAGATAGATAACACATTCTTGCTCTGGAGGGGTAGGGTGGGCTGCCACAGGACGACACTTGTTGGGTCGCCGTAAGCACACGTTTATAAATGACACTTTGGATTTCAACACAACACTCTTTGGGAGGTTAATCATTCAAAGAAGTGAACCTCACTAAAAGTGTCTGAAAAGAATGGGGTCATATTAGACCCCAAAAGAGTCAAAAAGAGAAAATGAAGCTTATTTTAGGAAAAAATCTCATTCTCACTTAAAGAGAGCAGCCCGGAAAATGGAGCGCAGCTGGAAGAAAACAAAACTAGAGGAATTTCGTATTGCATGGCGGGAAAGTAGTTCTACTTATAGAAAAGCTCTAAAAACTGCTAGATCTGCTTACTTTTCGTTTCTCTTAGAAGAAAACAAACACAACCCCAGACATTTATTCAATACATTGGCTAAATTAACAAAAAATAAAGCATCAACAGACACAGAAGGTGCTTCCAGAAGTCATAGGTCCTCTTCTGAATATTATTAATTTGTCAATGTCATTGGGATATGTCCCCAAAAACCTTAAAATTGTCCGTTGTTAAGCCTCTCATAAAAAAAAAAAAAAAAAAAAAAAAATATATATATATATATATATATATAATAAATGTAATAATATTCTATATTATTATTATTACATCTATTTATCTATCATCAAAATTATTAGTTAATCAAAATAAAGCTGAAATAAAATAAAGCAGAAATATGATATGAAAATATGTACAAATGTAAACACAAATTAGAAATAAGTTATTAAAATTATTAAAAAGTAATTATTAAAATAAGTTGAAGTAATAAAAATACTAAAACGAACTAAATATATTAAAACCAAACAGAAATAGAAATGAAAAATGTGTATACTAAAAATATATATATATATGTATATATAGATAGATAGACAGACAGATAGATAGATGAGAGATAGATAGACAGACAGATAGATAGATGAGAGATAGATATAGATAGTAGATAGACAGACAGATAGATAGATGAGAGATAGATAGACAGATAGATGAGAGATAGATAAGATAGATAGACAGACAGATAGATAGATGAGATAGATAGATGAGAGATAGATAGACAGAGATAGATAGACAGACAGATAGATAGATGAGCGATAGATAGACATATAGATGAGAGATAGATAGACAGATAGACGAGAGATAGATAGACAGATAGATGAGAGATAGATAAGACAGACAGACAGACAGATAGATAGATATACTTAATTGTCACAATAATTTCACAATTTCAAATGAATCCTAGAAATACTTCACCACTTTTGTGTTTTCAAATTTCCTAAAATGTCCATGTTTTCAGTGCCTGTGAGAGCTTTTACACAAAATATAATTAATTTTTTTCCTGTTTATTGTGACAGGAATCACTCTACGTCGATGGCGGGCTGGGCAAACACATTTCAAAATGCAATCTTCCAACTTCAACATCTTAACACAACTAATGGAGGGCCAGAAACTCATGTGGGGAATATTTTGTCTCTTTGAAAGCCAGCAGCTTGTGTAAGTGTGACCTTTTGATGAAACTGCAGCATTAGGCCACTTTTATTTCTTGCTGGAACATGGAAGTGCTGACAAGCGTAACCTATTCTATTATTAGCTCACTAAAACACCGTTTAACGTGCCGTGGGGAAACATTTCAGCAGAGACGATGACAGGCGGACCTTTTCACGCGGGAGAAAGGAGAAAGGTAAACAGCGGTGGGCCGGTATAATGGCGGTATGAGGGGATAAAGAGCAGTGACACAGCAGGCCACCGCACAGATTCGCTTGTAGATTTCCAGTCTGTTCATAAACCTTCATGAACTCAGTGCAGCAGCTCAATTATGAAGGAGCTGCAATCATATTCATATTGTTCTCATTATACTTAGCAATGTGACACTTTAATGTTACACAGGTAGAGAGTAAAGGTAAAGGCAGCAGCCTTTTGAACACTTTCACAATCACCTCAATAGCTTTCCAATCGCACTAATAATCTGGGTATTTATGCTGCATGTGATTAATTCAAATTAAGCATAAACGTATTATATGATAAAATAATCCTATATACACTACCGTTCAAAAGTATATCATCAATAATATATAAGAAATCAATGTTTTTATTCAGCTAAACTGATCAAAAGTGGCAATAAATACATTTATAATGTTACAAAAGATTCAATTTCAAATAAATGTTGTTCTTTTAAACTTTAAATGAATCAAAGAATCCTGAAAAAAAGATCAGTTTCCACGAAAATATGAAGCAGCATAAATGTTTTCAGCATCGATAATAATAATAAAATGTTCCTTGAGCAGCATATCAGCATATTAAAATGATTTCTGAAGGATCCTGTGGACTGGAAAATTCAGCTTTGCATTATAAATATATTAAGATTTAAAATATATTCCAATAAAAAGCACTTTTTAAAAATTGTAATAATATTTCACAATATTACTGTTTTTATTGTATGTTTGATCAAACAAATAATGCCCTGGTGAACAAGATACTTTTTTTTCAATAAAATTAAAAAAAAATCTTATTAACCCAAAACTTCATATATTTTATAGTTTGGGGTTAGTAAGATTTGAGACCACTGACATTGAGATCTTATTCAAGATAAAATTTTGAATGTTTTTATTTTATATTTTCCATTTTAATTTTAAATTTAAAGTTCCAGTAATTTGTATTATTTTTTTTGTCATTTGTATTACTTTGTAATGTTTATACAGTTTTTTAAATTATGTATGTATTCTTATTTCATTTTTAGTTTTTTAGTACATAAAGTTAAATTGAATGAAAATGAGAAATGTGGTAGCTGAAATAAACCAAATAATTTTTTTTGTTTCAATTTCTTTTATTTCAAGTAACAATCTTTTTTAATGGTTTTAGTTAACCCTAATTTACACAAAATAATAACTGCCTCAACGACTAAATTGCTTGTATCCTTTCAAAATGTAAACTATATTATCGCCCAGCTATAATCTGCTAAATGCGACTATAAAGCATGAAGATATTCAAGATATTATAAGCCTCAACACCATGATTTACCGTAAAGCAGTTTTGAAACAATGTGTATCGTGAAAAGCACTATATAAATAATTTGACTTGTCCATGAAATTAGACATTCATTAGAAGAACTTTTTGCAGGTTGGATAGTTTTTCCTGTCAGAAATCCACCAGCATGTGCAAGCAATTGCTTTGGAAGTGTAGTTGGTAGTTATTTTTGGCACCGGCCGTCTACGGCTCTCGGAGGTAACAGTATGTGACAGGGGAGGAGGTGCTGAGGAGCTGCGCAGGTGTGGTGGCTGCTGCTGTCCATATATATATACAGTTAGGTGCCCACACCTGTCTCACGCAGGCTATTAGAATAAGTGGCAGTTCTCTGAATAAAATTACACTCAGCCTAATGGAACAGCTGATGGCCTATTGATCAGCTCGCCTGCGGGGAGGTGCGACGCACGCCGAGGGGAAAAAGAGGGAGGCGGGATGGGAAGGAGGAGACACGAATGAATAAAGCAAAACTGGAATGGAAAAAGAGGGGAACAGATAGTAAAAGGTGATAGAGAGGAGATAAAGAAGAAAGGCCGGAAGAGAAGTGAAGAGCACTGAATAATCACACAGAGGAGGTGGGAAATTGGACCGAATGCTTTCGGGGAAGAGCGATGTTATTGTGGCAGGTTTCGTGGGCCTCGGGAAAGATTGCTGGAGGATAATGAAAACTGTACGGAAGTGGATTAGAGAAATCACAGTCCCATTTGAATCTTACTGACGCTAAATATAGAAGTCTGTATCGCTTTATCCGTTCATCTTTATAGTTCTCTCTATGCTCTCTAGCGTGACATATATATCTCTAAATTGTGATAACATCATAGAGCTTCAAAGCTGGCGAAGCTGAATGAACGTACAGTGAATTGGATTCATGTATGGAGGCCTTATTAAATTGGAAAATCTGATTGGCTGCCGCAGCCACTTTTGAAGCTGATATGAGCACACCTGTGAACGCGTATCAGCTGAAGATAAATTCTTTATTTTAATGCATCAGTATTGTCTCTCACATGGCTGTTGCTGTTTTATAAAAGAAATGAGCCACTCGAGGCCATGCTCTACAGTGATTTTACCACCATTAAAAGGGTTTTAGGTACTCTACTTCATGTCATGCCTAACAACAACCTGTATAAAATATCAATAACATGCAGTTGTGGCTTTCAAAATGTTAAAAAAAAACAAATTATATATATGAGGTTAGAAATATATTTTTTAATGTTTTTGAAATAAGTCTATTCTGCTCACCAAGGCTGCATTTATACAGTAAAACAGTAATATTGTGAAATATTATTACAATTTAAAATATTTTTTTTTCTATTGTAATATATTGTAAAATGTCATAGCCGTGGGAACATATTTTATCTGGGGGATGCTGGGGGCGGGGCTACACCATGATTTACCGTAAAGCAGTTTTGAAACAATGTGTATCGTGAAAAGCACTATATAAATAATTTGACTTGTCCATGAAATTAGACATTCATTAGAAGAACTTTTTGCAGGTTGGATAGTTTTTCCTGTCAGAAATCCACCAGCATGTGCAAGCAATTGCTTTGGAAGTGTAGTTGGTAGTTATTTTTGGCACCGGCCGTCTACGGCTCTCGGAGGTAACAGTATGTGACAGGGGAGGAGGTGCTGAGGAGCTGCGCAGGTGTGGTGGCTGCTGCTGTCCATATATATATACAGTTAGGTGCCCACACCTGTCTCACGCAGGCTATTAGAATAAGTGGCAGTTCTCTGAATAAAATTACACTCAGCCTAATGGAACAGCTGATGGCCTATTGATCAGCTCGCCTGCGGGGAGGTGCGACGCACGCCGAGGGGAAAAAGAGGGAGGCGGGATGGGAAGGAGGAGACACGAATGAATAAAGCAAAACTGGAATGGAAAAAGAGGGGAACAGATAGTAAAAGGTGATAGAGAGGAGATAAAGAAGAAAGGCCGAGACGTCAGTGGAGAGTGCTGAAGAATCACACAGAAGAGCTGGGGAAATTGGACTGACTGCTTTCAGGGAAGAGCGATGCTATTGCGGCGGGTTTCGTGGGCCTCGGGAAAGATTGCTGGAGGATAATGAAAACTGTACGGAAGTGGATTAGAGAAATCACAGTCCCATTTGAATCTTACTGACGCTAAATATAGAAGTCTGTATCGCTTTATCCGTTCATCTTTATAGTTCTCTCTATGCTCTCTAGCGTGACATATATATCTCTAAATTGTGATAACATCATAGAGCTTCAAAGCTGGCGAAGCTGAATGAACGTACAGTGAATTGGATTCATGTATGGAGGCCTTATTAAATTGGAAAATCTGATTGGCTGCCGCAGCCACTTTTGAAGCTGATATGAGCACACCTGTGAACGCGTATCAGCTGAAGATAAATTCTTTATTTTAATGCATCAGTATTGTCTCTCACATGGCTGTTGCTGTTTTATAAAAGAAATGAGCCACTCGAGGCCATGCTCTACAGTGATTTTACCACCATTAAAAGGGTTTTAGGTACTCTACTTCATGTCATGCCTAACAACAACCTGTATAAAATATCAATAACATGCAGTTGTGGCTTTCAAAATGTTAAAAAAAAACAAATTATATATATGAGGTTAGAAATATATTTTTTAATGTTTTTGAAATAAGTCTATTCTGCTCACCAAGGCTGCATTTATACAGTAAAACAGTAATATTGTGAAATATTATTACAATTTAAAATATTTTTTTTTCTATTGTAATATATTGTAAAATGTCATAGCCGTGGGAACATATTTTATCTGGGGGATGCTGGGGGCGGGGCTTGATGTTGCAGGGCGGGGCCATGGTGGGGGATTTTTGACAAAATCCTAATATTAAACAGCCCAAACTCAAAACAAAAATTAACATACAAATTAAGACAGAGTTATATGCGAAAATATACTATATTTGTCCTTTTGTGACTTTAGTTCAAGAATTTTTTCTTTAATAATTCTATTATTTAAGGGGATTTTACTAAATATTATCAACGCTGATAAGCAAAAGTTTTGGTCAGTGCACTTTGGCGAATTCTCTCAGAAACAACAAAGTGCAGATGTACATGCGATGTAAATAAGAGACTAATTCATCAAAAACTGCAGACAACATCAATGATTAAAACTTATAGCTTTTTTAAAGTGCTTACGCTCACGCTAGACTGAATTTAGTGATATTCTTTGATAATGTAAATGTACTTTGCTCGCTGTATAATTTGTTAGTTGTTTGAATAATCGAGGACATGCGGCATTATAATTAAACTTAAAATGTCTTTTTATTAAACGTGATCAGGTTAAATACAAATTCAGTCTTATTGAAATATTTTTGTCATAATATGGTAGCCTACTTGCCTAAAACGTTATGATGTGCGTAGTTAACAGATTACATTAGGCTACAGTGCCAGTGGTTTGAGTGCGTTTGACCGGATACTAGAGCGCAATTAAAGAGCTGTGCTTATGTGATTGCCGGGGGCCGTCTTGAGAAGCGAGAAAATGGCTCATAAAAAGGACGAGGACGTGAATGGTTTTTACAAGTCGGAATGTAAAATTACAGTAATATCGCGTGAACATTTCACATGAAATTCTGCGAGTGTGAGGGGGAGAAGTAGGGACGCACGCCACAAGGCACGCAAGTAAAATACAACCGCACTAGGCTATATTTCTGGTCAGTTTATCAAATAATTAATCACAAAACTATCACAAAAATTAAGTATCTTGGGGATGATCGAGGGGCACAAGGAAAATGTCAGACCCGGCCCTGCGGCGGGGGGTGCTGCAGCACCCTCAGCACCCATAGTTCCCATGGCCATGTAAAATGTAATTTATTCCTGTCATGCAAAGCTGAATTTTCATCATCATTACTCTTCAGCGTCACATGATCCTTCAGAAATCATTGAGATCTTCAGAGATTCTTTGATGAATAGAAAGTTTACTGTCACTTTTAATACATCCTTGCTGAATAAACATATTAATTTCTTAAAAACATATTACTGACCCCAAACATTTAACATGTATTGTATGTGTATATATATATAAAATAAGAAGCAGTAGAAATGACTAACCTGTGTGTTGATTCTTATGGCTCCAATGGAAGGGATCTCAAAGTAGTAACCTGTTCAGAAATAAACATGAACCAATAACATAGCTGGTTAATGTTGACATATTTGCTCCGCACCAAAATATAGTGAGCTGACTAACTAGGCAACAACTTTAGGGGTTTGCATGTGTGCTACAAACATAAATGCTGTTCAGAACAGACAAACCAGCAAAATTATATTAAACTACCTTGTTTTGACAAGAATCTAAAGCAGTTTTGATGTATTCTTTTTAATAGGAGTATTCACTGCGGCAAATTTAGTGCAATCATTTTAAGGGAATTAGTTGCATATCCATCACCATGCTAAAATGTTCAGAGAGTTGTCATGATTGAAATGTAATTTATTCAACAATTGATAGAAAACAGTTCCTTCTCATTTAAAAACACATTATTTCATCCAGTTGTGCGCTATTTTGTTGTGATTATGAATGTGTTTAGTTGTTAGTTTAGCAACACGCATTATATTTCAGCATGCAGACAGACTGACCAAGTGCTATGCATGTGTTAGCCAGAGACTGGGCCGTGCAGCGGTTTGATTTGTGTGCATCGTTAAGTATTCAGAGGCTGATTATTGAGAGAGTGGGCACACAGACAAGGTCAGTATGGCCTGCTCAACACACTATTAGACACAAGAGAGTCTGAACAGAGCACAACATTTGAGGTGCCGTCCTCAAAGTGTTTAGAGTCAACTTCAGACTGCCACTTCAAACTTACAGCCATTTTCTCTCAACACACTCACATAGAAATCAATGCTTACATATTTTACATGTTAAAGTATTAGATTAGATAGTGACTTTTTTGTGTATTTGTGAATTTGCCATGTTGCATTAAAAATCGAACTACTATATGTATGCCATAGCATAAAACACACTGAGATGTTCATAACTAACATTCAGACGTGAGAATAATTCATTGTAAACATGTTTAGTGTTTTTGTTACATACCGAAAAAACACAAAAACCGGTGTTAAAATAAAACAGATTTATATAATCCTCATTAATCTGAATCTACATTTACACAAATTCATCAGAATCAATAAAATCTTGAA
The DNA here is from genome assembly GCF_001515605.1 of Sinocyclocheilus anshuiensis. Classification (NCBI taxonomy): domain Eukaryota; kingdom Metazoa; phylum Chordata; class Actinopteri; order Cypriniformes; family Cyprinidae; genus Sinocyclocheilus; species Sinocyclocheilus anshuiensis. Next base: position 1,067,316 of record NW_015544185.1, on the reverse strand, counting down.
ATAGCCATTTTAGGTTGATAATATAGATAGACAGATTTTTTTTCGATGCAATAGTTTTGAATGCGCATATTTTCTAAACAGGTCCCATGTGTTTTTCTAATTATCTGTGGGATGAAAACACAAACGTGGTTGAAATCATTCGCCTGAACATGAATTCAGTTCAGCCTTCACTCAGTGTGCTGTTATTGCTGTAAAGGTCATTGAACAGTTTCAGTCAGATTTTGTGGCTCATTTGAGCCGAAACCATCATTAAGATAGAGGTCGGGTGTAGAGTTCACATCATCATAGGTTGTGAATGGCTAAAAGCTGGGCCAGCAAGATACGTCTGTGATTTTCTTGCTATCCGGTATCTAAATGAAAGAAATGTCATCGGTTCAATATAAGATAAGCCCAATTGACAACATTTGAGGCATAATGTCCGGGTACCAAAGAAAATAGAGTCATGCTGATCAGCTCTTTCAAACTATAATAAAGGTAAACAGGGCCATGCACTTTGAGGGTTTAAGAAACCAAAACATGAAATTCATGTTTTATATATGAAAAAGCACTACAGTATTATTTAACTATTACAGTACTAGTCTATTTTTTTATGTTTTTAAAGAAATAATATGTTTTTTAAATCACAATATGAGAATTATGCAAACAGAATTTTTTAATGAAAAAATACTGTTTTTAAGCAGATGTCTTTGTCAGTATTAAAAATACATAAATATTAATTTTGACAAATTTTTCCTTTAATAAATGTTAATTGATAAATAAATACTGTGTAAACATTAACAAATATTTGTTAAATATTTAATAAAGAGTAATTTTATACATTTTAAATAAATGTATTTAAAAGTGTTAAAATTGAATAAAGCACTTTAGTTTCCTTTCTCTAATTGAAATGTTTCAAATAAAATATAGCTTTCTGGCAATACTTTTTATAATATATATATAAATATATATATATATACATTTTTTTAAAGAAACAATGTAAATTTTTTTTACACAATATCACAACTACAGTACGTGAAGATAACATTTTTATAATTTTAAAAATACTATTGTTTAAGCAAATGAAAAAAATTTGAAAAAAACATGTCAAAACTGAAAAATACTATTGTTTAAGCAAATGAAAAAAATGTGAAAAAAACATGTCAAAACTGAAAATATATTAATAAATATGAATTTTTCTTTGACAAATTTTTCCTTTAGTAAATATTAATTGATTAATAAATACTGTGTAAAAATAACAAACATTCATTAAATATTTAATAAATAGTTCTTTAAGAAATGAATATAATGTATTTATAATATAATATATTTTGCCTTTTTAAAAACATTTTCCCCTTTCTCTAACTTTTCAAACAAAATATACTTTTCTGATAATTTTAATAGGTTTATACTCAAAACTGTCCCCAAAAACAGTGGGACGAATGAAAAAGATTTTCTGTGGTAACTGCCATCATATCACAAATGTTGTATTAGAATAAGCTTAACCTGTGTTGAACCGTAACGTCTCTTTACGAAGGCAGCGGCCCCTAAAACAACTGCAGATAAGGAAGACAAATCTAGTTCAGTTAATGAATCAGAAATAATTTAAAAGTCCTTAAAAGCGCATCAAAGTCAAGAGAATTAGAGTATAAAAACTAAAACTTAAAAAGAAAGTGTTCAGAAGATGTCTGAGGGTCAAACCACTCAGCACGCAAGAAAGAATCAAATCAAATCAATGCGAGTCGCCGGGAATCAAAGAGACTGGGAATTGGCTCTGATTCAGCGGCGGCCATACGAGACACTGTTTGTGTCAGCGGAGTGTGAACGAGCTCGCTGAGAGGCAGCCGGTGGAGTGACAACACACGCTAAGCCGTGTCAAACAAACATGTCTCTCATTGTTGCCGCCAGTCTGATCCCTTGACTTGGTCATGATTACAAAACGCTGAATCCATTTGTCTCCGCCGCACGGGTGACATGTACAACAAAACAATAAGACGCAGACAATCCGATGCAATCCGCGTCTTAACAAGCTCGTCAAAGAGTGCTCTGTGCATGTTCAGAGGAGGAAACGTTGTGTATGCATGCTACCATTGCTTTTTGAACGAACCTAGCAGTGGCTGCGAATGCTTTCAGTCAGATACGCTGTCGAACACATATTCTACAGCAAAAGTAGAGAAGCAGACGTGGATGTGGGCTTTTTGAGGGTGTCAGGGGTGTTCCTCTGCCGCTTTGTGATATCGGCGAGTGAAATGAAAGCCTGCGGTGAAGATGGAGTCCGCTGAGAAAAGCGTCTTGCTTGCTGTGCCAGACTCTCCGTCCCCTCACTGCCAGTCATTACAGCGGAGAACACGGCCGCACAGACGGCTAATCCTTAAGTGGAAGCGCTTTTGGCTGGAGACGCAGAGAAGTTGCAGACGTGGTTATCGCTGCAACGGCAGTTCCTCTTCGGCTAATTAATTAGACGGAAGGGAGGGTGGCGGGGTCTCTGAAGTGTTCTGCCACCGTTTGTTATTAACTAATCAGAGAGCTGGAGAGGGATGATTGTTAAGACAGAGTTGAGAGGGAGAGTGTTTGCGCTACAGGCCTGGAATTAACTTGTTAGGTCAGATAGGTCAACATTACTCGAGCGCTGTTGACCAGGATTACATGTAAGATTTTACAAAATGGACAGTTTTGCCTTTAAAGGGATCGTTTACCCCAAAATGCTGTTCATTTCCTCACCTTCAGGTCATCCAAGAATTTCTTGAATACAACAATAAAGAAGATTTTTAGCTGAAACTGGTCCTTGGTGATTCATAAAATGCAAGTCAGCGGCTGCCTGTCTTTGAGAATAAAAAAAGCATATCAAGGAACATAAAATGAATTCCCGTGGCTCCTGATGATATATCGAGGTCTTATGAAGCGAACTGATCGGTCTGTGCAAGAAACTGAACATTATTTATGACATTATTACCTGTAATCCAGAGCCTCAGCCGATGGGCCAATTCTTTTCCGTGAACTGGATCTTTTGAACAGTTCGTTTCAATGAACTGGTTCAATTCATTAGTTAATTCACGTAATCACACAATGACGTAATGTATACACAATTATATTATTAAAGCACCCAATAATGATGTGAAACATGGATGTATCACATGCTTAAAGCATATAAAGTGAATAGACTTCACCAGCTCACCTTTTACATAAACAATGAGAAACCATAAAAACGTTAATTTGGCGCCTTCATTCAAGTGCTTGGTTCACGCATGCGCATATCAGCATTGGACTGCTTCCTCAGTTCAGTGACTGTTGGAGGAACTGGAGCACTGAATGAGTTCAATCATCATAGGATCATATACAACAGTATTTTGGCTCATTTCGAGTTGGAGTGACTGTCTGGCACATCCAAAAGTGAGTTTTGATCGAGTCCCATTGTAGATCTGAGCTGCTTGAGGCGCAAACTGTTTCAGACAATTCAGTCCGACTTGGTGAACTGATTCAACTAGTTCACTAAAGCCTAGTTCACACTACACGACTTAAAACGTCGGCAGATCGCTGTGCTGTTCAGACTACAAGACTTCTTGGCTGTCTTGAAGTCGTTGTGGTGTTCACACTACGCGACACTACGTAAATCACACGCGAGAAGTTGAACGGGAATGACGCGAAACAACAAGTGAAACAGGAGTTGTTTATTTGAAAATGGACATCAGGAAGAAATTAGTGCTGCAAGCTGCTTGCGTGATGAAAAAATTAACTCCATTTCTTGTGTCCACACTTTCCTTAAAGCCGTGTTGCTGCTGCTGTTTTTCTTCCGCTGACCTCAACCCATGCCTTGCTCTCTCATTGGCTGTAGCTCGTCACGACACCTGACACCACGTAATGTCGAGTCGGACGACCGGTCCAGATATTTAGCATGCTAGATATTTGTTTGGTGTCAGTGACGTGCCAGCGAGCCTCTTTGATGTGTCGTTGAATAGTTCACACACAAAGATTGCCGAGCACTGATCACCCGCTGATGAGCTCGTTAACTTGCAAATCGGGCTTAAAATACTGTAGTGTGAACTAGACATAAAACGAATCAGTTCAAAAGAAAAATTTGTTTGCGAACCGGACATCACTCCAGACGGTTTGCCTGAGGCTCTGGATAACAGGTAATAATGTTGAAATGAATGTTCAGCTTCTTGCACAGACCAATTGTTTTGCTTCAAAAGACCTCAATATATAATCAGAAGCCATGCATACTCATTTTGTGTTCCTTGATGTGCTTTTTTTTAATTCTCAAAAATGGTCAGCCACTTACTGGCATGAATCACCAAGGACCACGGTTTCAGCTAAAAATCTTCTTTACTGTTCTACTGAAGAAAAAAAGTCACCTAGATCTTGGATGGCCTGAGGGTGAGGAAATGAACAGCAAAGTTTCATTTTGGGGTGAACTATTTCTTTCAAATCTGATTGGACGAGTCACATTCTGAGCTGTTGTGCAATAGCCACTACTAAATGTTAACTGAAGAAAAGTGAAGTAAGTTTCTGAAGAAAATTTGAGTGATTTGACACACTATTGTCCTGTTTGACACTGTAAAGCTGCTTTGACACAATCAGTATTGTATAAAGCGCTATACAAATAAAGGTGACTTGACTTGACTTGATGTTTGCCGCCACAATGTTACAGTGTTCTGGCTGGTCTCTAGGATTTGCTATGTGTTTGCCAAGGTGTACTTAACATTATAAACATGTTGCTAAGTGGTTTCTAGGGTGTTGCGATGCACTTGTTAGTTTTTTTTTTTTTTTTTTGCAAGTTGCTATGACGTTGCTATGTGCTTTCCGAGGTGTTCTTAACATAAACTGTTTCTAGGGTATTTCTACTAGGTGTTCTAGTCATGATGCATCAAATTGTGCCTAACAACAATCCTTAACCTGAAAAGTACAGATGCAGTTGAACAGCTGAAAAGTTCAGATTTAACCAAATCTACACATGCTCCCTCTCTTACCCTTGTTGGCACAGGCGATCCACTGCAGAGGAGTGACGTCATAGTTGTGCTGCCCCACCGAGAATGTGAAAACTCTCACCTGCGGATGGAAGACGGTTTATTAGATCACATAATCTGTGTAGCAAAAGGATCTTAAAATACAGAGTTGTTCCTTAAAATCTTTGGACCCTCAACTGATTTCATTTAACAGCATATGTATTGTTTTATCATTTCAAACCTATTTTTGTGAAAATATATTTGCAGTTTTATATTTTAAAAATGACATCTGATTTATGATGCCACGGCTTTGATGTTATCTCTTTGGTCTGAAATCTTGCTCCACACAGCTAAACATCTAAATATTTTGATTGACTGTGATTTTGTTGTGTCACACGCTTTTTTTTTTTTTTTAAGGAAGGACAGAAAAGCTGCTTGTTACTGAAAGGTCATTACCACACAGATGGAAACACCAGTATTGAATCGGATCGCCTCGACTCACTGTTTTGTTTGGCCAGTTGTACTTCTCAAAGATGTCCTGAGCGCGATCCTCGCCGCCGTCTGTGAACATCATTATCATCTTATTGCAGTTTGCTCTCGGAGCGCTGGTCTCCTGTGAGAAACAGAAACAGGAATGCAGAAGATTCGTTTCGAGGGTGTCAAAAGAGCCAGGTCAGTCTGAAACTCACTGGACCTGCCTTTATGAACAGATGTTTTTGTTTGTGAAAACCCTTGTGCTTTTATTCTATCCTTGCAATGCATTATTTAATAATAATGGCCAAATAACACTGTAACGTTTCAGGAGTGACAACCACATTTAAATACAGGAGTGAATCCTCTAAATTATCGTTTTGTGTGTGCATTTAAAACAGTCACTCCCGAAACTGTGATGATTGACACATGGTAACCATAGTACCATTCTGGCGTCATATTACAGCAACCAAAGACTCGTTATGTTTGGCGATTTCAACTAAACCACCATTGACAGAGCCATGGTTTTGTTTATGTTTGGCAGAGCCCGTTCTTGAAGGCTTGTCATGTCCATTTATTATAAGCAATGCTTATTATGTGTCTTTGGGCTTGGCTCATAAAGCGATCTTGTTTATTTTAAGTTAATAATGTTTTAGTAATGTCGCTATATTTTGGCATGTGGCTAATTTCCAAGATAACACATTTAGGTTTTTGTTTATTATGGGCTTGTTCTTATTTGTTTATTTTTATTTTATTTTTATTTATGTTTTTTAGCAAAAGCTGACAACACTAAATAGTCAAAATGTACTCTGTGATTTCTTGAACCACATATATAGAAAAAAAAATCTGATACGTGTTTAAATGCATCATTAACCACTATTCAGTTCGGTAGTCTCCGAAAAACAATGCTATCGACAGTTATTCTACTTTAAAAAGTGTGTTCCATGTCGGCATGTCTGTTTTTGTTTTGCTCTGTGTGGCTCCGCCCACTGCCAGATTACCCAATAGGATTTTGACACCCTGGGTTGCCAGTTAGTGGAAAACAAAGTGTATTGCAGTCATAGAAGCCAGCAAACGAACTAGATTAGAGATCGCAGATTTTACCCGACCTAAAAAACCTTGGCATCCATCCAAAATATGACATATTTTCACATAATTCATTTCAGGCCTGCTTGAATCAATCCACTACACAAATGACCTAGGCTATAACAGTGTCTCATTTGGCAGAGCACCCGCACATGTGTCCGAGCACTTATCCATGCGTGGGTGTGTGCGGGCACGTCTTTCCTCTAATCATACGTCTGCTTTTGTGCCAGCTGCCGGCGACTGTCCTATCTCTGATGATTTAGCCAAAAGTCCCCTCTCCCTATCCCGTCCAATCACAGCTGTCATTGACATTCGGTCTACGCCACATCACTCTGACAAGATTCTAATAAAGATAAATAATACTGCTGCAATTACAAATTTACAGTGATCTCTTCTCGGCCAATCAGGAGGCAGCGGGCAGAAAAATTAAAATGCCTTGGCGCTTGTGGATCTGAGAGCGAAAGTGAAAGAGAAAGTCAGAAAGAACGAGTCTCTTCAGTCGGAAGAGAATACAGATTCGTCTGTATCTCATCAATCAAACCATCACGATCTGTCAGCAGCAGTCAGCCAAAACAAAAAACACATCTCATATTTATTGTGATCTCAAACATTTCTCCTCAGATTCTTTTAGCAAGATCATTTGAAAGCTTACTGAATGTCAACTATCGCCTCATTTGTCTGTTTTTATTGCTCAGAAATATGAGAAAAAGCTGACACTTAAATGAAATATAACTGAGAACTCTGTTAAATCTCTGAACCACTCTGAAAAGGCAACATCTGAGCAATACAATTTTCCGCTGAGTTGGTAAGAGGATGTTTTGGCATTAACAAATTTAACTAAGCCAAATCCAGCTAAATCTAGCAAAAAAAAAACTCTCTTTGGGAACATCCAGGGATCTTCTCAAAGGTAAAATCATATTTTTTATATTCTAAAAATATATATCTATATTTTTACTTAACATTTGAGTTAGTATGCATGCCCAAAGAGGATTTTCTCAACATTGAAAAAGCTGCGTTTTCAAGATTGCGACAAAAATATTTTCTCATATATTTCTCTAGTCCCATTTATTTATTTGTGGAGTTTACAATTTCAAAATCTTCTGGACTTCATACCATTTCTAAGCACAATTAATTTTTTTTTTTGAAAGACATGAAAAATTTTATTCAGTAAGGATGCATGAAGTTGATCAAAAGTGGCAGTAAAGATATTTATAATATTACACAAGATTTCTATTTCAAATGAATGTTGTTCTTTTGAACTTTTCATCAAAGAATCATGAATGAAATGTATCAAAATTCAGCTTTGCATCACATGAATAAATTACATTTTAAAATATATTCAAATAGAAGCCAGTTATTTTAAATTGTAATAATATTTCACAATATTGCTCTTTATGCTGTATTTTTTATCAAATAAATGCAGCCCTGGTGAGCATAAGAGACTTCTTTCAAAACATTAAAAATTGCACCAACCCCAAACTTTAGATAGTTTAGTTAGTTTATTAACCCCTTAACTGTCACTCACATTTTTGAACATAGACGTGAAAGTGCACGATCCAAACTTACATTTTTATAATTCATGAACGAAAACATTTTGTAACATGATATTGATGTACCATTTTCATGGTAATGCAATGTTTGATTTTAAAATGGGTTTCAAAGGATGAATTTTGAGATTTAAAGTTTTCAATTGATATATAATTTCTGATGATTTCTAAAGTGTGATAGAGAAAAAGGCAACAAAGACGACTTTTTTTGACAAAGGTCAGAACTCCTGTTATGATGTAGATTTTTGAGGTGCACTCTTGTCAAAAATTAATCTATTACTTTTCCTACATAATTTAACCAATAACAAAAACATTAGACCTTTCCAACGATATATAGTTGGTCATGATTAGATTAGGATTTAATTGTAATATAGTGAAGTAAACTTAGGCGTCCCACAGAGGGGACGGGTGACAGTTAAAGGGTTAAAACGGAACTTACTTGTCTGTCAGTGATCTAGCACATCAAATTAAAGATAATTAATTAAACATCACAAGAAAACAAAGAGAAAAAAAATAATGCATGGCCTCTTAGGACTTCTGTAGGTTAGGGTTAGTCTGTAGTCATTATAATTAACTTTATTTGAAAACTTGAATGCAAAATTCCAGAGCATCTTCATGTAGATAACTAGGTAAACATGAGTGTGTGTGTCTTACGTTTAACAGCTGGTCAAAGGCAAACTGAAAGCCCGTCTTATAGTCTGTCGTCCCCTTCGCTTGCATGTTCATCACAGCCTCTTTAAAGATCTTCTTGTTTTTTATGTTGGCTTGGACCAGCGTTGTGAAGCATGGCACCACAGCGTACACTTTCTCATTGAACTGACAGAGAGACAGACAGAGAGACAGACAGCAGCTGCTTCAGCAAGTCCATTAAAGGCTTCATTATTCATCTCCATTAGATCTCACAGCATCATCATTTCTGCTGGTAACACTCGCTAATGGAGTCACTTACACCTGATTGATTTCTCTCGGAATTCATAATTTGCTTCCACTGCAGATGAATCAACTCAGATGAAACTTGAAATCTATTTAAAATCTATTTCACAACACTAATCATCTGGATGGTTTAATAGTGCTCAAATCGGAACATCTTTACATACGAGTCTGTTTTGACCATGCAAAACACACTGCTGTTAGGCTAAAGGGTCATGAGTGGTTGACAAGGTGCTGCTATGTGGTTGCTAGGGTGTTCTGGGTGGTTACTAGTTTTTTGTCCATTTTATCATCTGTCAAGTGAAAAAGAAATAGCACACTTCTTCACTGAAAGCATACACAAATAAATGCATTTTGTCTTGTCTTCCAGGAAAAAAATATATTAACATCCTTAAAATAAAATTCTTCTTTCCTGAGAAGCAAAATTGTATAAGATATGACATGAATATATCCTCAATTAACTTTATTTTTCCAACCTCAGTGGAAAGTAGTTTCATTTCATTCATTTTAAATAGATTTATTTATCGTTTTATTTGATAATTTTCGTTTTAAACACAGATCCCACAATTATTTTTTAGATTTACACTTAAAACAAAAATAAAATAAAAAACAAAATCAATTTACACTAGTACTACTGATTGTCTTTTTATTTTTATTTTTGACACAATTAATATCTTTGGAAGCTTGTTTCCACCACAGGATAAAAAAAGGTAATTGCAACTTTTTAACTCATAATTCTGAGTTTATATCCCACAATTCTGACTTTTTTTCTCAGAAATGCAAGAAAAAGTTTGAACTGTGAGATAAAAAGTTGCAATTACCGTTTTTATTTTTTTTTATCCCATGACGGAAACAAGATTCTATAAATACCTGTCACATCAGTACAGCTTTACTTACTGAATGCACAGAACTCAGCATAAAGCATTTATGTGTGTGTGTGTGTGTGTGTGTGTGTGAGGAAACACAGCTGTGAAAATCTGAGATACATCCGGCTGTCTTGATTACAAGGTTCCACACTGCAGGTGTGGAGGAAAGAAAATGCCAATGCAAACAAAAATGAAAAGAGAAATGGCATCCTAAAACTGCCTATAGGAAAAAAAAATCCCTTTGAGATGTCTTTTACTCTTCCTTGATAGAGACAGGATTAAAGGAAGAGCAAATTGAGACTTCATGAGAAAATGTACCAATGCCTGATTCATGTTCATGAACGAATCATTCTTTTGAGTCGGACTGATTCGGTTCTTGAGTTCAACTCACTGACTCATTGCAGCTCATTGTAAGGAAGATTATCAGCAAAAAATGACTTATATTTCAGTCTGTTTATCACACAAAACTATTATGGGCTACTTTTACAGTCCATTTTTTGAAGCTATTGCTTTAGCATCTACATGGAAAAGAGTGACCAGTTTGAATCTCTCTTTTTATGTTCCACAAAGAAACAAGGATGCATAACACAAACCGAATTGTAATTTTTGGCTGAAATGCCCCTTTAAAAAAGCCAAAAGGGTCCATTTTGATGATACTCTAGGCGTCTGGAGGTAAACAGCAATAAACACACATAGTGACTCTAATGTGGTCTAAGACTGCTTTTCTTCAGCAGGCTGTAGAATGAGCTGTGTTCCGGCTCAGATTATGATGCTCATTTTATGCTCTCAGAGCCAGGATTAGGAAACACACTGAGAGCCCCAGATCAGCCCGGATTACTGGCGTGGGCCTCCAAAACGCTAATGTTTCATTACATGTGTGTGTCTGTGTATATGCGCACGCATACTTGTGTGGGTTGCGTTTGTGGGCTGCTATTGTACAATCGCAATAAATGAACCCGCTGTAGATTAAATGTTACTGTGCATTCTGCATTTACATTTTCATACAGGTTCAGATTCATAGAGGATTCACAGGACTGAATATTAATCTTGGTGTTGTCTCAAATGTATTCACTAAGAATAACAGCATATTCTCACTAATCAAGCGATGTAACGTATACCTCACTTCAA
>NW_015544185.1:1029762-1056267 GCF_001515605.1 Sinocyclocheilus anshuiensis | reverse complement strand
AATATATATATATATATATATATATATATATATATATATACGTAATATTAATAATACAAATATTTTATTAGTATTATTTTATATAATTGTTAAATATTAATAAATATTTCTATATATAATTATTTATAATAATAAGATAAAACAGTAATGATCATACAATTATAATGTATATACAATATATATGAAATGTGGACTATGCCATTATTTGTTGATACTGTTCATAAAACCTACCCGAGCCACATTTACATAGTCGTCATCAGAAAGTGTGTCCAGCATCTCGATGACAGAGGTTTTCATCAGCTTCAGGGTCAGTCCGCTGACACTACCGCTCCTACAAACACACAGAAATCACACATCAAATACATCACACGCACAGAACGCAAACGTTACTACATTACAACATTTATCTAACAAACCAGTCATGTCTCAAAACAGCACTGCACAGAAACACAAGCCCAAAACTGCTGTTGTCAAGCAGAAGCTGTTGCTAAGTGTCTCCCCCGTTCCGTCCATCAAAAGTAAATCGTAGACAGCACATTAAAAAGCGCCATCTTCACAAACAGAATGGAGACAGTCGATTTTCAAAAACAAAGTACATTTGAATTCTATGCTGCAAATTGGATTTATTAATAGCCTACAGCAGCTATTGAAAAAGCAATCACAGAGCACGAGTTCATGTGTAATTTGGCTTCCAGAGTTAGAAGGTTTAATAAAGCCCACTGGAAAAAAACCACTGGTGACAGCAGTATTGTCTCATGCTTCCAGTTATCACAATAAGATTAGTCTAAGATTGTCAGAAACGTTCAGCGCGATGGTGCTCTTGATTGGCATGAGATTGCTTTGGCAAAGCAACAGCTGCAATTGGTGTATTTTTTAATTAGATATCGGTATCAATTTAAGGTTATGGACGATTGCCAATGAGTGACAATTAACCTCCATTAAGCAGTTTTTCTTGAGAGGTTTACTTAAGAATATTAAAGCTTTTTTTTTTTTACGATTATGCACATAATGGATGTATGATTGAGGCAATCACTTATTTGTTAAACTATGCAGCAGTGTTACTAATGACTCTAAATGCCCAACACTTAAGGTTTGATAAATAAAACATTTCAAAGGAAGGAGGATTCACTAAACATGGCATTTAACAACAAAACGATTATTTTGATAATGCATTTCATTATTGCTAAAATGACAATTCTATGAACTCAAAAAAATGCAATGCATACCTTTCAATAACTGCATCTGTAAACACATCTGTTTATGTATGATGCAAAAGCGTTTTTTAGATTATGCATTTTAGAGGTCAGATAAGATCAGAGTCGCAGGACGCTTTAAATTCTCCACCAGCAGCTCAGATATCGGCAACAGTAATGCCATTTTTCATTGCATATAACCTCTAAGCAGTATGTTTGAAAATGATTAACAGTTGAAAACATTAGAAATTTTGAAAAGTAATCAAAAAGTAATCAAATGTAATCAGTTACATTACTTTAATAAAGTAATTAAAAAGTTACACTACTTATTACATTTTAAGTAGGGTAACTTGTAATCTGTAACCTATTACATTTCCAAAGTAACCTTCCCAACACTGCCTCTAAGTCATATTTGGGGGAACACGGTAGCATTTTGATGTTGAGGCATGAGGTTAATAAGATGGAATAATGTTCTTCTCAGCTGACAGGTGGCAGTAGAGCACCACACTAGTGTTAAGGCATCATAAACAACACATTTATCAACACAGATGACAGTGTGTGTTAATGCAGTGCATATGAGACACACAGAGAGACGGATGGAGAGTGTGTATGTGTGGTCAAGAGGATACTTACACGTCTACGATGATGACCATATCCTTTGGAGAAGAAGCTCCCTGAATGTACCTAGTAAAAGTACAAAACAAGACTAGTCAGTGCTGATATTAATTGATTTAAATTGCTAAAATAAAACAATAGGCCATAGAGGCTGTGAGTTACGGTGATTTTATCATGATTAAAGGCACAATATGAAGTCTTACCGATGGTTTCACCAGACTCAAGTGGTTAGTTGCTTTTATAAGACAGCATTAATAAAGTAATATAGTTCATAAGCCAATCCGAAGGTGGTTTACAGCTAAACAACACAGCAACTTAGCCTATGAAGTCTACTGTAACACATATGATACATGAAAAACCTGTCGTACACAATCTAATACATGCCTTCTGTCGTCTGATTGATAGTTTACACTATTTAACAAGTGAGACGTCTTTAAACCTTTTTTTTTTTTTTTTACAAACGTCCACCTTCAGCTCGTGCTTCACGTGACTTTTTGCTGTGAAATCTTTACTGATTTTATAAAGTAAATGTAAGAATAACTTTTCTATTGTTAGTAATATTTCAAGATGAACACTTACTAGACTGAAGAAACTTAGCTTTACTTGATTATCGGTACATCATTTTTTTTTTATTATGTTCAAATGTGAGTATCAAATATGATCATCATGCTTTTGAGGAATGTTTATTTGTTCCTTTCATTCATCACTGTATTGCATTGTATTATGTGTTTTGAATCTACAGAGCTTTGAATATATATATATATATATATATATATACAGTATATATATATATATATAGTGAAAACTGATATTTAAATGCATTTAATGTAAGTATCTGCTATACTGTTATAAAGATCTCATTGATTTACATTAGAATCAGAATTTCATCTTACTTTCTGGACATAAATATCAGCATCTCTACCAAATTGCATATTTTAACTGTTTGTGCATGTTTTTTTCCTTGAAAGTTTGAGCTCCATATTCTCCAATATCAAACTATATGATATATAAAAGCCTGATGTATCAAATTTGACACTCAACAAAAACATATATGATTAGATTTTCTTTTATATTTTGTCTACATATTCAAAAACTTCTGTTTAATAGAAATGGTTCACAAAAACTAAACATAAGTCCTATTTTCAAGCTCACAATCAAGCTCCTTTGACTTCAAGCTAACCGCAAAGTCCGAGAAGCACAGCATCAGGTGAAACGTCAGCCCGGACGGGCGTTTATTCTCCGGCTGACTCATCGGCCCGCTGACAAACACATTATGCAGTCCGCCCGTCTCTCTGCGTCTTTGTGCAAGCGCTAGCAGATCGTGCGGCGAGGAGAAACGCTTTGTCTCAAGCCATTTTTAGCATGGTGCTCAATCTGAGCACAGAAAGACAATGAGCGATGCATGGCACTTTTGTGTCACAGACGACAAAATAAATAAATAAACGGCCTAACGCCGCATCTGTCCACCGCTGATAGAGGCTGACATATAGAGAACACTAGTGAAGCCATTTTCACTTTTCCCCGTGCAATTAAAAATGCATTACACCTGACAATCAGAGCAAGAGATTGATGGACGTCATAAAGCTGTTGTCTTATAAAGACCTGGAAAACCACTTCGGCATTTGCATGGTGAGGTGATTGGCTGTAGTGCAGACAGGTAGTTAGCGCTTTGTGCTCGCAGGAGCAGACTGATCATCGAGGGTCTCTTCTATCGCGGTAATCAGGCTGAAGAGGCGACGTGAGAAGTGGTGCCAGGTGCCCGTGGCTCGTTGAGGAAGGGTTTTGAAGCATGGCTAAGCCCTGGAAAAATGGAAAAGCCCTGGCGAGCCACAACACAACACACAACTCTAACTAGCACACTCCACTGCAAACCTGTACGCTGAACTCTGGTCCTCATTTTGGAGGCCAATCCGGTTTTAATGCCACTGGAGAGTGCTAGATGTGGAAGGACTATTACAGTTGGCTGAAAGGACAAACACAGCAGAGCTGAAAGACTGTAGCTAACAATAACAATGCTCAGACATGAGTACAAAGCTTTTGGCAGTAGAAGTGGGTGAAATTAAATAAGTTCTTGATAATTGAAGATGCTACCTGAAAGGTCAGACCTTCTCCATGAGCACTGGCTATAAAAATAGTTTTTTGAAGCACAGTGGTACTACCTTTATCAGTTTAATTACAAAAGTCTTTCATTTGAATGAGTATAATGTGAGTGAGAAAAAAAGAGACAACTTTTATGCTTCTGATACACCAGTATGTATGTGAAAACCTCACAGAGGAAGTATGTGAACCCCTATTACATGTTTATGTTAAAAAAAAAAAAATTCAGTCATCATTTACTCGCCCTCATGTCGTTTCAAACCCATAGGACTTCTTTCTTCTAGAAGAACAATATGCGGAGAAGATATTTTGAAAAATGTTTTTTTTTTTGTCCATACAATGAATGTTATTTGGACCCCAGTACTGAAATATTTACAGTTTTTGGGTCAACTATACCTTTAAATTTGGGGACGATAATATAAAAAAAAAAAAAGTTTTTGAAAGACGTGTAAATCTCATATGCTCACTAAGGATGCATTTATGTGATCAAAATATAATTACAATTTTAAATAACTGTTTTCTACTTGAATATTTTTTTTAATTTAATTTATTCCTGTGATGCAGGAATTTTTCAGCATCATTACTCAAGTCTTCAGTGTCACATGATCCTTCAGAAATCATTCTAATATGCTGATTTGCTGCTCAAGAAACATTTTGCATAATTTTTTGAATATCTATCTATCTATCTATCTATCTATCTATCTATCTATCTATCTATCTATCTATCTGTCTGTCTACAAGTAAATGGCATGATGGCATATTCTACTATTATGACTCATTTATGGTGATTTTCCATATTTTTGAAGCATACAGCTGCAGTCCATATTCATTACAACTGCATATCCAACATCGACCAGCATAATTCTTAAAAAAAAAGTCTGTCCTTTTGTGCTTCATGGTAAAACGTCACACAGGTTTGGAACGATGTGAGAGTGTAGTTTAATTACTTAATTAAATTACAGTATGTGTATCTTATAGCTTGGCAGGCTACAGTTTCAAATTAGCATGCTGACATCAGTGCTCTCAAACAGCGAAGTACACAATATGACATCAGACACTGAAAATTTTTTTCTGTGCGAAACATAGAGGTACACTATATTTCTCCATATTTAAAATTCATCCCAGCTCTGTTTGCTTTTATGCAATCAATCCACAGCGCACTGGATTCAGTTTGTGCCATGTTTGCTCATGTTCTCACTTCTAATAATGCCGCCCTGTGTTTCTGCTCAAACAAACACACACTTCCATGAATACAGTTTCAGTAAACACATGAGGCATAATTGGAGGTTGAGAGGAGCGCATTAGGAACAACGATAAAACTCCAATAAAAAACATAATGAAATTTTCCAAGCCTAAAAGACGCGCATGCCTCATAAATACCGCATATGACGAAAAATAAATGGACTAAATGAAGGAATTGAGTTTGCTTAGGATTTAATGTGTGGACTCAAAAAAATAAAGGCCTGTTCATGTTGTGTAAATATTCGGTATGAAAAACATACACAAAAAGATGGAGGCTAGATACTTTTTTTAATGTTTAGATAATTAATAAACTGTGTGTGTGTATATTATGTGTGTTTTATTTAATCTATTCTATATATATATATGAAAAACAGAAATGTTAAAAATAAAAATTAAATAAATATATTAAAATGTATTTTTATTTAAATAAATTTTAAATAATTTATTTATTTTTATATTACATTTATTAATAATATTAAACTAAATTTGTGTCTAATTAATGTGATAAATTAATAAATATTTTTTTTGTCAACTACAATTTGAAGATGTATAGTACAGCTATGCCATAAGTGTGAATGCACCTTAAAATCAACAAAATCAAAATTGATTCATTAATTTTTTTTATTAATTCTCATATAGAGGCTTTTCAGGATTCAGTCACTTTCAGATGGATAAAAAAATTTTTTTGGGTGGAAAACCCAGTTTTACTTGGAAAAAAGTTGCAACAAAAAAAGTTAAATATGTTGTTGACTTTAAAAGAAATGCTGACAAAAACATGACAATCTCTTTGTTCGGACAGTAAAAGGTACGATTAATGCCAACATATCTAGGAGTCCATTAAAGGCGGGCAACAGATCTGAGCGTGTCAGTATCATTTACCATCACTCTAAGGACTCTGTTTCTTTTGACAATGGTATTTTTCACACTCTAGTCTATATTCATCTCCACTTTGTGACATTGACGTTCCTGATCTGTGCTCAGCTCACTGTACCATCCGTGGATCAGCCTGATGGATCCAGATGTGCAGTTTCTGCATGGATTGCACTCCGTAATTACCCCTCCACCGAAGCCCAGCGATGCCATTCCTTCCCAGTCATTACCCACACTCCCCAGCGCCCCGGCCAGGTGACATGCAGATGGGCCATCACAAACCAGGTCCCCCGGTCCACCCGCTTACCCACTAAACACACACGCTCAAGAAGGACTATCAGCAGCACGGTCATCCAGAGCATCTGCTGCGGCACCACCAAACCTTTGGACACACCTACTCAATCTTCATTATTCTAAAATTATCGGAAATATAAATAATGAAGCCATCCCAGCTATGAAAAACACGATGGAGTATGAGAATTAGTGACCAAACTCTCTTATATTTGAGTTTTTTCTCTAGATTCCAGCTCAGATTGTAGGTGTAGGGATTGTAGGTGGGGGGAGTGAATGTACAGCGCTCTCTCCCACCTTCAATACCACGACTGAGATGCCCTTGAGCAAGGCACCGAACCCCCAACTGCTCCCCAGGCGCCGCAGCATAAATGGCTGCCCACTGCTCCGGGTGTGTGTTCACGGTGTGTGTGTGTTCACTGCTGTGTGTGTGCACTTTGGATGGGTTAAATGCAGAGCACTAATTCCTAGTATGGGTCACCATACTTGGCCACATGTCACTTCACTTCACTCTGCTTCATGAGGTGCATCATGTGATGCTTTTAAACAGGACGAAACATGTATGATGATGCTTTTCCTTCACTAAAAAATACAATTCATATTCACGCAAAATAAAATTCAATTTACATCTATGTACAAAACCTTTAAGCAAGTTGCTTTAGATTTTTAATGTTTAAAAAAATAATGAAAAAGTCAAGTGTGTCCAAATTTTGACTGGTAGGATAGAGGTAACCTGGATCTAAAATAAACTTGCAAATGGCAAAGGATTTGATATTTAAATTTCTACATTCAGAAGATGCTTTTATTCAAAGCAATGCACAAATGAAGAACATCACAAACAATTTCCCTTAAGAGCCAGCAATATTCGCAGTGCACAATGCCATGTTTAAAGTATAAACTAGATTAATACAAAAAGTGAAAAGCAGAAAAGATGAGAGATTTAAAAAAATATATATACTAAATAGGTGCTCATGTTAAATATGAATAATTTAATATTTAAATATTTTATTTAAATAAATGTGTTAAATATAAATGTATATATATATAAATACATTTATTTAAATTAAATAAAAGCATATTATATAAAATAAAAATGAAACTAAAACAATAGCATATATTGTTCGATCATTAAAAAAATATCTTTATTTAAAAATTGAGAGTGTTTTTATGTTTGTCAAGATATACATTTTATCAATTTATTATTTTATCAATAGATCCAGTCTTTGGGAATTGAATCCATAACACTGGCATTGTTACTGCCACACTCTAGCAGGTCAGCTACAGGAGTATATAAATACATTTTGTTGTTCTCTTACATTATTTAGCTGCCTTTCCTTTCTTTCCAGCCGACGTCATACATTAATCAGCCACACAACAGTTGAGGTCACTCACAGTGTTTCTCATATGTTTGCTTAACAGCAACCACATTATCTTTTAAAATATTTGAACTTTCACCAGTCTGCAATGCAAATAGGAAAATTTGCATACTTTGAATAGTATTTAATTTAATTTAATTTGATTAATTAATCAAAATAGCAAGTGAAATCCAGTTATCATCTCGGGAATAATTTATTAATTTGTTATTTTGCTATTTCAAATTTATTTTAACAAGTATCTGGTCAAATAACTTGGAAAAAAATGGTCAAGATGAGTGCAATGCATTGTGAGAAACAACCAAATCCAGCAAAATGTTCAATAATATATTGCACATTTTTCTAAGTATTAGGAAATTTGCATACTATATACTGCAGAAACAGTATGATATTCCATACACAGCCCAAACCATTTCCTCAAAGTTACAGGCCAAAGCCAAAATTTGACTTGCTAATTTCAGACAGAATGGAAAAGACGACACTGTATGCACATGACATGTGATTTCAAAATAAAGTAGCAGGAGAAACCCAGAAAACGACAAGCATTCACTATAATACTGTAGACTTCAGCATCATCGTGCACAGTAAACAGGTTAACCCAGCAAAACGCCTCTATAGGAGAGACAATCTCGCCGTCTGTATGAAAGCGCAGCCTCTTTAGCGAAGGCTGGAGGGGCTGAAAAACCTCATCACAAAAATGTCCCATTTCCAAGCGCGGACAGAAAACACATTTCCCGGGAAGGTACTCGAAAAGTAAAAGCACGGATTGACATTGTAATGTGCCTCGTGCCGCTTTGATTGTGTTGCATTCCCTCAATAGGAGAAAGACATTGGAATTCATGAGGTACTTTTATCACGGTGCAGCGTGGGTAACAAATCAATGCATTACCTTGAGAGAGAGCGTGTTTATGCCCTCTGACCCTGCCTGTCTGTCTCTCCCTGTCTCGCTCTCCTATACCTGGCTCTCACGCTCTCACATTAAAAATGAGTCAATTATAGGTGCTTATCGGGGCTGAAATGATATGGTTGACTTACACACGTGTGCAGCAGCCGGTTTCCCACTGTCACAATCTGCAGGTGCGATGCAGCTCGTGATGGGGTTTATTGAAGTGTACTGACTTCACTTCCCTTTAAATGCGTGTGTACAGGCGTGTGTCTGGAGCACATGAGTGTGTGTTAAAGGATTTGTGCATGTGTGTGTGTATGCGCTGATGGGATTATTATTTTATGGGCTGCTGCTCTCTCGGCTCTCCTCTGGATGTGTTCTTCAATAGATTGAATTAAGATTAAAACACTGACGCCTGTGAAGCAGGTGAGCTGTGTTTTAAGAGATGTTGTCATGTGTTTATTCCGCTTTTTATTTGCTTGATTATTCAATAAATTGATGGCGAGATCAGCAGATCTGTATGGATGGATGACCAGTCAGTTTGTCCTTTTAGGCTTTCATAGAGATTAAACTAGCGGGGGAAACATAAAACGTTTCATGAATTCAAAACAGAACCTCTTCAAATCTTGTTTTGACATTATTTTTGTTTATTATCATTATTCTGAGTCCAAATAATTTTATGATCTTAATGCTGATCTTAATTATATGTGATAAGAAGTAAAAGATGTACCAACTATTGACCATCAAGTTCTTTTTTTGGACATGTACCATGGTGATTTTACAGTATTCATTAAAGTACCTTGGAAAACCAAATAAAAAAAGTACTGTGGCAGTAATATAGTAGAGATGGTAAAATTATGGTACTTTGAAAAATATTACTACTGAAGATTATGTAATATGGTATTTACATGGTACATGGTAATTTATGTACTATGGTATTTTACTAAATAAGTACTAAAACATACCATGGTAGATATTTTCAGTTAAGGGATTACTATAACAAAAAAAGGAAAATTAGAATAAATGACATCCACTCCCTTACTAAAATGATGATCGATGCCTATAATCGTACACTACCCAGAATAATTTCTTCTTTATATGAGGTGTTGATGTGTTGCGGTCCTTCCTCCACATTATATATACAATCGAAATGGGATAAAGAATTAAAGACTGAAATACCAGAAACAGATTGGTATGATATGTGCATAATACACCAAACTACCACCAGTTCACAAATATGGAGGGAATTTTCATGGAAGTGCCTTATTCACTTCTTCATAACACCTAAGATCAAAGCAAACAAGTGTCCAGGCAGCAGGCTTGCTGGAGACTGTGGACAGTTAGAAGCGGCTCACATGCATATCTTTTGGAGTTGTGAGAAAATCCAATCATTTTGGGATGATGTGCAGGTAGTCATATCTGAAGTGTTTGGATACAAAATACCTAGAACCTCTTGGTTTTTATTTATGGGAAATATTAAAGGCATAGTACCTAAAAGCGACCAATATTTATGTAAGATTCTTCTTGTGGCGTGTAAAAAGACTATAACTAGGAATTGGCTTAAAAATATTACTTTGAATTGTAAACAATGGTTTGGGATAATTGAGGAAATCCTGTTAATGGAAGAACTTACATATACTTTAAAGATGAAAAAAAATGCTTTTACAATGGGCTGGGAAAAGTGGTTGATATATAGAGAACAAAACATCCTCAGCTAAGTAAACAGTAATATAACAGACAAAAAAGCTATAGCAATAGTTAACCTCACCTAACTGGCCTTGTTCTTGTTTTTTTTTTTTTCTCTTCTCTTTAACTGGGGGGATGGTACATATGTATGTGGATGTATGTACAAATATACAGTATGTGTGTATATATGCATATGTATATACAAGTGTATTTATTTATATTTGTGTATATGTGTTAATATGGATGTGTAAGTATACAACTGTACACGCTGTAGCATATGTTTGATATGTATATGTTAAATGTATGATTTCTTTTATCCCTTTCTGTTAAAATTGTTCTATATTTATTGTGAATCTTGTAAATTAAACTAATTAAAAATAAAAGTAAAAAAAAAAACACCATGGTATTAACATGTTTTTGAATATCATGTAAAAAGTACTGTGGAATTATTATGGTGCATTATATAGTATAAATAGTAAGATTATGGTACTTTGAAAAATACCATGGTATTGACATGCATGTAACATGGTATTTATATAATATATATAATATAGATATATATGATATATAATATCTAGGTACTAACCCTGAACCTACCCCATGTAGTTACCTTGTATTACCAGGACTTTCTTAGGTATGTACACTGTAAGTACATGTAAGTACACGTACTGTAAAATAAAGTGCAACCAAAAATACAGCACTCTTTACCAGTAATCTATGGTACTTTAAAATATACCATTGTAATTAAATTCATGTACCATGGTACTTCCATGAATACCACAGTACTATCATAGTACATGTCTGACAAACAATGGTACTCTTTTCTTTCTAAGTGTTCCTGTACAATAAAGTACTGTGGCTGTACCATGGTACAATGATGGTAATACTATGATACTTTGAAATACTGGGTTACACTTTATTTTAAGGTGTCCTTGTTACAGCGTAATTATACATATAAGTACTGAGTAATATTAATTAACTACATGTACTTATTATATGGTTAGGGTTAGGATTTGGGTTTGGCTTACTGTAGGGTTACTTGCATGTAATTATGCATAATTACATGCAAGTAACCCTACAGTAAGCCAAACCCAAATCCTAACCCTAACCATATAATAAGTACATGTAGTTAATTAATATTACTCAGTACTTATATGTATAATTACGCTGTAACAAGGACACCTTAAAATAAAGTGTTACCAAATACTGAAATTGATGTACCATGTACCAAAAATACTGTGGTATTAACATGTTTTTTAACATAGACCTAATTTTTGGACTTGTACCATGGCAATTTCAGAGTATGCATTGAAGTACCTTGGAATAACACGTAAAAAAGTACTATGGCAGTACCATGGTACTGAAATTCATGTAACAGGGTTTTTACATGTGCAAAATACCATGTTGCTTTTGCTGCTAATACTACTTCGAAATATACCATTGTAGCTAAAAATTCAATTACCATGGTACGCCCAGGAATACCATGGTACTACCTTTCCACTTTTTTGTAAGTGTTCCTTTACAAAAAATGGACCGTGGCAGAGCTATGGTATAATACTGGTATCAGATGGTAATTCTATGGTAAATTCTTTGGTTAAAATATATATGGGACTGCATCGGATCCCTTATTCAGTATCTGGATTTTATCACTTGACTGCAAATATTAATGCAAATCAGTTTCTCAAAGTACATTTGCACTGAAACAGACTGACAGTTTCACCGTCAGTGTTTAATCTGACTGGAGAGCAGAAACAGGGCTGACAGGCCTCCATCTAGTTTCGCCGGCTCTTCATGGCGTTTGAGCAGCTGCCATAATATTTACTTAGGAGCCAGATTGACTTTTCTCAGAAATCAATATGTGCTTTGGCTGTGCTGAATATATCTGCTACTCTGGGCTGAACCTGCATGGTAATGGCTTCTCTGTAACGCTCCGATAACAAAACATATACCTCTCTGTTTCTCCTTCAAACTCTTCCAATCAATCCTCGCACCTTTAGCCGTCACTCACGCTCTCTCCTCTAAATCTTCACCCTCTCCATCACTCTCCCGCCGTCTTTCGCTAACGTGTGTAGACATACGTTGTAATAGAGGCGTGTTAATAATTCATGTCAGAGCAATTGGAGACAATTAAGTGTGTTGACTGGGCCATTAATTTTCCAGCCAGAGTCAGAGTTGATGTAGAGCGTGTCAGAGAGCCGATCATCTCCACCAAAGATCTCTTCAAAAACTCAACTGTTTCTCACAGACACCAATGACATTAAATGAAGAACAAATGGAGACCTTGTAAGTGCCCTTACTGTTCTCCTTAAAGGGATAGTTCGCCTAAAAATGAAAATTCTGTCATTATTTACTCACCCTCATGTTGCTCAAAACTTGTATGAATGTCTTTCTTTTGTCAAACACAAAATATATTTTGAAGGCTTTTGTTAACCAAATAGTTGCTGGTAGCCACGGACTTCCATAGTATGGAAAACATAAAAATAAAAATACTATGGAAGTGAATGGGGACCAGAAACTGTTTGTTTACCAACATTCTTCAAAATATCATCTTTTGAACAACTCGAGGGTGAGAAAATGACAGAATTTTCATTCTTGAGTGAACTATCCCTTTAAAAAAAGGCAATAATCTCACATGTCCTCAAACTTTAGAAACAATCTAAACCATGTTTCTTTTGTCCACAATTAAAAGTCAGTGATCTCTATGAATATTGAGAAATAATTCTTCATTAATTCTTCATTCTTTTGATGTTTTGTTTTATATATTATATTCATCTGTTTACACTTCTAAAGTTCAAATAAATATATTAAATATTCTCTTACACATTATAAAAGTAATGTATTAAAATGCTAAAATATGTTTGAATTGTCTTTATATGTAAAAAGAAAAACGACTTAATTGTGCATTAATTTGCCAATTTAATTAAGTACTATATGTATACCTGTTTTTAAACAGTAGGTAAATATATGAAAAAAAATGTTTTCATCAGTTTAAAAATATTTTTTCACCAGTTTACATTTTTAAACAGTTCAAATTGCTATATAAAATATGAAATATTGCCTTAAAGGGTTAGTTCACCCAAAAATGAAAATTAGCCCACAAATTACTCACCCTCAAGTCATCCTAGGCGTATATGACTTTCTTCTTTCAGACAAATCCAGTCGGAGTTATATTAAAAATTGTCTTTGATCTTTCAAGCTGTTTAATGGCACTCAGCGGGTGTTGCATGCATCAGTCCAAAATAAGTGAAATAAAAAGCGCCCATCCATAAAATAAAGTGTCTCACACGGCTCCGGGGGGTGAACAAAGGTCTCCTGTAGCGAATCTATGCGTTTTTGTAAGAAAAATATCCCTATTCAAACTTAATAATCACTTTAATGTATCGTGCACTCACTGTTGTACACGGAAGCAGCTCCGGGCGGATGACGTATGAGGTCGGCTTTGCGCATGCGCAGCTCAGAAGTGATGCATGCGGATGTGCAGGGGAGACATCAAAACAAAACAACGGTCACTAATTAGAAATGCACAGAGATACCGTGACGAGATCCTGAGGCCCATTGTTATTCCATTCCTGTTCTGTTCCTGGATCGGTGTATACGACAGCGTGTTCCAGTTCCTGCCTATATCCAGCAACTTCGCACAGCCATTGAAGATGAGTGGACCAACATTCCACAGGCCACAATCAACAACCTGATCAACTCTATGCGAAGGAGATGTGTTGCTGACTGGTTTTCGGACCCCCCAATACAGTAAAACTGCACATTTTAGAGTGGCCTTTTATTGTGGGCAGCCTAAGGCACACCTGTGCAATAATAATGCTGTCTAATCAGCATCTTGATATGCCACACCTGTGAGGTGGATGGATTATCTCGGCAAAGGAGAAGTGCTCACTAACACAGATTTAGACAGATTTGTGAACAATATTTGAGAGAAATAGGCCTTTTGTGTACATAGAAAAAGTCTTAGATCTTTGAGTTCAGCTCATGAAAAATGGGGGCAAAAACAAAAGTGTTGCGTTTATAATTTTGTTCAGTATATATATGTGTGTGTGTTAAAATCAATTGTAAGTTCTCATAAATAACTGCATTTATAATTAAAATCAAAGTGTTTTTTATCTGAGTATCATCCATGCTTCAAGACAAAGTCGTTAATAGTTGCTAATAGCTGTTAGATGCTTCACAGTGAAAACACAGTACAGTATAGCTATATTGTGTTTAGCATGGCTGCAACGCTATATTAACCAATGCAGCATCCAGTACCAGAACAATCTATTTTAAAATAGCACAGTATATTAAAAGTTTCCTCCGAGTTTCTTCCAAACTCCTGCTCTAGCGTGTTTGAGACATTAGCTGAGCTAAGCAGCAGGCTGTTATTTGAGTGGTCAAGCCATGTAAAGAGTGTAATACACAATGACAGCGTGTTGACCATAATCATGCGAACTTGACCAGACACATCCGACTTCCCCTGCTGCCACGGCCCTGCCAATCAGCAGAGCAGAGCGCAGGTTGCCAAGCAACAGTCTCAAAGGGGGGGGTTAAAGAGCAGTAGGCAGACGGCTAGTGTGACAAATGCTTAGATGCTAGTGCTGCTGCTACAAATGTGTCAAAAGTAGACCGCTGTAATACCTATAAAGAGCCATTCAGCATTCACACTCATCAGAGTAATCTTCCTCTGCCATCTCTGCTCACCTGGCCCAATTTGTTGTATGAGTGAATCACCTGAGCACTAAATGCCACGTGACTAATCACCCTACAACTAGGAAGCAGCAGGCAGAAATAAATAAGAATATTTCACACTTTTAAGAGCCATGCAAAATAAATATCTAATTGGTAAAAAATGTACTATGAAATAATGAAGCATAAAGGCTTTTATAAAATAGGTGCAATATTATAAAAGACAGCAATGTTCAATAAATGACAAAACTTATTAAGAATGTGTGTGTGTATATATATTCAGTATATAGATATATATACATATATATAATTTTATTATATATATCATTATAAGTGTTATAATTTATAAATCATATATTTAAAAAAAATATGAGTAGATGTAAAAATCTGAACTATAATAAATTACAATAAAATATAATAAAAGAGATGCAACAGCAATATTATAAAAGACTCCAACGTTCAATAAATAATAAAACTTATTAAAACAATATTTATTTCATGTTATGTTATGGTTAAAAATACAGGTTTAGCAAAAATATTTAATAAAAAAAATTGCAATAACATGTAAAACACATGCTATAATGGAATGTGCAACAGCAATAATAAGATTAAATGAATATAATTATAAGTTAATATAAATATAATAATAAATATACATATAATTTTTTATAAAATTATATATTACAGCTTCAAAATATGTCTCATCCCATAATAATTGACAGTCGGTCAGTTTTACTGTACTAACTGTTTTGTTTTTGTTTTTAAGTGTCACAAAATATGAAGCTGTTTTTGCACTGATGCTTGACGTACGATTTATTTTTGATGCATCATATGATATTTTGATTTGTGTCCATTAAGTGTGAACAAAAGGAGAAAATAATCGAATAAACAATCTTTCATTTGTAAATGTGAACTGTAAATTTGTATAAAAAGATATTTAATACTAGTCATATCAGATCACATGGTTACATCATATACAAACATTTTTGATGCTTATACTGTGATATGCACCATAATCATGATATGAAATTACTCTTTAAGAGAGTCCAAGACAAATGGATGGCTCCCTCATCTGAGGAGGAGTTTGGTCATACCTCACACCGCACAAACCCGCATACTGTAGACGTATGAAAACAGAAACAGCATGTGGAGCAGGGCGCCTGCTGACAGCGCGCTCCAAAGCTATTCATCATCCGCTTATAGAGCTGTTGTGTTTCTGTACAGCACCGCTAGCCTACACACTCACAAAAGCATTAAAAGCAACTCATTATGTCTGCAGAGAGTGTGGCATCACAACAAAAACAATGTAGAGCTCGCTCCGGCTCATCAGCAACATTAGTGCTTTGTCAGCCAAACAAGCTAACTAGCTGGCTGCTCGTGTTGTTTGTCTTTAGGTTAAAAGCTTCTTACAGGTATATTGGGGATTGTTTTTTTTTCCACCGGAGACACTTTCCCTGAGTGTGAACTTAATTACTCTGTCAAAGAAGAAGCTCATTAGCGCCTCGCTAAGACTCCCGTACTCTGGGAAACATGCGGCACGCTCATCCAGCCGGCTAACACGCCAGCACCTGATAACAATTTGTTTTCCATTTAAACACCTTGCTTTTCCACCTAAATAGCTTTTTCTTTCTTCATTAAGTAGACAGATATGTATTTCTGTGGGCAATCTGTAGGGGTGATGTGGCGTAGCGGCTAAAGTTATGCCCTCGATCATGACGCCTAACCCCGGGCTAATCCTGAGGGGATTGTTCCTATGACAAGTGTACTGTGAGTCGCTCTGGACGAAAGCGTCCGCTACATACTAAGCACTTTGGCCCAGGCTAATGCACTGCTGCTATGTTCACTTACATCACACACTAAAATATGTACTTTGCTGTTAATGAGAAAGTCAATATACTTTTGAGTGCATATAAAATTTTTGCCTATATTATGACATTTTGCCCATATTGTGACATATTTCCACATCATAAATATGCATGAATGAAGGCATGAATACTGTCAGCAAAATAAATAAATAATGCCTGAATAAAATTAAATCAAACAACTTCAGCTAAATAAACAACTTATGCTAAATTAAAATAATTAAATAAACACAATAACTTCAGCTAAATAAATACACAAGTAAATAAATAAATAACTTATGCAAAATAAAACTAATTTGTAAATAAAATGACTTCAGCTTAAAAGTGCATAAATAAATAAATAAATAAATATTTTAACATCATCTAAATAAATGCATAAAAAATAAATAAATACATAACTTCTGCTGAATTAAAAATAAATAAACAATTTAGTCTAAACTTAGATGTATAAATAAACCAAATAAAATAAAATAAAAAATAAAAAAATAAAATAACTTCAGTCAAATATATAAATATGATGCTAAATAAAAATAAATAAATAAAATAACTTCAGCTAAAAGAATGCATAATTAAATAAATAAATAACATGCCAAATAAATGAATTTATTAAATAAAATGTCTTCAGCTAAATAAAAGCATATTTTTTATATATTATATATAATAATATATATTAAATTCAATTAAATAAATGCATAAAGAATGAATTAACTTCTGCTAAATAAAAATAATGAATGAAAATAACTTTATTTAAATTAATATTTAATAATATTATAAAGAACTACTATTTTAATTCAACTAAATAAATACATACATTTGTAAATAAATAAAATCTGCTAAATAAAAAATAACTTCAGCTGAATAAATAAATGAATGAATAATTGAAGAAAGAAAGAAAGAAAGAAAGAAAGAAAGAAAGAAAGAAAGAAAGAAAGAAAAGAAAGCTTAAAAAAATGAATGTTGCAAAAAATTCTGCCAATTTTCCATTGATTTCCTCTTCACAGCTAGATTTTATTCT
This sequence comes from Sinocyclocheilus anshuiensis, assembly GCF_001515605.1. Lineage (NCBI taxonomy): Eukaryota > Metazoa > Chordata > Actinopteri > Cypriniformes > Cyprinidae > Sinocyclocheilus > Sinocyclocheilus anshuiensis. The sequence continues at coordinate 1,038,466 of NW_015544185.1, read as the reverse complement.
CATTTTGGAGGTTGCATCTGAGCCAGGCTTGTACCCACACATTAAAAAATCTAATGCTCTGCCATGACAGTTGACTTGAAAGAGAAAACTGGCTGTAGAAGGCAGTTTATGCTAAAGCTTGCATTAGCGCCTCTTGCGCAGCATTTACTGGTGCAGGAACGCAATGACGCAGGAAATCATAATGTAAAGTCTTCCCTATAGATCTGAAGCGAGCACATGGGGACAGACTGACCCCGCTGGACGCCGCTGAGACATTCTGACCCCCGGTGTAGGCGGCACTGTAAACTGTGGCAGTCCGACTTAATTCAAACTTCACACGCTTGCTTGCTCTTTGCAGCAGAGACCGCCGGGGAGCCGGGGAAAACAACAAGATCAAAGTCAGACTAAATGGAGTCTTTCCTCCGCCGGCTGACCGTACTCACCACGGGCGTCTCCTCACATCATACAGGTCAATCTTGTTGGGTGCTCTCCACTTTGTGGCTAGAGAGAGAAAACACAACACACTCAGAGTTTGCTGGCAGAAATGGATGTACTGTGGTTTACAGAAGAGTTTCCTACAGAAGATGCTGGCAGAAATGGATGTACTGTGGTTTACAGAAGGGTTTCCTACAGAAGAGCTTTACCTGGGTAGTATCTGGTGACTCCGGTGGCGCTGCCGAACACCTGCCAGCGCAGCGAAGGATCCTCACGACTGTTTTCAATGAAGACCCTTTCCAGAGACTGAGTCCAGTTCAGCTCGTTGAGGATCGTGGGAGCTGCAGGAGATCACGAAACATTATAGTCTGTGGACAAACCTTTTACTATTTCAAACTAGACAAGCTTCAATCATTCACATTTGAATTACATTTTGCTTTGGATTCATATAGTTTTAGTTTTTTTAATTATTATATACACTCAAAATGGGGTCAGTATGATTTGAAGAAATGAGAAACCTTTATTCAGCAAAGATGCATTAAATTAATCAAAAGGCACATTAAAGGCAATTATAATGTTTATTTCAAATAAATCCAGAAAAAAGCATGTTTTCCATAAAATATTAAACAGTTCAAACTATTTATTACAGTATTAAATATTTTCAACATTGATAATAATAATAATAATAATAAATGTTTCTTGAGCAGCAAATCAGCATATTAGAATGATTTCTGAAGGATCATGTGACACTGAAGACTGGAGTAATGATGCTGAAAATTCAGCTTTGCATCACAGGAATAAATTACATTTTACAATATATTCAAAGAGAAAACAGTTATTTAAAATTGTAATAATATTTTATGACATTACTGTTTTTTCTGTATTTTTGATCAAATAAATGCTGCCTTGCTGAGCATAAAATACTTCTTTGAAAGACATTAAAAAAATCTTACTGATCCAAAATAGTGTATTTTATTTTCCTTTTTATTTTTTATTGTAAAGCTTTGTTTACAAATTTGCATCTTTTCTCAAAAGGTCTTTACATTCTGTGCTTTATCATAATTTATGTGCTTTTTACAAATAAAATTCATCATTACCAATGTTAAAAGTGATATAAGACAATCCATAGAGGTGATCTGTTGAAGAACATGCTTAGTAACAGGGAACGTGGCCTTTTAAACTGCAGACAAACAAATCCTCATATCCACAAACAATATCAAACCAAAAAACGAGAGGCAGATATTTCTGATAACAGAGACACACACATCAGAGCTCCATAAATATGGAAATATTCAGAGAAGCACTTGTGACTGTTGCGAACGGTCAGACATCATCTATCCCTGCGGCGTCCGAGGAGAGCATTCAGACATCACGCCTGACCTTGGACAAGGTTATCACTGTATGGAGGGAGAAACCACCCACTTCTGTTCCACACACACTCTTAAAGGAGAAACCAGCAAAGGTTTTACAACACTTCTGTACTGTATGTACTGCTGCTCTAAAGATGCAATATAACATCAGGAAGTTTATCAAAAAGAACAACCAAAGACGCAATGACAAAACCTGACTTGTTAGATGCTACATTTTATAGGTGGTTAGAGAGCATATTATTGGACACAGTTTGTATATACTCCAGTCAAAACAGATCATTTTTGGTCCATTTTGGTCTTAGAAGAGAAAAACGGTAAATTTTAAAATTTACACTACTGTTCAAAAGTTTGGGGTCAGAAAGATTTTTTACATTTTTTTAACTAAGTCACTTCTGCTCACCAAGGCTGCATTTATTTGATCAAAAATACAGTAAAAACAGCAATATTGTGAAATAATATTTTTTCAATTTGAAATAACTGTTTTCTCTTTGAATATATCATAAAATATAATTTATTCCTGTGATGTAAAGCTATATTTTCAGCATCATTACTCCAGTCTTCAGTGTCACATGATCCTTCAGAAATCATTCTAATATGTTGATTTGCCACTCAGTAAACATTTCTTATGATTATCAATGTTGAAATCAGTTGTGATGCATTTTCCCCCAGGACTTATTGATAAATAAAAACTTCAAAAGAACAGCATTTATTTGAAATTTTTGTAACATTATAAATGTCACTTTTGATCAATTTAATGCATCCTTGCTGAATAAAAGTATTAATTTCTTAAAAAAAAAAAACTTCTTTCAAACTTTTGAATGGTAGTATATATTATGTACACTAGCTTTTAGATGACCTTAAATCTAGCAGAACTAATCTAAAAGCCACAAAAACACCTTTTTGATCTCAGAGGTCTTTGTGCTTGGTCATAAAGTTAATAAATCCATCATTAGGTTAGATAAGCAAGGCAGAAGATGCCCTTTATAAAAATACAAAACTAAAACGGTGTCTGAAACAAAGCCAGCAGCCTTACTGATTTGCAAACCAATAATTGACGTAAAATAAAACAGTTCTGCATGAAAATACAGAAACTGGCTTAAACAAATGCACCACAACATCATGTCTGATGATCTCGAACTGATTCAAGTGAGCTTTAGTGAAGACTAAGCAAATGTTTAATGATCATTTATATCTCAGCTGGATGAAGGAATGTTCTGCACACACTGGATTTGGTTGTGTCTTGATATCTTCCCACCTCCATACACCACTTGAAAAGGTGTGCTAGATAGGGATAGTTCACCAAAAATGAAAATTCTGTCATTAATTACTCACCCTCATGTCGTTCCAAACCCGTAAAACCTCTGTTCATCTTCGGAACACAAATTAAGATATTTTTGATGCATTCTGACAGCTCTCTGACCCTCCCATAGACAGCAAGGGTACTACCACAATCAACGTCCAGAAACGTAGCAAGGAGATTGGTAAAATAATCCATGTGACATCAGGGGTTCAACCGTTATATTACGAAGCTACTAGAATACTTTTTGTGCGCAAAAGAAAAAAAAAAAGACTTTATTCAACAATTTGTCTCCTCTGCATCACCCTAGCACCATTTTGGAGAGTATCCACTGAACACAAACAGCGTATGTTGTTCTGTGTCAGCTGCACCACGTGGATACGTTGTTTTCGTTCAAATCAAAGCACAAACAACGTAGAAAACGTATCCGTGTGACGCAGCTGACACACAACAGCATACGCTGAGGAGACAAATTGTTGAATAAAGTTGTTTTTTTTTCTTTCTTTTGCGCACAAAAAATATTCTCGTAGCTTCGTAATATAACGGTTGAACCCCTGATGTCACATGGATTATTTTACCGATATCCTTGCTACGTTTCTGGACGTTGATCATGGTAGTACCCTTGCGGTCTATGGGAGGGTCAGAGAGCTGTCAGATTCCATCAAAAATATATTAATTTGTGTTCCGAGGATGAACGGAGGTCTTACGGGTTTGGAACAACACGAGGGTTAGTAATTAATGACAGAATTTTCATTTTTGGGTGAACTAACCCTTTAACTGACAGCTCTCTGCAAGCGTACTCCACTTTTGTCCTTTGGTTTTGGAACCCTGCGCTGCGGTTCCTCCGCACGGCTGTCTTCTCCACTCAGCTCTCTGTTGTCCTCCTCTGTCTCTGTTTGTTACACTCAGAGTGTCACTAATGTCTCTCCATCTTTTGTGGTCTCTCCGTCTCCAGCATCCGATCCACAGCTACCCACCTACATGACACGCAGCGCAAATGCTGACCTGACACTGCCAGAAAACATCCTCCTCCATCCATCTCTTCCTCTTCTCTTTTCCTTCACATCCTTCTTATTGAACTAACACTCTCTCATTCACTTCCTTACTCTCTGCTTCCTTACACAATCTATCTATCTATCTATCTATCTATCTATCTATCTTCTGCAGAATGCAGTATGTATACAGTTCCCAGTATGTCAACTTTTTGTATGCATGCAATAACTGGATGATGTACTACATTTGACAAAATGTGCATGAATGTATGCATGCAACTAGAGCACATGAGACTGCATCCCACGATGCAATGCAGTTCACATTGCATCATTATTCTCCCTCAAACTGCCAAAAGTAAGTGATAAATGTACAGCAAGTCAGTCATCACAAAATAAATTATATATATATATATTCCATATGTTTTGGAAACAGTGATACATTTTAATTTTCAGGATTCTTTCATAAATAGAAAGTTCAAAAGAACAGCATTTATTTGAAATACCAATCTTTTGTATAGTACTAAACGTTAGTAACATCAGGTTAAAGTGCACAAATTCTAAAGCTATAGCAGCTCTGCTATAGATTATGTTTTTTACTCTTCCATATCAGTGTCTGACGTTTAAGTGTGTGTACACCTAAGTGTGTCATTGAGTCAAGGATACAAGGATACACACAGTTTATAGCATTATCAGACACACACAGGGTGGTATATGCAGATTCAACCACACCGGAGTGGACAGCAGCTGAGACAAACTCTCTCTCACTCACACACACACACACACACACACACACACACACACACACACACGCACGCACACGCACGCACACACACACACACACACAGGGCTGTGGCAGGTCGTCTAAGAATTACGAGGGCTGGGTAGACAAGGAAACAGACGCAAAAAAAAAGCCCTGGTTGATTTATTTACTGCGTGCACCGGACAATTGATAAAAAGAAAAATATCCTCTCAGGGAGAATTTGTGTGTGGCGGGGTGGAGCTCCATGGGGACCATCCTTCAAAATAAGAGTGTGTGTGTGTGAATCCATCACGCACAATCCCTCAGACACTTTTAAGAGCAGCGGTTGTGCTGAACGCTTGGTCTGTTATGGAGCAAAGCGCCACACGAGGAGCGGCCCAGGTTACAAGGCCGATTTATGGGGTGTGCTGAGAGCCAGAAATCCTTCATACCTTATGCCGTCATGCTTATTACTCAGTAAAACAGCTCTACAGGACTCCATGTGCTGGATGAGAGCTGTTCAGTGCGGCTGCTGAATGATGGAGGATGTTAATATTGATGTTTTTCAACATATACAAATCTGTGGTTATAAAAATGTTCACATAAAGAGGTTATATTCTTGTTATTCATTCTTGAATAACTTTTACAAACCATTTCAATAAATAAGTATATAAAATGGATAATTCTGATTCGAATTTCTGGCTGGATCAGAGTTCGCTTTCGTTATTGATTCAGTCAGATTGAATGAGTCATTAAGATTGATTTGACTGACGCACTGAAAATAACCAACTCAAAAGCCACTATAAGTTATAATCTATACTAATACTTGAAATATTATAGATAAAAATATAATATTTTTGTATTTTGCAAATATATAATTTCATTTTTTAAATAATATTTTATGATAAAAAATATATTTACTATTTATTTTATATATTTATTAATTACCTCTATTTAAACATCTATTTAAACAATAATAACATAATTTTAACTATATTTAATAATTTTAACATCAACTTAACATGAAAAACATGTCCAAAACCACACTTTTGTAGTACACTGACAATTTTAATTGAATTAAATCATTTTGTAATAAAAGACATAAACTATTGTTTTTAATATTGTTTTTATCATATGTATAAATAATAATATATATTATAAAATCCTTATAAAAAAATGCTGTTACAGCATACATAATATTATTATTTTTTTAAAGTACTTAATTTACAACATTTATTTAAAACCAGTCTTTTTAGATGAGCTTATTCCGTTTGATTTTTTTCAATGTTTATATCTGTTTTATATATGTTATACATTTTTTATGCTATATGTGTTTTTTAATTATTATGCTTTATTTCTTTTTATGCTATTTTATTGTGCTCGTAATGTGTCATTGAGTGTCATGAAAAAGACCCATAAATAAAATGTATTATTGTTTATTTATTTACAAAAGGAAGAAGTTTTGAACTATGTACTGTTTGAAGAAGTTTTAAAAAATGGTCAGCCAGCTCTATAATTTCTTAATGTTTGTCAAAATTATGAGAACATCATATACAACTTTATAGAAGAAGAAAAAAAAAGTAAAATGCTGACAATTTAATCCAACCCATATAAACATTTTTTTTTGCAGTTTGTTTGTAACAGTTAGAGTAAAATCACCCAATCTTACTGCAATTTTGCTGTTTAACATTTAAGACAGGGAACAAACATACTCTCACATTCTGTATTTGTTGCACAATCACATTCACAGCTCTCAAACTGAAGCATCCACACCTGAGCACATCAAGGCCACATCCACAATCAGTGTCAGCAGTCTGTCAGAGCAGTGGATCATATGTCATAACACACACCCTGACCTCAGGTGATGGAGCGAACACGATGATACAGACACACAACGCACGATCTGGAAGAACAATAACCCAACAAACCACAGCAACAACCAGCCATCAGGCCATCAAACATATACATGCATTAATAAGGCAAATATACTTCTGTACTCAAGTACTTCAAGTTTGACAATACTATATGCACTCTCAGTGTTATTTTAGTTGTATTTATATACTACTGTAGTATTTACTGTATTAATATTTTGAATAAGCTTTTATTTAGGCATTTTCAGTTATCATGTTAATGTTATATATATATATATATATATATATATATATATATATTTAGGTTTAATGTATTTTTGTTTTAGTTTTAGTGATTTTAGTACTTCAACATAAACTTAATTTCAGTTAGCCAAGGCAACAACTTATATAATTATATACATACATTTTTAATATTTCTATTTTATTTCAGCTTTATTTCAATTAAAGATAGTTTTGGTTAAAAACATAAACACTAAAATGACTGAAATAGTATTTTCTTGTAAAACACACACTACAGTAATCTTTATTTTATTTACTATGAAAAATCTTCTTTCATAGTGTATGACTGAATCAACCTCACAGCACAATTGCAAAAAACAAAACAAAAAAAAAAACACTTAACAACTAAAATGAACACGTCAGTGCATGCATTTGGGGCTAATATTGACCACGATCCCTGGCACTACACATGTACGGTCAACTGATTAGATTTTACAGAGAAAAGGTTACACTAAATTTTTCTTAAAGGGGACAACGGATGAAACTTTCAATTTCTTAGCTTTTTTGTGTGTTTAGTTAGGTTTCTGCTCAGAAAAGCTCAAATGACAACACACAGCCAATTTGTTATGGGCTGTCTGAGTCTGAAACTCTGTTTCAGTTTGCAACTGGTTTCTACATATATATAGCTGGCTATTTGAATAAGACCACCTTATTCAAATAGCCACGCCCCACAGAAGGGAGGGGTGGGGTGAGCAGTAGCTCATTATCATTTAAAGAGTCATGCACCGAAATGAGTCGCTGTGAACAGAGCTGTTTTTGACAAGGTAAAAAGGGTGTTGTTTAACAAGACCATTGAGTAATTTTAGCCTTAGTATGTTACAGACAAGTGTAAAAAAAGTTGCGCACATCCCACAAACCAACACGGGGCTCAGGTGCAGGACAAAAAAAGTAAAACTATAGCAAAAATACAAACTTATTGTCCGCACACTGATATAACTGCTCCATATGAATAATTTATTGCAACGTTTCGACCATCGGGTGCCTGACGAAGACCTGATGGTCGAAACGTTGCAATAAATTATTCATATGGAGCAGTTATATCAGTGTGCGGACAATAAGTTTGTATTTTTGCTATAGTTTTACTTTTTTTGTCCTGCACCTGAGCCCCGTGTTGGTTTGTGGGATGTGCGCAACTTTTTTTACACTGGTTTTTGAGTCTTAAATTGTGCCATCCAGCGAGCGGTTTCAATTTTCAGCTGGTTTCTATGTAGATAGCTAGCTGTTTGAATAAGACCACTTATAAGCCATACACAGAGTCCAAGGCGATTCTTGTGTTGACATGCCCCACAGAAGAGAGAGGTGGGATGTGCAGTAGCTTATTATAATTTAATATGATTATGAGCAGTAGCTTAATATCACCAAAAAGGATCGCTGTGAACAGAGCTGTTTTTGACCAGGCACAAATGGTGTTGTTTTACACGACCATTGAGGAATTTCAACCAAAGTGTGTTACAGACATTTCATGAAGACCCTAAAGAATCATACTAACTTGTGGAAAATGGGAATATGATTTCTCCTTTAAAAGTTCAAATAATAGGTTAAATTGTATGCAAGAATCTAAATGATTCACATAGGTTTAAACATTTTGAAAAACAGAAATGTTAATATCAAAGGCAGATTATGGTTTGCTAACTAAAGCATGTCTCCAGTTCAGTTTTGACCACATATAGTATTCACATATGGTATATATATATATATATATATATATATATACATATTCTTAAAAAAAAAAAAAAAGTATC
>NW_015544185.1:1024303-1029594 GCF_001515605.1 Sinocyclocheilus anshuiensis | reverse complement strand
TTCTTAAAAAAAAAAAAAAAGTCTCCTGCAAGAATAACAGAAAAAAAAACACAACTGCTTACGGAGGGCAGAATCTCAGAACTGCTGGTGGAAAAATGGAAAGCGAGAAAAAATATCTTTAATTAAAATGATACTGTAACCAATAAACAGCGGAAATATAATTTGTGAATGTGCTGGTGAATGAAGGAAGGCGTTGGCTGCGTTAAGGTTTTTAATTAGTGTGGCGGAGAGTGATAGTGCCCCTTCACTGAGCAGGATGAGCACGCGGAGCGAGGAGGCGCTGAAGAGGAAGGGAAGAAAAAATGACTTAAATCCACTGTTTATAGCAGACCCACTTCTTATTGTAGAGTCACATCTCAAAGGGGGTTCAGTTATATCTCGCTTCCAGCAGAGGGAAGAAAATTAAATCTTGGGTTGGCACACACACAGATGCTGTGATTGACGTTGGTCTGATACTACAGTACAGTCCTGGTAATGACACGGTCAGGGTTGCCAGGTTTACACAAGAAAACCCGCCCAATCGCTACTCAAAACTAGCCCAATGGCGTTTCGAGGGGGTTCCCAGTTAAAAATCGCGTTCCAGGGAGTAAAATACACGTTTTTTGGTGGGGTTCCCCTGCTAAAATTTGCATTCCAGGGGATAAATATCATGTTATTGGAGTCGCTTCAACCCGCGGACATGAAAAACAACCCACGGCAACAGTGTTAAAGTAGCCCAATTCAGCCCAATGGCAACACTGGACACGGTCAGACTATACAGAAACTGTAAGCATGTAAAACACCATTAGAGGTTGTTGTAACACTTCCTGTGAAACCAGTATTATATAATGCATTATAACGGAATTCTTAACTCACTATAAAGCATTCATAATGCCTTAGTATACTGTATAATCAGTATACTAAGTATAACTTAACTTTATACATTAACTTTCAAAATGAATTCATATTAATAACAGTTAATATTCATAATGAAAGACAGACTGCATATAAAGTGTTGCCAAGATGGTTAAAAAAATAAATAAATAAAAATAACATTTACTACATTAAAATTGCTTACAATTTATTTTTACTTTTATATATGTATATGTTCCTGGACTTATTTTGAATAAAATAAACAACTTGAAATTGATCATTTATTTTAAAAAATACATTAAAATGTATTACATTAAAAATGCTTAGAATTTATTTTTCCTGTTATATTTACATGCTCCTGGTCTTATTTTGTCTAAAATAAAGTAAGTAGCCATGCTGAGGTAATGGATCTGAACTGATAAAATGTATAGCTTGAATGTAACGCAAGTCACTTTGAATAAAAGCATTTGCCAAATGCGTAAATGTAAATATAATATCACTTCTAATTTTGGTATGTCAGCCTGCATATCTTGATCTTTTATTTCCCACAGATGGCATCTGAAAGCAACAAAAAACATCATTACAATCAAACCAAACCTGCTCTCACGGTACCGGTTCCTGGTTTGTTTTTCCCAAAGTCTGAGAGGAACGGTGAAAAAAGTTTTTTTTTCTCCTGTGGATGATGAAAGGTCATCATCCACAGGAGGTGCTAATCTGTTCATTCAGACAAATGAAAGCTGCTCCTCCTCGCCTTTCATCCACACACACACAATTAGTCTTTCGATTTCACTTTAATAAGCACCATTTCCTACAGTATCTCCAACAACAATTGAGGCCTGAAAAACAACTTGAGACGGGGACAGTTTCTTACAGCGGGGATTAAAATCAAAGACATTTGCTCAGAATAATAACGAATGAACTTGATCTGTTTCTGAGTTTTCTCTCAACAACATCTCAAACTTTGATGCAATCAAAATGAAGAAATCTCAATATGAACTCAAATATTTCTCATTCAATTCTTCAAAGGCCAAATTACCTGAGATTTTATCAACATTTCTATACTCTTACTGTACAACTATTTTTATTTCTCCACATATTTTAGGAGAAACATTAACATTTTACAATAAGGTCCAATTAGTTAACATTAGCTAATGCATTAACTAACAATGAGCAAGACATTTGTTGAAGTATTTATTAAAGCAATAAGCCCCAAGAAGCCGTGGTTTACAGTGAATTTATAACAGCTAAGGGGCGTTGTTAGGTACGACGTGAAGCGGAGTGCCTAAAACCCCCTTAGCTGTTATAAATTCACTGTAAACCACGGCTTCACGAGGCTTATTGCTTTTATAAAACGTTTATTCCATATACGTAGTAAGGTTTCACAGAATAAAACAGAGCAAATAATGTGTAATAATATTAATAAAAACAGTATTCTTCCACCAAACAATGTAGTTGCCTTTCAGTCTGTCACTCCCGACGTCACGTCGGATGACCGACAAATTGGGATCTCGCTGCGTATACAGTATGTGTATGCGGTGCAGAAGCAGCACGGACTCATTTTGCTTTCGCACAGGACGCGTTTGCAGTTCGCTCCTGATCCGCGGCTGTTTACCACAAACACAACATTTATTCATTATTTTGATTTCAAATCCAAACGTAGTTAGTCTATACTGAAAGTGTTTTTTCAGCATTGTGATCCTCTCTTTTATCACAGTACAGTTACACAATCTTTCAGACATATTCACGTTTAAACTCGATTAATATAAACAGCGTATTAAATGCCTTTGGCTTTTAGATGTGTATATTAAATTGCTCAAGCAAGTGGAAACACATTTGAATACAGCATATAGCTTCCTTGTGTTAGGTTATCACACATATTTTAAATTAAAGCTACCACTGACAGAAACAGTCGGCTCTCGTGCCTTTTACATTTAAATCTTTATTACAAACAGTCCAGCGGGTCTTAAAGAACTTTGTTTTTCTACCTCCACAAGACACAAGTGCATATGTTGCCTTTTATATCTAAAAGTGCACTTTTATTTGTTTTAAACCTAGCCAAAAAGCCCGTGAAACACAGTAGACTTTAATTATATCTATTTATTGTGAAATTACAAAATTTCCGTGTCAATCCATGTTCATTTTTACCGCGAACAAAGCGCTGTCACTTTAATTCAGCGCGTGCAGCACAGTGATATAAATAAAAACAGTATTCTTCCACCAAACAATGTAGTTCCTCAGAAACAGTTGTGGTTGCAACAAAGTGGCTGCCGAGCAACACACAAAGTAAACAAAGGTGTATGTTTGTAGAGTAATTTACAACTTCGAACGTGGCTCAACCAATCAGAATCAAGGACCGGAACTATCCGTTTTATAATATTGTTATTAATATTAACAGTATTGATTATTAATGTTATTTATTTGTATTTGTAGTAGTAGCTATTAATCTTCTTAGTTAACCTAAGAAGATTAACTAAGTTAAAATTAACCTGTCACTGCAACCCCTTCAGCTGTGACTTATTCACAATACAGCACGCCTCGAGTACCTTATTGCTTTTATACAACATCTCATCTGCTGTGTCATTTATTTTTTAAACACCATATATGATATTTTTTTCACACACATACATCTGCTTATCTCTCAGCATGAGAAAACATCTGTTTTCTGTCTTTAAAAAAAGACTGAATTGCAGCACAGCGCGAGTTTGCAAGAGTATAGTGTAAATTGATATAAATACAGAATCATACCTGAAACAGAAAACTAATAAATACAGTGATATTCCCTCCTCACGGAAACTGTGGGTTTCCACGCAAACACGTGCATCAATGTATCTCCCGCATGAGAAGAGTTTCTTTGACAGCGGGAAAGGCGTGGCCTCAAAATTAAAGGTGAATGATGCAACATAACACCAGCAGGGGTCACTCATACTTCATTAAATAAATAACAAACAGCTAATTTTATTAAAATACATAATACATGGAATAGTTTTGACACTACTGTATATTGATAGTTTATGTCGCCAAGGATGGTTGCTAAGGGTGTTGCGCAGTGATACACAGAAGCGTTGAGTGAAGCAGTCATAGCCGTGCTTTATCGTGAATAAAACACAGCTGTTGACCAATCAGAATCAAGGACTGGAACTAACCGTTTTATGAGGAAAAACGACACTCTTACTATTGTTTACATGTATATTAAAATTAATGTAAAACTCAACAGATATGACACAGATATGAATTATTCCTAATACAATAATAACTAACTTTGAATAGGTCAGTTTAAATAGGTCCTATTATGCCCTTTCATAAAGTCTTGGGGTGTTTTTTGGGGTGTACCAGAATAGGTTTTCATATTTGACTGTTCCAAAAACGCATTATTTTTCACATATTTCACACTACTGCAGAACCTCTCTTCCCAGTCTCTCACAAACACTCTTGTTTAGTTCCTGTTTCGATGAAACCCCTCCTTCTGAAATACGAAATGTGCTCTGATTGGTTAGCCGGCCCAGTGCCCAATTCAGACCCTGAGAATGTTTACGAACAAGAGGATCGTGCAGAACCTTTGCAAAAATCAGTCACTTATGAGGATCCATCTCTATCCAACCCCGTAAGACCAGTATCATCCATTAATAAAGTAAACAGGGACAATTTTGGATTTGATTTTGGTTTTATAAAAGCAATAAGCCACTTACAGTGATTTTACCATGGTTAAGGGGTGTTAGGCATAAAGTGAATCAGGCAGGGTTTAAATTTGTCCTTTTTCAGATGAATTTACTTTGCGGGACTATCTACAAGCTCCACTCGCCATTTCCCGTTTATCTAGATGTGTTCATCCGCTGAACTCCTGACCCTCCAAGTGTCAGGTCAGGACATCTCCGTTGCCATGGTGATGTTTAATCCCTGTTCCCAGTCATGGTGATTTTTTTACCGGGCCGCTAATGCTGCTTTTCCTCCTCATCCTCCACTGTCATCTAAGCTAAATTAGCAGCGTGAGCCGCAGAGAGGTGGAGAGGTTATCGCTCATGCCTTTATTGAACTACAACTCCCTTGAGCCCACAGTCACACCACCTTACAGCGGACAGTCAAGACCTCACAAAAGTTTATTGATTAAAATAGTGTATTTCCAAAGTAAAAAAAAGACTTGCTATTGTATAAATATATAATTCAAGAAAAGAAGAAATACTTGTGTTTACAATTTGTTTACAATAATGTTTATATTTTCAGTTTAATTTTGGTTGAAGTTCTAGTAATTTTGTTGTGTTTTTGTCATTTATTATTATTATTGTTTTTTTAATCGTTGTGCGTGTGTGTGTATGTAAAGTTTTAGTTTGTAGTTTTCAGCTTGAGTTTATTTAGTTTCTTATATTAGATTTTTTTAGTACTTCAACTTAAACTAAATGAAAAATGTTGCCTTGGCAAATAGCTGAAATAAATGATCTTTGTTT
>NW_015544185.1:1010675-1024209 GCF_001515605.1 Sinocyclocheilus anshuiensis | reverse complement strand
ATATTGTATTTTATAATTTTTTTTATTTTATTTTATTTCAGTTAATGTTTAATTTATTTCAAGTAAAGATTTTTTAAATGTTTGTATTTCACATTTAGTTTTAGTTCACAATAACAATAACCCCATATACACACATAGAAAAAAAATAAATAAAATAAATAAATAAATAAATTGGCTCCTGGTCCAAATGTGCCCCTAATAAAAATAACATATAATAAAATAAAATAACAAAATAGAATCAAATAAAAATAAATGTACAGTATGTGTGTAAACCACTAGGCCACGGATCCAATGTGTTTTACTTCTATTTATGCAATAATTTGCTTGTTTTTAAAGTAAACAGTCATCTAGAACACAGTTGAAATATACAGTATGTTGTTCACAGTTTACATATCCATCTCAAATAACCGGTGTTATTGTTCTCAGTCAGAGAAACGTCCGTGTTATGCATCAAAGAGACTCCCAGAGACCCTCTATAGAGTGACATTTGATGGGTATGTATTAGAGCAGAGCAAAGGTAGCAGCATCCAAATGTTTGATCACACTCTGCCAGCATCCATCTTCCAACAATCATCCATTACCCATAAGCCCACAAACATCCACAGACAGATGAAGGAGCCACTCAGGACATTTTACAAACATCCGTCCTAGTCAACACACTAACAAATCACCGAGCAACGCAGAAACACTTTCTAAACACCAAAAGAGTGAACATTTTTCTCCTAAAGCTGTACTCTTAAAATCTAGTTTATATGCATGTGTAGTTTAAAATTGTCTGTCATTAGACCGTTCTGTGTGCCTTTAAGAACATGCACGTTGAATCTTGCTATCATTTCGAAGGACCGCTCAAGGGATTCCCAGGAGATTTTATCAGAGGTACAATACTTCAGTTGTAAAATCCTCCACAGACATCAGACAGACAGATATCACATCATGCACACAAACCGCTCGGCTTAAAATGAGAGATGAAAATGCTTCAGTAACACTTTCCCACGAGGAAAGAGGTCAAACATGGTTCACATCCAAATAAATCCTACTAAACAGTACAGCAACACAGCCAGTGATCATTAGACACAGCTAATAAAAGAAAATGTATATAAGAAGTTGTATCTGATCTTTAAAAATGAAGTTGATTTATATTTAATTACAGTTCTGACTTAACCAAAACTAGGTCATTTAGATCAGAAGTTCTCAACGGGTGATTCACGACCCACTGGTCACAGGTTTGATTTGATAGAATAGGGAAAAAAACAATGCAATGCAATTACTACTGTAAAATGCAACTAACAATGTTATCATGCATAATAAACAAAATAGACTTATTAATCAGATCCTGTGTGGATGTTAAAGGGAATGTGTCCAAACAAACTGCAAATTAATCCTTCACAAGTTAGTCGAAGTAGACAGATGTCAACATGAACAGGTTATGCGACTTGCTCTTATCCTCAAAAACCATCAGTAAAAGTATGCAAGGTAAAATGTGAGAATAACACAATACAAAATGCAAGACAACATAAAAATAGTAAATTTTCCCATTCAATTTAGCAAATTGTTGAGCCAATGCAGTCCAGTAATATTATTGATTTTAAGTACTTTTTTGTTAATTTTTGAGGAAAGAACCGTTTTCATACAGAAAAACAGTAATATTGTGAAATATTATTACCATTTAAAATAACTGTTTTTTATTTGAATATATTTTAAAATATAATTTAGGTTACACTTTATTTTAAGGTGTCCTTGTTACGGTGTAATTATACATATAAGTACTGAGTAATATTAATTAACTACATGTACTTACTATATGGTTAGGTTTAGGATTTGGGTTTGGCTTACTGTAGGGTTACTTGCATGTAATTATGCATAATTAATTGTTATTATAATAGTAAGTACATGTAACATGTGTAACAAGGACACCTTAAAATAAAGTGTTAACATAATTTATTGCTGTGATCAAAGCTGAATTTTCAGCATCATTACTCCAGTCTTCAGTGTTACATGATCCTTCAGAAATCATTCAATGCTGATTTGCTGCTCAAGAAACATTTCTGATTATTATCAATGCTGAAAAGTTTGTTGCTTAATGTTTTTTTGTGGAAACCATGATGCACTTTTATTTTCAGATTCTTTGATGAATAGGAAGTTCAAAAGAACTGCATTTATTTGAAACAGAAATATTTAGCAACATAATAAATGTCTTTACTGTCACTTTAATGCATCCTTGCTTAAAGAAGTATTGATTTCTTTCACAAAAAAAAAAAGCTACTGTTGCCAAGCTTTTGAACAGTAGTGCATGTGTTTGTTGTCAGTACTCACAGCCTTTGTAGATGTCAGTAGGAATCTGTACGGCTGTATATGAGTAGTTGACTTTATTCTTGAAGTTGGGATCATCCACAAACTCCAAAGAAAGAGAGTTTGGATTTCCCAAGAGGTTTTCTCCATCAACATCATCCGGCTGCAACAAGAAGAAGCAGAGAAACATCAGCACACACACACACACACACACACACACACACACACACACAGCGAATGCATTGATTGACACACAGCAAACCAAAAAATAATTTAGACACACACACACACACGCATCCATGATTAATTAGACAAACACTAATTACACTGACATGACAGGGGTAATCATGCCTCCACAACTCAAAGGTGACGGCTCTTTGGAGGAAAAGCCGTAATACATCGCCAGTCTATTCATCCACGACACAATACAACAGCAGGTATCAAAGTGTTCGCAAATTGCAGAAAATCAATTAGCGTTGGCGATGGCTATCACATTCGCACTGAAGTCCTTCAGGCGATTAACCATGCCAATAAATCACCACAGTGATTGACGAATGACGACCGCTCAACACTCGACTTCAGTCCGCCACACAGGCAGCTAATTGGCATTTTAATGCATCTTGAATCAAAATTTGACTCAAAGTCTGGCTTTGAAAGAACTTCAGTGAGTGAAAGTATCAAGCCAGCAAAAAAATAAATCAAAATGGCAGGATCACAGGATTTTAATGGTTTGCATTTATTAAATACCTCATTCTTGTATGCTAAGCATAAGAATTGAGTCTATGCATAAACTGGATGATAATTGCATTTAGTTGGAATGCTGCACTTCCATACTATTTTTTCACTATGTATACTATGTACAATGCCGGACAAAAGTTTGGAATAATTCGTGAAATAAGTCTCTTCTGCTCACCAAAGTTGCATTTATTTGATCAAAAACACAGTGAAAAGTGTAATATTGTAAAATATTATAACCTAAAATAAATGTTTTCTATTTAAAAAAGTAAGTTATTCCTGTAATGCAAAGCTGAATTTTCAGCATCATTACTCCAGTCTTCAGTGTCACATGATCCTTCAGAAATCATTCAAAAAAAAAAAACTACATTTGCAAAAATGTGCAAGATACAACCAGTATCCCACAATGCAATGCGCTCAACTTGATAATTTTCAGTGTGATAAACAAACCTGAAATGATAATCATGATTCATATCCCTTTCATTGTTTCAAGCACAAGACAATTTTACACAAAACTGGATTAAACATGCAAAATAATTAAGAATATGGCAAATTTTGTCGTCTGACCTTTTCTTCAATAATCATTATTCAATCATTTTCCACTCACTGTGGTTCATTAATCTTTCTCTTTGTCTTTGATTCTTCATCTCACAATCAAACACCCTTGCCTTCATGGCAGGGTGAAGTGTGGTGTACAGTAATAGAGTGGCAGGAGTTAATTGGGGTTGACATAGCAAACACTGCTTGTTTTTTTTTGTTTTGTTTTTTCCTCAAAATTAAATTCAAGCCTCCTGCCAAGTGTGAGGGCTGATTTATGGCCTGCCTTTAATTGTCTATTAAAATGCAATTATAAACTGTTGTTGAGCTGAACATGGAGACGGTGGTTTTCCAATTCCCCTCAATGTGACATGAACACGCAGACAGACACACATATAGAACTCAAATAACCTCTTGGAAATGGAAAAACCTTTTGGGATTTCTTTCGGTTTTCCTTGCAAATAATTTTAAATGACACGGTGCATTGACTTTACTCTTGACTAGCTCATATCTGACTCTAGGTAATAATGTTTTGGCTCCAGTTTCATACATGATTTGGAGCATTAATAATCAGAAATCTTTAGTAGGTCATGTTTAAAGACGAAACCCGGACCTGGATCAGCTAACCTGAACTAACAGGATTAACCACTTATTTAAAAAGTAGTTTTCAAATATTGATACTTATCTTCAGGCCATCCAAAATATAGATGAGTTTGTGTCTTCATCAGAACAGATTTGGAGAAATTTTGCATTTCATCACTTGCTCACCAGTGGATCCTCTGCAGTGAATGGGTGCCGTCAGAATGAGAGTCCAAACAGCTGATAAAAACATCACAATAATCCACAAGTAATCCACACCACTCCAGTCCATCAGTTAACATCTTGTGAAGTGAAAAGCCGCATGTTTGTAAGAAACAAATCCATCATTAAGGTGGTTTAACTTTAAACCATTGCTTCCAGCTAAAATAAGAGTCTATAATCCATAATATCACTTCCTCCAGTGAAAAAAGTCATCTGAATCAGGAGAGAAAGCACAGATCAAGCTCCATTTACAAGCAAAAACAGTCTAAAACAGATCTAAACAAATATCTTGGTGGATTATGATGTGAAAGATCAACAGGAGATGGACTTTTTCACTGGAGGAAGCATAATTATGCATTATGGACTGGTATTTTGGCCAGAAGCAACAGTTAAATTAAAAGTTTTAATAAAACTTTTAATAAAAGTTAAAATGCCCTAATGATGGATTTGTTTCTTACAAACACACAGCTTTTCACTTCACAAAAGGTTAATTGATGGACTGGAGTGGTGTGGATTACTTGTGGATTATTGTGATGTTTTTCTCAGCTGTTTGGACTCTCATTCTGACGGCACCCATTCACTAAAGAGGATCCACTGGTGAGCAATTGATGTGATGCAAAATTTCTCCAAATCTGTTCCAATTATAAAATAAACTCATCTACATCTTAGATGGCCTGAAGATGAGTACATTTTTAGCAAATTTTCATTTTTGTGTAAACTATTCCTTTAAATACAGCAGCTGTGTTCATTATACATTACTGGTGGGTAATGCTGTTTTCAAAATTAGTACATGAAATAGTATGCAATATGCAATAATAAATGTTGAAAACAGTAGTGTGCAACACTTGTCACATGACTTCACTATTTTGCATGTTTAATCCGTAGTGGTGTAAAGTAATAGTCGGTGAAATAAACAAAGGTTAATATAAAACAGATTTCATATTTTCAATTCAATTTTGTGTAAAAATGTCTTAACTTTTGGCATTCGGATCAAACGATGAGTCAAGATGATGTTATAAATGGTGGCTGATATTACTTACGGTTCTTTAGTCACACTGGGAATGGAAGGTCAAGTGGAGGACACTGCATTGAGGGATACAGTATTCAGTAGTTTTGCACTGCATATTCTGGCAAATGCAGAAGGTCATGTTGCATTTTCATGGCATTCAATCTACATACTGCATACTGCAGAAATAGTAATATGCTAGCATGCTCTTCTGAACAAAGCCAATATGAAAATGACATTTTCAATACATTTTATTTAATTAAGGTGATATTTCAGAGTGCAACAGTATATATATATATATATATATATATAAAAAGAAAAAGCAAAGAAGAAAAGATGCTAATATAAAAACAAACAGTGAATTTCTTTAATGCACGGATGAATCATTTATAATAAATCTACGAACATTTATAAAGGATGTACATAAAAGTCAATTTTGATCTGATGCATAAAATCATTCCAGCAGTCTGCTTGTTAAACTGAGATATTAAACTGAAGGAAAGCTATAAATGACCGCACCACCCTGATAACAAACATTTCTGTGTTTTTCAAGGCAGCACATCACCGGCACACACAATTACACCCCATTTTCAGCTTGTTTAGACACGTTTCAGGTAACTGATTTGGAAAAGTCGTCTTTGAGGGGATCTCAGCTCGATGTCCTTTATTTGTTTATTCTTCCACCTGACTATCCTTCACTCGAGTGTTTTTTACCATCAGACGAGGCCAGTCATAATTACTCAAGACAGCTTCTAATTATTAGCTCAAAATCCACACAGGACGGAGTGATTGGTTAATTTTCCCCGTTCATACACCACCTGGTTAACTCTATTCATTACCTCATTTGTTAATTTTATCACGTTGTTTTGAAGGTTTAATTAAAGGTTGAGAGAGCCAAAAATTACATTTTGAGGACTCTCTCAATCGCACCTTTATCTTTCAAGGGTTAATTTTAATCACAAACAAAATGACACGCTGCTTCCACTTTTGCCTTCTGAGTTTTAGTGTGCTAGTGTCACACTCCAAATTTAGCAACATAATAACCCTAATGATGAGTGTTAGAAACAAAAATGGCATCATTTTCTAAACCCTGCACAAAGAGCAGGTCTTCTTACTATTTAAATCTAGTATGTGAAGCTGTATGCATAATGCAACATTAAATATTTCAAACAGTTTCATGCCACACCGTCACGTGTTCTCTGCTCCCAACCATCAGAATATGGGAAAAACCATAACATCTACTGTACCTGCCAAAAAGTGATATTTTTGTCTTGTTTTCAAGTACAAATGTTTCAAGATTCTTAAATCAAGATTGAGAAGCAAAATTAAGTAAGCTAAGAAGTAGTTTTTTAATTTATTTATCAAAATTAAGTGAGCTTATGACAAATAACTGCCAATGGGCTCAGAAAAATCAACTCAATTTAAAGAGAAAACAAGTTTTCATATCCCACTGACAGATATTTGTTCATGTTTTAAGCATAAACTCACTTAATTTGGCTGAAATTCTCATAAAACAAGATGTCATATCTTCATTTCACATCTCGACTAAAAGTATCTTGATATAAAGATGTTTACATATTTCTATTGGTTACAAAAAGACAACCACCGAGAAATAATTTTTATTTCATGCAACATTTAATGCCAAAACTTTATGAATTTAAGACCTTTTTAATGCCTTAATTTGTGGAAGGGCGAATTAAGTCCTTTTAAAGACCTGCATAAACCCTGGTCTACAGACATAAATTCACATACTGCAAAAATAGCATGTATGGAAGTATGTCATATTATGCTACAGTACACTAATTGTAGTAGGTTAAATTCAAAACATACACATGTTGTGCTAGAGAGACTGCAACAGAAGAAAAAACACAAAACATCTATGCTATATCTAAATCTGTATTCACTTAGATGAATTGTCTCTCCTCTAGCATGTACATGGCATTAGTGAACCTCTAATCTGTTACTTGTACATCAGAGCGCTTGGCAACTGACATCCAGCAGGCAGATGTTGGTGTTTTAATGTAAATAACTTTGTGTGTTCAATGGCGACGTAATCAATTAAAGATGAAGCCATTGCACCATCTGGATTATGATGGTGTACTACGAATTTTAATTTACAATTTATTTTCTTTGGTTTTGAACTCTTTTAGACATCAGTTTACCATCTGGATCTTTAAAAGTACTGTAGATTTTTTTTGCACTTTTTTTTTCTTTGCATTTTCCTGTTGCAAAGTATCTGAAGCACATCTCAACGACACATCGACACATCAAGCCAAAGGTTTCCTCGGTGGGTCTGAGGAAGATCTCACACGCACACACAAACACACACGCACATGCACACACACGCACACACACACACACGGCTCGTGATGGAGACAGGACTGAAGATCACAACTTCCAGGGCAGGAAAACGAGCTTTCCTGCTGTAGGTGGAGGAGAGCAAAGCTCCAAAGGGCATCGCAAAACAGCATGGAAGAGGAGGAGAGTGGGAGGGAATGGAATGGCACCGTGCCACAGTTTGCCGAGCGAGACAACAGAGACGAAATAGATGGAGAAGACTGTGATGATAAAAAGAGAAAGCTCAGTTTGAGCTGATGGACCTGATTTCCACTGCCAGTCAGAAAAAAACCAAACAGCTTTTGTCTGACTTTTTCGACTAAAACACTTCTTGCAACGGCAACTCCTCTGTTGTTATTGCATTCGTACTCATAGATATTCATAAGTGAAGCCTTTACATTTGAAACAATATCAATATATTGAAAATGTAAACACTTTTACATATGTACAAATTCAGATACAAATAGTAATAAAAATAATAAAAATGAATTATTATTATTATTATTATTATTATTAATGTATTAAAAGTACTAAAATTAAATAAATAAATAAATAAATAAATATTTTTTTGCTGGACAAAATTGAATGAATAATAATAATGATACTAATAATAATAATAATAATAATAATAAAGTTTTATTATTTTTATTACTATTTGTCTTTTATATTATTATTATTTATAGTAATAAATGTAATAAAACTAATACTAACAAATACATAAATAAACATTATTATTATTATTTGTTAATAATAATACTAATAATAATAATAATAATAATAATAATAATCATCATCATCATCATCATCTTTGCCAATCCTCTGACAACTGGACAAAATGTAATGAACAATGGCAAACAAATTTGTTTATTATTGAAACAAATAAAAGTAATGATTCCTGATAGTCTTTAGAAATCACCCAGAAACTATTATGTTGATAAATAAGGTAAATATGTTAACTGCAATGTTATTAAACATATTTAATTAATCTAATTAATTATAAATATAATAAAACCAAACTATAAAACCTCAAAAAAAATGTATGTTTCTGAAGTTGCACAACTGATAAATAATGGCATTAATACAGTAGAAGCTGTACTGCTATTGGTTCAGAGTGCTTCTGGAGATGTGTAGGTGTGTGACTGCAGTCGTGGATATGAAGGAATCGAGCTCAGCACACTTTCTGACCCTGCATTTCTCGAGCCGGCAGGGGTCACGAGGGTGTCGGTGGGCTGCCGTTCCCTTGGCCCCTTTAATGATGAGCGATGTGCTCCAATTAGAGACGTTGACGGCCCCTAAAGCGCCCAATCATTAATCACACACGCCTGCCGTGCTTCTACCGCACAAAATCACTCTCTGATTTATGACTTCTCTGGCTCTACTATTCCTCCTCTCTCTCATTGTACCTCCATTCCTCATCTACTCATCCAGCCTGATATAACCGCGTCCTTCTCCAGCATGTGAAATCAATCAGCCGCAGAAAAGAGTCACCGTGACCTTTCACTTATACAATGAAAAGGTTGTTACTGAGTATATGATACATAAAAATACGGTGACGTGTATATTTGTGTCCCAGAGGAGAACTTAGTTGCTCAAAGGTTGCTCTTTGGAGACTTAAGTATCAACATCGTCTCACGTTTCTCCGAAAATCAAACTCATTGACAAGCTTTAAATTGACACAATGATTTATGCAAGGAAACTAAACAAGCCTATTGTCAAATATGTAATAAAAATATATAAATATATAAATATTTTTACTAGCAACAAAACTGCATTTAGCATTATTTTTTATATAGTTTTATAGAAATCATAATAATAACAACAGTAAATAAACAAATAAAAATAATAACAGATTAATTCAAAATACTTCCTTAGTAGATTAGTATAAACAAACTTTTTACTTTTTTATAAAACATTTTATGATTACCTTTCATATAATAAAAATAATTATAATAATACATAACATTGAATAAATACATAAATATTATTAAAATATTATAGAATATAAATATATAATGTTAATCAATATTAAACACATAACTTTTGAAATAATAATAAAGTAATTCCTTAGTACACTAGTACAAACATACTATATATACAAAATAATGTTACGAGCTATTTGTGGCCTAACTCTAATTTTTTCCTGATGTGACGACACACTTCATGATCAGAGGAAAAAGATTTAGGCAAAACCTCTACAGCTATTAAATAAAAAACAGACAAGAAACTACTCCTGATAACAGCGCACAAAAACAAAGAGTTTTCATTTGAAACAGTACAAAACAAATAAAAATATCGGCCACTTACAACATCCGAGTTGGCTTTGGAGTCATAGTACTGGATGTCATTTTCCTAAAATGAAACAAAACATAAATATTAGTGACGTAAACATTTATGTAAAAATGATTGCCTTGAGGACCTAACTTTCCAGCTCATGTCATTTTGATTCACCTGCCTTCTAGGGTTGTGACTTCCCACCGGTTAATCGACGTGTGACAACACCGGTAATACCGGTATCACCGTTGGGGTGGGGGTGTTAGTTCGTTTGAGTTTCCCTCTATTCTTCGCTTCCAAATGGCTTGTAAAAGTGCGGTGCGCATTTTACTTTCACTTTCAAATTAGTGGCAATTGAATTGCCGCAATTCGGCGTCAAGCAATTGTTCGTTTGAGTTTTCCCTCTTTTCCTCGGATTTCTTGGCTTTCAAATAGCTTGAAAAAGCGCCGTGCACGTTTTACTTTCACTTTCAAATTAGGGGCAATTCAGCGTTGATTCAATTCAAGCAACAACAACGTCAAACTCAGAACTTTTATTAACAAAACGAATAAAAATACACCATATAGGCCTATGCCCAATAAAATGACAAATTACTTATCCTACACAAAGTTTAAATAGGTATATAAACTGAAAATCAGCAAACACTGTGGAACCAAATAAATAAGAAACATAGAACGTTTATTAGCAAAACGAATAAGAAAGCTGGGAGGCACGGCATTGTCAGTCAGCTCGACTCACTCTCCTCACGTGATAAATAAAATCTGACTCCTGCTCTGTGGTGCACTGTCGTTCGCGCAGGGTTTGGCACGTTTAGTTTTTAAAAGTGTCTGTCCTCTAACTGAACTAGGCTAAACTTGTTACTATAAAAAATCTAAACGACGGTGGGGGGGCG
Organism: Sinocyclocheilus anshuiensis; assembly: GCF_001515605.1. Classification (NCBI taxonomy): domain Eukaryota; kingdom Metazoa; phylum Chordata; class Actinopteri; order Cypriniformes; family Cyprinidae; genus Sinocyclocheilus; species Sinocyclocheilus anshuiensis. The sequence continues at coordinate 1,013,340 of NW_015544185.1, read as the reverse complement.
GTGTCGCGGTGGGCAAATGACGTAACCGGTGTTGCGGCTTAACACCGGTATAACCGAAAACACTGTCTATCACAGCAAGCCTACTGCCTTCTGCATTATAGTTTTCATGTGAGACCAAAAGAAAAAAAAAAGATCCTTATTAGCTCACTGGTTTCAAAAGAAACTAAAGCAATAATGAAATTACAGCCCTGTCCTGGGGCCACTGTCATGAGACGGTAACTGTCATTTGTTTTGATGCTGTCTGTTGTGCTTTTGTATTCACTATCGCATGCACATCTTTTTTTGTTTTCTGAATTAGGGATTTGCAGCTGAATTACACATCTGCTCGCAAAGCAGAAAGACTGAGCCTTCTTTTAAAATAATAACTCACTGACACGAGACGAAACTTCACCTGCCATTAGTTTGACCAGATGATCACTAGAATCTTCTGAAAATAATGATGATTTTCTTCTTCTTATTTTATCAAAAGGATGACACTACAGGATCACTCACTCACTCTAACCTCACCCATCCATCTAAACGTAATCATTTATATCGATTAAGATGTTTAGCTGACAAGTGTGAAACCAGCCTATACTCACAATTCATTCATTAATCAAAGTGAATGCTAGATTTGTCAATATACATATCATAAATACTGAGACACTGCTTTTGCATTTGACGTTAAAGATGAAAAAAAAACCGAACAATTTGTGAGAAAATAGAAACAGGAGTAAATAATAATAATAATAATAATAAAATATATACTATTAAAATAAAAATATAACATTTAATATAAAAATATATACTGTAAATATTAAACATACATAACTTTTGAAATAATATAATGATAATATATATTAGGCAAAGGAAAAATGTGTACTAAGATAATGGAAGCAGGACTAATAATAATAATAATAATTAAATACATACATTAAATTATTAAAAATATAATGTTACATATTAATCTTTATTGAACAAACATAATCTTTAGTAAATTGGAGAAAACACATTTTGTACCTCAGTAGTCATTGCTTTAGAGTTTCATAATTTTTATAATTTAATAGAATAGAAAAGAAAGTTTGTACGCCACTTCATTGAATATATGTTGGTATTTAATGTCAAATATATTTCAGATTAAATACTGACATATATTTTCTCAAAAACCTTTCTGTGAAGTCTTGGCTGAGTAAATTAAACCTCATGTCTTATACTGGAAACACTATAAAGTGTGCTTGAAATTCTTCCAAAAAAAAAAGAGAAACATCCATGACAGAACAAGCTGAAATAGAGCAAATGATGTTCCCTAGAAACATCCCGGACATAATTTGCCATATTTTTAAATAGAGAAGCATCCAGTGGTTGTGTAAATGCGAGTGATGTTGCGGCTGTGATCTGAATGGATCAGCATCAGTGCTGTAGCATCTCTCAGTAACCATCACTAGGGCTCACTTGTTTTCTCCATTTGGAACAGCATACTATCACATTCCTCTTTTTCTGTATGGAATGCACAAAATACTGTGCATATGCACAGGCGGTCAAAAGTTTGGAATAATTAAGATTTTTAAATATTTTTGAAAAAAAAGTATCTTCTGCTCACCAAGACTGCATTTATTTGATCAAAAGCACAGTAAAAAACAGTAATATTGTGAAATGTTATTGCAATTAAAAAATTCCAGTTCTCCCAAACGTTTGACCAGTAGTCTAGTGTATATTTGTGACCCTGGAGCACAAAAGCAGTCTTAAGTCGCTGGGGTATATTTGTAGCAATAGCTAAAAAAGCTGTGATGTATAAATCTCAATTTTGAAAAATTGACACTTAAGACTGGTTTTGTGGTCCAGGGTCACATATCTAATAATAACTAAACTTGACTTTCTATTTCTAAAGTGACAAATAAGTCCAAACAGTATTAGCAGTCATTTTTTATCATCTCCTTCTTAACTCATTTTTTGATTGGATGGCTGAAAGTTTGAAGTAAAAATGCTAGTAATTGTATTTATTGTCAAGATAACAGGATGCCACTTGCAGACTTACACATGATGCAACATAATGAGATCATGTGACAATGTAGCATACTACTGTTTGAACCATTTAGAAACATACTGCATAATGTATACAGCAGAGTATACTGTATAATGCATTACTGCACATCATTTTTTAATATATGCAAAATAGCAAGCTTGCCTAATGTTTCAAACAGTAGTATGTTATTGTTTATACATATGCATGAATAGTTCAATGACTGCAGACATTTTACATCATTGCATTTTAAAAAAAATAGTCTTAATAATGTTTGTTAGTGCAGTTAATAAGTCAGGAAAGAGATGTTAAAAATTGGAGCTGATTTTACTTCATATCGAATTGTCTCTGGAAATATAGTTGTTCATGTAGGTTTATCAAAGTATTCTATGATTATAAAGCTATAAGCAGTATGCATACTGCAGAAACAGAATGAGTAGTATGCTAGTATGCGATTCCAAAACAGCCGGTTTCTCTCTGGTTCTCGGTCCACGCCAGTTCTATTCCTGTCTCTGTCTACAGTGCCAATCCAAACAAACCAGACGCCAACACCACAGTGACAACAACAGCGTCTGAGCTGGTTACAAGGCAGCGGTCAAAAATGCTGACAAATCTACACAACCCTGCAACTCACACACACACACACACACACACACACACACACAC
>NW_015544185.1:1003564-1010665 GCF_001515605.1 Sinocyclocheilus anshuiensis | reverse complement strand
CACACACACTCTCTCACACACACACACACTCACACACATGGCTCACAGCAGCGTCCTCCCGGGACTCTGTCAGGAGATCAACAGATAGAGACAGAAATAGAGCGAGAGAAAAGTTCCATTCCTTCAAATGAAAAGGCCAGTCAGTCGTGAGCGATGACCTCCCGCCCTATCCTTTTCCATTTCCAAAATTGAAAGAGTAAATCAAATATTTACTTTTATATTAGACAGAATGTCTTTACATTTTAAATGGCCTTGTTTCATCTTAATGGTATTTTAAGGAGTTAATGGATGCCTAAAAGGATGCCTTCAGTTCAAGGTCATGACACTTCAAGATGTTTATTAGAAAAATTATTCCATTCTGATATTTCTACAAATGCCCGTCTTACTTTTACCAGCTGTTTACTATACAAAAAACATGAAAATGGGTTTAAAAGTCTGAGATCTTCTGACAAATCTAACAAAAATAAACCTACTGTCGTCCTTGATGAGATAATGTGATGCAATGATGAAAAATATGAAAAAAACTATATTTGAATATATAAATTAAATGCATAAATAAAATTAAAATATCTAAAATATGAAGCATGAGATTTTTATACAGCTAATAAATATTATGCATATAAATATTATATATATTTATTTACATAATGTTTATTAACCATATCTTATAATACTATTTTAATATACACTACCCTATAAATATATTATGTAAAATTAATAGATTATATATATATATAAATAGATTATACACACACACACACGTAATTTTAATATTTTATCCAGTTATATTAGAAATAAAAAATATTTCAAATTATTTATTTATAGCATAAATTTATAACTTCAAGTCATAAATTCAAGTCTTTTAACAATATATTATCAACTAAAACCTTTAAAAAAAAGTATTTACTGTATGTGCATTACGTCAGGCCAAAAATCTGCATGAAAAAAAAAACAAGACAAGGAAAGAAAAAATATATTTTTTTAAAGGGTTACTGATTTATGCTGACACATTTTGTTTTTTACCAGCGCACAGCAAAATGCACTGTTAAATCCATTATTTACACATATGTTGATAAGGCACACGTTTTGTAGAATGACCCTCACACTGTGCAAAGGTCACACACTCTCTGAGGGGTTTAAAGGAGGGATCCGGACGAGGAGGGACAGAAAATGAAAGAGAAGACAGAATGTGCAGAGACGGAGAGGGACAGAGCAATAAGACCTGAGAAAAGAGGAGCAACCGATAGGGAGGAGAGGAGAGAAGAGGATGGTCGGCAGTAGACTCTATTAATAGAAGTTCTCAGCAGAGACAATCCCTCTGGCGGAGTGTGGGTGTCTCTAGTGAGGCAGTGGGCTGCAGCAAACACAGTGTGTGTGTGTGTGTGTGTGTGTGCTGTAAACATGTGAACTGTGATCTTACAGTCGTGCAGCAGCTCAGCACAAGCAGTCCGTCCTCACACACCTGTCAAAAACTAATAATGAACTACAGACATGTAGCATAATGTTAAATGCTCTCTCTACTAGCAAAAACAGATATGATTATAGGTAATTATAGGTAAACCTATGATATTTAATTCAGGGTTAATAACATTAACTAAAACTAAAAATAAACCCATAAAATTCATTACTTGGAATAAACATTAAAGGGTCATGAACTGAGAAATCTAAATCTAAATAAACAGAAATATTATAAAAATGTAATTATAATACAGACCGAAACAGACAGTTCATAACATTTATATTCTTTTTTGGGGCGATAATAAATGTACCTCAATATCCACACCCGATATCGATTGCATCCTAAAATCATTCCTTGTGTGGGATTTGATTCAAAATTAGATATTATAATCAATTCCAAAAATAAGTGCCAAAAATGACACAGCAGAATATGTATCTGGAATCACTCCTATATGCGAGTACAGTAAGTTTTGCCTGGACACTCGAGTCCATCGTGTCCCTCAGGCTGCAGGGCCCATCTGTTATGACCGGTCTGTTTCTCATCTGCACCCGGTTTCAACTCCATCCCTTCACAATAAACACACATTCATACAGATGCATATTTATAGTTTTCTGGCATATAAAAAGAAATATAAAATCAAAATCTAATTTTCATTTAGTGGAGTATTAAATTAAAGACTACAAGGATGGATGATGCTAGTTTAGAAAATACCACAAATCAATTCCAATGTGCTACAGCCAACAGGAATGCAAATGGATTGAATCAGCCTCCATTTTACTCATTTAAATTGATTGCACAAAATACAATTGTGAAAAAAAGTTCAAGAATTGCGTTGCATTAACTAATTTTAATTAACTAGACCGAACAAGCAGCAAATCAATTTTTCAGTGTGTGCATTTGTCCTGCGAAAGCGTTTGCAGCTTAGCTGCGTGCAAGTCAAATGTAGTAAAATGACAACAGTCAATAAAGCAATTAAAAAAACAAATGAAATATCAACACTGTTTCCGTTCAGTGCTCCTCGGTCTGTGATTACAGCCAGGCTACTGGAGGTCAGCTTCTGTTGCTATAGAAACAGGCATCTTTGTTCCACATCCATAATAATGCTGATTTGTCCTTTCATTTCACTGTTTCACCTTCTTGTCATTTCACACACTCTCGGATTCGACAGGTGGGTCATACAGATGTACAAATTCTGTCAACATGTTGTTCCTGTCAGAAACCCAGCTTTCTTTTCTTAAAGGAGGCTAAAGGTCCAACGTTTGGAAACGGCACCTTAGTGTAAAAGCAGAGCACCCTGGACTTTCCGTTTTCCATAGAAGAAAGAAAATCATACAGGTTTGGAAAAACATCAGGGAGAGCAAATAATGACAGAAGTTCCATTCATAACTAGTTAAGCTGGTTGTTGTTTCACGCTTGACCGGTGTAGCAGTGATGGATGACCAGTGATTTTTTTCTACCAGCAGGGGAAGATGTGTCAGCAGACACTTATGTTCAGAATAGCATACTACCATACTAATTCTCCATTATATAGTCAAACTGACTTAATACATTCACTAAATTGTGTAGTATGTAACTAGAGAACATGAAAGACTGTATCCCATGATGCAATGCACTTGAATAGAACTTTTTCAGGAAAAGACAAACGTTTTAATGTTCAATCTTGAGTCATAATTGAGATTGCAAAGAGTTATGACATTTTACAATTTTTTTATACAAAAAAAGTAGAAAAAGAGAGATGTAGATAGATTTGAAATACCATGCAAAATATCTTGCTGAATTAAAAAAAATAATTATTATAATAATTGTTTGATCAGATTGCTCAGTTAAGACATCTTACAATTAAAAAAAAAAAAAAAGAAAAGTAAAACAATTTTTAGATAGATTTTAAAATAACGTCTTATATCTTGCTGGATTTAAAAGTAAAAAAAAAAAAATCCATGCTATTCATTGAAATTAGTAATATAATCATTTGATCAGACTTTGTCAGGATCATGGACCGGTTTTGTTATGTTTCTGTTCCTGTGTTCTCTTTTTTTGGTCATGTTCCTGTCCTCGTTTAGTTAATTAGTCATTCTGTGCACCTGTGTTAAGTGATTGCCCTGGGTTTAAAAGTCCCAGTCTGTTCAGTTTCTTTTTGTCGGGTCTTGAACGTTTTCCTTGTGTTCCGTGTCTCCTGTTGGATTATTACGAGGATTATTCCTCGTTTCTGTGCTCCAGCGTATCGTGATAGACTTTGAAGAGTTAAGACATTAAGACAGAAAAAAATGTAAAAAAAATAAAAATAAAAACCTGAGACGTAAAACGATTTAAAATAAATATGTTCAAGTAAAATATGTAAATATGTAAAATATCTCTCCGAATTAAAAAAAAAAGAAATATCTGATCTTACATACAGCATGCTGTACTTTAAAATCACAGTAGACATTATGCAGTATATACTGTACAGTATGCAGAAAACAGTACACTAGTTCATTGCAAATGTTGCCACACACAAATGACTCGACACCTGCAACAAACCACAAATTACAAGCTGCTATCAATTAATACATACTCAGTATCAACTAATATACATGGACTCAAATGAACACATCTTTCATCTTTCAAAGGCTCTTTTGAATGCAGCTCAACTCATTTCATCATCTCCATCCACATACATTCACTGCAGCCTTTCATGATGGCCTCAGACACTTTGATATTTAAATTACAAACAATCTCTGTCTTATCCATGGAGACAGCTTGGAACGGAGCCTGTATCTCCTCCAGACACACACTAATTACTTTATAATTACAGCACACACACACATACACAGACGCCGTCCCCCCCGATCTGATCTTTAAAACACACATTGCACAGTATGCAACTCATTTATTTAAAGGGGTCATATGATGTTGCTAAAAAGAACATTAGAAATGTTACGCCCCTCACCATACTGTGATGCCCTGTCCGGCCGGAGCGATGAGACATAAACATTAAAACCCATTATAAACGAGGCAGGAATGTTGTATGAAAGTAATGAAAGTAGAATAATAATAATTCTATAAATATTAATTTTATATATATAAATGATAATTTTATGTCTCCTTTAAAGTGTCTCCTTTAATGTTTCAAATAACTTTTGTGAAAATTAAATGTCAAAATATGGGTGAAATAATGTTCCATCGTCATTCATTATAAGCAGTACATTTATGTAAAAATTAAACAACATAATTATTCTGATCTGTACTGATATATAAAAGATAGAGTAAAATAAATTGTTATATCTAAACAAAATATAAAAGAAAAAGTGATCATACAAAACTTCTTGCTGACAAACGGTAAACCTAGTGGTTTGAAGGATAGTGGCAAAGATGGGAAAATCTTTCATTTCACTTTCGGTTCGTGAAAGTGTCTCTATATGTCAATAAGGGAGATTTGTGATTACTTTAGAATTAATGTGCATTGACGAATTGTTTACAATAAAACCAGGAATATTTTAAGAAAGTAAACGGTCAATTCTGATTTCACACTGGGAAACAACTCATCTTGGATCGTGATTGTGTTAAGTTTAAATCGGCTGTCAGAGGAGCAACGTTTGGCACGGAGCAAAAATGACTGCTGGAATACATTCCTGTCAGAAAAACTTCAATAGAGCAGATACACTTGTGTTTAAAGTTTAACATGCAGTTGTTTTCTGTTTCCTGAATATATCAATACGTTGCATGCTTTATTCTGTCTGACAGATGACTCGTCTATAGATTGTAGTGGTGGGTGTCTGAAAGAAAGTCAAAGTGACAGGAAGGCAGAGAAACATACAGCAGATGATCCCTGTTGGTCTTGCACTCAGAGAGCCTGACATTACATCAAAACCCACTACATTTACTCATTACACACATGTCAGCTAAGATAGAGAGAGAGAAATGTGAATGTACTGAATCTTCTAAGAAAGAGGTCTGATTTAACTTTTCAGCACTTTGTCAGCTCTCTATCTTCTAGTCTCAGCTCTTCACTGATCGTCTCATATATATTGCAAACAAAACTGGAAAGTTATGTCTGAAATCACTAGTCAGTGTTGTTTTGGTATCATTGATATATTAATATATATTGTAACAAATGATTTTCTTAATTTGTAAATAAAACAGATTACTGGAGTACATTGTCATTAAAAAAGTATATTTTAATCTTTTACTTTAATGTGTTACTTGCTGTTTCTTTGTAATTATTTGTAAAATACAAGCAATTTGTATTTTGAGTGGAAATCATTTTTACACCAATTTTTAGTGTAGTTTTTTTTTACATATTTTGAACTAAATAAAATTTGTACATTTTGTTTTCACTTCAATTTTAGTGCCATGCTGTTGTTTTAAATAAGAATTTTGTTCTTAAGTGACTTTTCTTTTTACATTTGATGTTATTTTAGTCAACACTGATTTTATTTCAAGTAATGAAAAGTTTTTGTTTGTTTGTTTGTTTTTACTGTAATTTTTATAACTGTATTTGCACTAGTCTACCTGAAAGAAGGTCTGGATTTTCTTCTGGAAAACACTGGATTTGGCAAAGTTTAGCACCTCAAAAACAGAGTTTAAACTGAGGAATTAAGCAGCAAGTAAACCAGTTATCAATATTCTGCTTGATTTTCCAGGTTATGTCAGAATAATTATGTGAAATAATCAGTATTTATTACAAATAGTGTCCAGGAAACCTGTTTGGAAATCATTTATAACTGATTCGCTTTGCAATTCCATTTCTTCACATTAAGTGACAAATAAATGAAACCTTTATAGACAATTTGACAAACATTCACAATCCATTTAAATGTCTATAATTTGAGATATTTCCAAATAACTGATTGGGAAATAAAGCAGTTGACTGGAACATGAAAAGTTATAATTGGTTAATACTATTTTCCCCTACCAATGCATCAGCAGGAAGGAAAGAGGCTGGGAATAATAATTTGATGAAGGATTATTAAAACAATCTTTTTCTCTTTAAAGTAACATGCACCTATGAATTGTGCACATTATGACTAGACTCGTTTGTTAAGAAAATATATAGGATCAATTTTAGTTTGACATCAAATGCAGATGTGTGTGAGGGGCCTGAGGGTCCGGCGCCTTATTAGCATACGACCCCAATCCCAGGGCTTTTAAACAATTACTGTGTTTGAGCAGTGTATAGATGTTCATTTTATTGCCAATAAACAAATAAACATGTAGATAAAACAGCTCAAATAAGTGGCGCAAATTTGGAAGCAGCATGTAACACAGTCTCATTTCACCTGCCAAAACACACGTCCAGTCCAAAACAGACCAGGTTTGATTTATGAAATGGTACAACTCAAATAAAGCTATTGTTCATTTAAAAAAATGTATAATAATAGTAATATTATTATTATTATAGAAATTCAATGTATAAACATATACACTATTTATACATTCTTTTTATGTAGAGAAGGTGGTTATATTATTTATTATAATTCATGTATTCAAATAAATATATAATTAGTGTTATTAAAGAAATTAAATATATAAACTTATACATTATCTATACATATTTTATGTAGGGAGGGTGGTTATATTATATTATATTATATTAACTATAATTATTAATTCCAATAAATGTATAAGTTGTGTCATTATAGAAATTAAATATATAAAGTTATAAA
>NW_015544185.1:1000268-1003466 GCF_001515605.1 Sinocyclocheilus anshuiensis | reverse complement strand
TATTATATATTATTATATTTATCATTTCAATTATATAATTATATGCATAGTTATAGTATAGTATTAAATGTAATAATAATAATAATATTAATATAATTAAAAATAACTTATGTATAGCAAGTTGCATACAATGTATATTAATAAACTGTGATTATAACAAATACGTTTTTATATTATATAAATTAATTAGTATTAAATAAATTAATATATTAGTATAATAAACAAACACTATTTATACATTTCCTGGAATATGTATAATATATTATTTATGATATTTATCAGAAGTCAGAAAGTGCTTTATTGTGCTTTATGTTTACACACACAAGGAATTTGTCTTGGCGACATGAGTTTCCAGTGCAGAAGAAAGTACAAACATAGTGCAAACATACATGATACTGCAGACACATAGGAATTACACAGTAGAGATGAAATATAACACTAATATAAGAAAAAGAGAAAATTAAATAATGCAATATAATACAGAAGTAGAAATATAGAGAAAAACATATATAATTGTGCGTGTGTGTGTGTGTATATAAAGATAATATGAAGAGTTTGGTTCCAAAACGCTATAAATCCATTTTGATTAATTTGAGTAAAAATGTGTTTTCTTTACCAAGAAAGTGGCAAGATGAAAACCACTATTTTCTGTTTCAAACTTTCACATAGCATCTTTAGGTTATAATAACATTAAAAATTCAAATCCAGATTTTGATTTGAAGATTTATTATAACATTTTATTATTTTTTCCCCAAAATGCAATAAATCCATGACCCGTTTTATTAACAAAAACATAAATGGCATAAATAAAAACACTTACACTGACAAGCTACGCAATATCGCGTTCATGATCGAATGCGACTCATCTGCAATTATGAACGTGATATTGCAGTGATCTACGGCTCTGTGTATTAAATGCCGCTCCATCTGAAAGCACGTGATGGAGATTTACTATTAATCACAGAACCGGCTTTACTAACGAGATGCGCATGACAATCGCATGCGATTTATCTTGCAGCCCTAATTTTTTTTGTTTGTTTGTTGATCACAATGTACAAAATAGATGAGGAAAACTAGGATGCCGGGTGTATTCAAAGCGCCGCCATTACTGTCTAGAGTGCGTGGAATGGTGCGCTGTGATTGGTTGTTACTGTTTACAGTGCGAGGAATGGTGCACTGTGATTGGTTGAGCGGATATATCGCATTCTGCAGAGAAGGGAGAGTGGCGTTTGTCACGGTTTGGAAAAAAAGGGAGAAAACATGACACAATAACTCAGCGGATATCACATTTTGCGTAAAATTAAAAATGTACTTTTCAATACCGAACAGATACAATACTGATTTTGGCGGAAACTCAAAAAAATAAATAAAAAAAAGGCATTTATCTTGTTTTGGAACCAAACTCTTCATATATAGATAAGACAATATATAATTAAATGGTAAATACTATGTATAGCAAATACAAACGATGCATTTTCAATTCTGATTTATTTTAATGAGTGTCAAGCGCAGTATCTTTGTGTCATTCTTCATTTAAAACCATTTAATTTAAAATCCCAATCTTTTTTATGGATCTCTCCACCTTTCTCCTTCATAACCTGTTTTTCTTACACCTTATTTCCTTCTAATTTCTCTCCTTTTGTGGCTTTTCTATTGCCCTTCAGATAATTGGAACTGCAGGCAGCACAATTGCTCTGTGAATATTCCAATCCTCCGATAAGGCGAGGGAATGCTGTCCTGTTGCATTGTGGGTAATACGGTTGTCTATTGTTCTGTGAAAGGGTTCCATTGAGGAGTCTGTGTCTAGCAGCAGATAAAATCGTAACACGGCGTGGACACACTGCCTGATAACGGCACGATTCACGGCAACACACACACACACACACACACACACACACACTGCAACAAGCTTAAACTGATCTGGATAAGAGTGTTTAAACGAACAAAGATGAATATCAAAAGTCAAAAGAGCCCACCCTCAAGCATCTATGATATTCTGGTCCTTCATTCAGTGGGAGTTTTTCAATAGTTGATCATCTTCCAGGCAGAAATCACAGGTATGGTTGTATGGTTTGTATGGTATTGTAATCATTTGTGTAAAGAGAACGATAATTAGGGTTATGGGTTTGTTCAAATCACTAATTATAAATATGGGTCACAGCAGTATTTAGAGATGGCCACCGGTCATGAAGTCTTACATTAGAGTATGTGTAAAATTACTGTATATCACAACACATTAATCATAGCAACATGATTCAATTTTTCCAGAAATTCAATCCAAAAATGTTTTATATACTAAATAATCATGTACATCATGTTTTTTTTTTAATTTTTTATTCTTTATTTAAAAAATAGTTTTGACTGCTTTTATTGTCCTCATTTGTAAGTCGCTTTGGATAAAAGCGTCTGCTAAATGACTAAATGTAAATGTAAATGTACTAATAGCAGAGAACAATTTTCTTATTAATAACAAATGTGCAAAAAAAGTTACCAGCCAAATAACTTTGAATGTGTAAAACAAAAAAAGATTAAAAAAATAATAATTTAGAATTAAATATCTCAAGTACTGACCAGTTTCGTAAAAACATCTAATAAAGCCGAACTCAGATCATGATGTAATAATCACAAACTTAGTGACATTTCTGATGCTCAAATTGTCCCTCTTCATTACTATCAGAATCAATTATATAAAAAAAAGCTTTTAAAATAAAAAACAATTTAAAAAATTGAAAAAAAAACCAACAATAATAAATACTACTACTACTACTACTACTACTAATAATAATAATAATTATTATTATTTTAAATTCTTAATTATAGAGGAAAAAGTCTGTGTAGATGATAAGTTCAGAGAACAGAGAAATTTGGGCAAATTGAACATTTCAACAAACAATTAAAAAAATAAAATGAATACAAAATAAAAATGCAAAAAAATTAGTTAAAGAGAAGAAGTAAAAAAGGAAACGAAGAAAGGTTAAAGATATAATTATCTATCCTTTAACAAAGTTCCAATAATTGGACTATGTAATAATAAATTAAATTAACCGATTTTTTTCTGCCCTCATAACATTTATGCCATCTTTAACAAATATCACTAATAAACCGATCACAACAGCATTAACAGTACTGATGCATTTCACGCAAAATGCATCTCTCCTCACTATTTTAGCACGTCTTGTCCAACATTTGTTGCCCCCC
>NW_015544185.1:995607-1000099 GCF_001515605.1 Sinocyclocheilus anshuiensis | reverse complement strand
CATTTGTTGCCCCCCCCCCCTTCTATCCTTATTTAAAAATGTTTTTAAATGAGCGCTTTTCCATGAGAGAGCCAAAGAGCCGCTGGCCCTCTTCAGAGCCGTCCTGAGAGCAGCCAATCAACAATCAGTCGCTGCCGTCATAACCCTGTTATTTGCAACCCCGTAATCATTTCCATCAAAATGCAGCGATGTCCATAAAATCTGCAGACAACATCCAAATCACAGGCAACCTTTTAGAGAGGATTCGCATCGAGTCAAGGACACTGAGAGAGAGAGAGAGAGAGAGAGAGAGAGAGAGACATATATGGATGCATGCCAGTCCAGATGTAGTAGATGCACAATAGGCTCATTTAATACACATATGCATCGACCAGACCAACACATCACCAAATCATCTACAAGCCATACTGACACACACACACACACACCCCCCATAATCACCATGCAAATGGCCTGTTAACATTTCCTAGGGATATCATTTACAATTGAAAAGTGTGAATGTGCTCAAAACGTCCGGCAATATCAAAGGGACGAAATTGTTATCTGTCATACGAGTGCAAACATATTTATACATACGGCAGCTGCTCAGATTGCTGTCAAAACAGGTTTTCCCTTGAATGACGTCTGTTTTTACACTGTCTACCATGGTAGTTTTGAATGATGCCTTCTTAGCAAGCATCACTGTAAAAAGTTATTTTTGGAATTTTAAATCTTCTTGCAAAAATCACTTTTAAATTGATCTAAAACCACATACAAGATTCACAAAGATTCAGACACCTGAGACTATAAAATAAGCAATGACAGATAAATGATGTTTCGTTATAAGTCATTTCAGTTTAGTTTTTAGTGTGGCACAGGAGTAAGTGCAGTTTTTGTGTTATTTGCCTCAGTGTGAACAACGCCGGATAATAAACAAAAGAAAAAAGCACATGCTGCATGAAAAACAGGTCCCAAGTCTTAATTTTTCCGCCTGATAAACAATGTTCTCTCGCAAAAGCAAGCAAGAAAAACCCTCAAGACTTCCTGCTTTTATGCTGAACTTTCAAACATGCATTAAATTGTTGTAGTACTTGAATCAACGCTGCATCGACCGACTAGCTGTGAAATAAACTACTGATTGTTTTCCCAATGACTTTATGCTAAAAGAAGCAGAAGATTACAGCTGATCAACATGTGGCGCTTTACTTTATCTGAACCTGCGACTATCAAATTTATGACAAAATGACTCCGCAAACAGCATAATTTAATCCAATGCAAGTGCTAAAAACCTCATCAACAAATTGTGAACGTGTCCATGAGAGAAAATTTGCCACTTCTACCATTTTCAAAAGAGCTAGTTTTCTCTTTTCACCTCGCCTCCAGTCTTGGACACACACACACACACACACACACACACACACACAGATGGAGAGAAAGACCTTCATGGGGGTTTAGCGTGTGATGAGATGGGCTGTTGTCTTTTGGAGCGTGGCGAGGTGGATTTGGGGAGCTATCGATCTGTATGGAGGGATTGATGGAGAGACTTTAGAGACTCCTCAACCCCTGAGCACTGTCTCCTCGTTCGGTCCGGCCTTGCGACGTTGTGCGGGAGACCTCAAACTCCTCGCGATTTACAGTATATAGACTGCGCAATCATTTACAATTATGTTCTCTGCGGATGCTTTCTTACTAAAGCGACTTGAAAAAGTGCACATGTGGTGTAAGTGGCAGTTACTAAAGCCAGTATCAAGGGATACGAATCAAGTAATAAGGCGAGACATCAGGCACCAAGACGAGAACTGCACAGCAATTACATACATGGGGCTAATAGAATTTCTGAGAACACCCTTCAAAATAAACCATCTTTAATGGTATTCGCAGCACACTAGATTCCGAAAACTCTCATCTCATCAAGAAATGTTTTATAGGTGTCTTTATAAGGTCTTTTAGAGATTAAAATAAAAAAGCAACAGCGCAGGGGCCCTAAAAGTATTTGTCACTTAAAGGAATAGTTCACCTAAAAAATTAAAAATTGAAAATGTACTCACTCTCAGGACATCTAAAATGTTGATGAGTTTTTTCTTCATCAGAACAGATTTGGAGAAATGTAGCATTACATCACTTGCTCACCAGTGGATGCTCTGCAGTGAATGGGTGCCGTCAGAATGAGAATCCAAACAGCTGAGAAAAACATCACAATAATCCACAAGTAATCCACACCACTCCAGTCCATCAATTACAGTTTTACAGTTGTGTCCAAATTACAGTTGTGGTCAAAATTTTACATACACTTTGCAGTATCTGCAAAATGTAAGTTATTTAACCAAAATAAAAGGGATCATACAAAATGCATGCTATTTTTTTATTTATTACTAATAATTAAAATAATTAACATTTTGCAGATACTGCAAATTGTGTGTAAAATTTTGACCACAACCGTAACTGATGGACTGGAGTGGTGTGGATTACTTGTGGTTTATTGTGATGTTTTTATCAGCTGTTTGGACTCTCATTCTGATGGCACCCATTCACTGCAGAGCATCATTACAAGTGATGTAATGCTGCATTTCTCCAAATCTGTTCTGATAAAGAAACAAACTCATCTACTTCTTGGATGTTCTGATGGTGAGTAAAATATCAGGTAATTTTTATTTTTGGGCAAACCATTCCTTTAAATCACACTTAGAATGTCTGGATGTCATTGCATTACATAACAACATACTGTATTGAAGAAAGGATGTAAAGCACAAACATTTTTCAAGCAAAGCATTGCACAAAAAAAGAAGTTTGTTCTTCTAAGATAAAAAAGCTAAGATAAAAAGTGGATTTTTCTGCAGACAATTTGTATTTCTGAAGAATTATTGGATCATGTTCATGGGTAATCTGATGAACTTCAAAGACATTGAACAAAAAAGATGAAGAAATGTGAAGTTAGCGAGCAGCATTCGAGCACATACTAATACTCTACTATTTTGTTATCTAATGCAATGACCTTGAGATATTTTTTAAGATTTAAGCGAACAAATACCTCACATCTAATTCAGAAGGTTTCTGAAGAACTACAGAGTAAAAAATTATTTTAAAAGCTTCTCCTCACTTTTTGGTTGAAATGATGTGTAGTTGTAAAAGTGCAGACAGTAGTGAAGAAAGTGTTGACGAGTACTCTAGTGTTAGGCCTGCATGGATGCAGTAAAAAGTCAGTTTCTCTCTTTCTCTTTGACCTTTCTATTTCTCATTGACTTTGACACAAACTAACTGCTTCTTCAGCATACAGAAGTGTGATTGCTCCCGGAGAGAAGCGTCAGAATATTCAGTGAAGACATGGTTTGCAGGAGTGCAGAGGAGGCTGAGAGCTAAAGCAGCCTGAGTGCTTCTACCTGGAGGAGAGACACTCCAGTAAATTACAGAGACGACTCCAATCAGGATGCTAAAATTACAAAAAGCTGAAGGGTCACCAAGGCAACCACTGGAGGCAGAGCGTGCAGACGACATGCATGCTGATGTGTGCTGGACTGAAAGTATGGGATGAGATTAAGAATCATTTCATCATGAAAAAGGTTCTTATATCTCTCAGGCTGTTCACAGTACAGCTCACAATAGCATACTACTTATACCATTTTAGCAGTATGCAGTATGTACACTGTGCCCAGTATGCAGATGTGCTTTGTGCATCACAGATGACCTACAACATTCATCAAAATGCACAATATATCCCACAATGCAATGCCTTCAAATGTGACAAATTAAGCAATAGCTGCCATGATTTTAACATTAGAAACATTATCTTTTCATTTTATCTGCCAACGTTTTTAAAATAATACACTGTAAAAAAATAAATCATGGGTCTTGTAATTTTCATTAAAAAAATTAAGGTGATAATTCAACATGGTGTGTATATTTTATTAAAGAAATTGTGGTTCAGTGTTGTACAGAAAATATTGAGAACATTTCACTAATAAAACCAAGAGATATGTTTTCCTCATCTTTTAAAAAAAGTAATCTTTAGCAATTTTGAGGCTTGAATTGAGGAACTGATTAAACTAAAAAAATGAAGGAAAGAATTCTACCAATTTATTTGAAGAGTCTTTTAATTGTACAAAATATCTCAAAGTCAAATACAACCAGGCCTTACTCGAAATCACAGACATTTGAGAATCAACTAAATTATAATATTAAATTCATTGTGTCATAGATAAAATAATTGAGGAGATTTTACATGATTTATTCAGGTAGATTCCATTAAATAAATCAAGCTTTAAAAACTACTAAAAAATATGACGTGTATTATTGTTACCATGATTTTTTAGACAGTAGATAGCACATAACATGTTTTTACAGTATAAATAAATGTATAAACTAAATGCATAATATAATAACAATATTTAGTGTATAATTAAACATATATATATATATATATATATATAATGTATTATCTTATCATTTTATATTCTAACTTATTATATAAACTAAATGTATACTATAATAACAATATTTATTGTATAATAAACTAAAT
>NW_015544185.1:994514-994980 GCF_001515605.1 Sinocyclocheilus anshuiensis | reverse complement strand
AACTAAATGTATAATAAAATAACAATATTTAGTGTTAATAAACAAACTAAATAAAAATGAATGCATATAATATACATGATCTCTTCATTTTATCTGCCAACATTTTTAAAGTAGTATAAATATAAATAATACATGCTAAAAATAAACTATAAACTATATGAATAATTGGATGAATGAATGAATGAATGAATGCATGCAGACGCTGGACACCACTTGCTGAAAGAGGCCATGGGAAATATTTAAAAGGTTTTGCATACTGCTTCACATGCTATTTGAAAAAGTATTAGACTATAGTATTCCATTCCATTCCATGTGACGTGTGGCAAAGTATGGTGTGCCATACTTGGAATTTTTGCTCTGCATTTAACCCATCCAAAGTGCACACACACAGCAGTAAACACACACACACACCGTGAACACACACCCGGAGCAGTGGGCAGCCATTTATGCTGCGGCGCCCGGGGAG
>NW_015544185.1:983416-994395 GCF_001515605.1 Sinocyclocheilus anshuiensis | reverse complement strand
ACACACACACACGGAGCAGTGGGCAGCCATTTTTGCTGCGGCGCCAGGAGAGCAGTTGGGGGTTCAGTGCCTTGCTCAAGTGCACCTCAGTCGTGGTATTGAGGGTGGAAGAGAGCGATGGTTATTCACTCCCCCACCTTCAATCCCTGCTGCTACTGAGACTCGAACCCGCGACCTTTGGGTTACAAGTCTAACTCTCTAACCATTAAGCCATGACTGCCCCCCCCTTTTTTAAGGGGGGAAGTGAAAGTGGTTCGGATCGGTACTACAGTTGGTGCCAGCTTTGCCCTGCAGCGCAGTTCTGCCACAATAAAAACAGTGTTTGAGATAATTGGCTCTTCAAAGTGGAACGAAACTGCTCTCTCTCCCTGGCCCCTCTAAGTGCTTTGGGGTCCATTAGCCATTGAATACATTACCGGCTTTAGAGGGCCATCTTTAAGACCTTTAATCAAGCTAAAAGTAGAGATGTATAAGAACAATCTCCATTCTGGACCTCTTCCATTTTCACGTCTTTGAGCGTATAGTGTGTGTGGCTGCGAATTTGCTCTTGCTGTCGCATTTTCTTATTATTTTATTATGCTATTTATTTTATTTCTGTCAGCTTGATAATCTGGTTTAACACAATGTTAAATCGTGTTTTTTAATCACCCTCCTATTTAAAAAAAAGCACTCAGTGAATTAGATGAGTCGTCAAGAAATGCGTCACATTCTAAATTTAAAGACAGTTTTTACATTGTCTCTATTAACTTCAAGGGGTAGTCCGGCCAGAAATTTAAATTTGGTCATTAATTGTTGTTCCAAACCTATATAACTTTCAGTGAAACACATGAAGATTGTTGCAATTACAACTGGGGACTGAGGCTTTCAAAATGGACATGAAAGCACCATAAAATAGTCCAAATAAAGTCCTTCGAATCCGTAAAAGAGTTTTGCTTGAGGAACAGATCGAAACGAGAGACCTAGCCAGGTCCGAACATGAACAAATCATACTTCTAAGTCAAATCTTTCCAATGAATCAATTGATTTGAATGATTTGTTCATGAATCACACTGATTTGATTCTCTAGTTCAACTCAGTGAGTGACCAAACAGTTAGTAGCCATTTACTTCCATAGTATTTTTTTTTCATAGTATGAAAGTCAATGGCTACCGTCACCTGTTTGGTTACCAACATTCTTCAAAATATCTCTTGTGCTCAACAGAAGAAAGAAACCCTACAGGTTTGGAAAAACTTGATGATAAGTAAATGTTTAAGGCACCTTTTCAAAGAGCCGGATTTCTAAGAAATGCATCTGCTGCCAGGTGTAAAATGATGATGTCGAGGGCTGTAGGAGCCTGTGAACTCTTTGTAAGTCTTTATAGCTGCAGGTTGAGCTTCTGGAGGCATGAGGCATATCCACGGGAGAGATAATGGAACGCACAACCCGTGTTACTGACCCTCCAGAGGAAAGAGAGTCACAAAATGAAGAGTGAGAAGTGTTTCCCTCAGGCATCTATAGCAACCATAGCAACTGCACAGTAACATACTGAAAACTACTCAGCGCACCTTAGCAACTGCATAGCAACACATTCAAAGTACCCAAACCACCTTAGTAACCACATAGCGATACCTAAACTACTCAAAACCATAGCAACCACCTAGCAACCACATAGTGACACCTAAAGTACTCCGAACACCATAGCAACTGCACAGGAACATACTTAAAACTACTCAGAACACTGTAGCAATTGCAAAGTAACACGTTTAATCTACTCAGAACACCACAGCAACTACAATAGCAACCACATAGTGGCACCTACACTATTTAGAACACCTTAGCAACCACAAAATGATATCTAAACTACTCATAACAACTTAGCAACTGCATAGCAACAAATTCAAACTACTCAAAACACCTTAGCAACCACATAGCGTCACATAACTAAGAAAATATCATGGCAACACCATAGCAGCACGTTTTGTACATTTAATTAAAAAACACAAAAACCTAGTTGTACTTTTTTATACTTCTTGTTGCTAAGCTAATAATGATTTCACTGCAAGTTCCTACAAATCTTTAAAAACATAATTCTGTGTCACACAATACAGTACATATTGTAATCAAATTCCTGATTTAACAGACCACATCCGAGTGAATTCATATCCCCAAACA
Source organism: Sinocyclocheilus anshuiensis (assembly GCF_001515605.1). Taxonomy (NCBI): domain Eukaryota; kingdom Metazoa; phylum Chordata; class Actinopteri; order Cypriniformes; family Cyprinidae; genus Sinocyclocheilus; species Sinocyclocheilus anshuiensis. The sequence goes on along the minus strand of NW_015544185.1, from coordinate 992,243 downwards.
TAAACCTAAAGTCAGAATACATCTTAACATATGCAGAGGGAAAATTCCATGAATGCAATGTCAAAAGAAGAACCGCAAGCTTCTTGTTTTCTGATGAAAGGCTTGATTGATTAGAGAACGATGATTATGGCAAATGGCCTGGAAGACAGCAGTGTCTCTCTCAGCACAGAGCGCCTCTCCTCTCCTCTCCTCTCTCCTCTAATGGCACAGCTATTAGCGCTAATGCATTTCAAACATACTGCTGACACATTGGATGGAAAGTGCACATCTTTTCCCCGTCTCTCACGCCTCTCACTGCTGTCTTACGCAGCGCGAGCCTTTCCTCACAACACCCTTTAAACGCATGTAATCAAACAGGCCTGGGCTTCCTCGCAGCTCTTTACCTTCAGACTGACAGCTACAAGTACAGCAACATACACTGATGAGCACAGCTAACACTAGCAGAACAGATATGGACGAAACCATCTAAATGCATTCAATGGTAATGAATAGAGCTGTAACTGTAGTGATGGTACGATTATAGCCACATTAATGGGTTGTGTCACATTGAAAATAGTTATTACTTTAGTGCTAAGCGCAGCAAAAACAAATGTAGCTATTATCATAATAGCATGTTGCAGAACTTTATTAAAAAGCAGCTACAGTTTGTGATTGTAACAGACTAATCTTTTACTTTTATGTACATTCACTTTATGTCTACGCAAATGTGCATCAAAATTCACTAACAAATGACTCTCGAGTCAAATGATTTAAAACGTATCAAGTAGTTGAATTGATGAAACATTCACTGTACATACATACACAACTTTTTATTTTATATATTTTTTTGTATATTTGTAATTTGTTTGGGGGTATTTTTTTAATACAAAAAAACTATAAAAAATTATACAAAAATATTAAATATATTTAATCAAACAAAAATTATAGTATGATTTTTAAAATATATTTTAGTAAAAAATGTTTTATATTATATTATGAAATATATTGTATATTATTATAGAACATATATTATATATGTTATTAAATTCTCTCTCTCTCTCTTTTAACAAATCTTTTTCTATAGACATATTTATGATTGGTTTTAAATATGTTAGAAGAAAGAGGTTTGTTTGTCAGTGTTTAAATTTTATTATAGGTCAAGCAAAGTTAGCAATCTATACGAGTAGAAAAAACAAGATAGAACTGGGTTCAGATCAAGATATTAATACTCTTGTTTTTAGCCACAGTAAAATCCAGAATACTCATTGATTTTCATTTTTTAGTACCATGGATGACAATCACATTTGAAATGAAATGGTGTAAGAATGAGGCTCTGTGCTATTGTGGGAAATTATTGTTTTTCTCTTCTACTAATGTAGAGAGGGGATTTTTATTTTTATATTTTTTTATTTGTGCTATAACAGTTAAACGTAAAAGGATAAATGTTGACTTGTTGAAAAAGTGTTTCATGTGAAGTTCTCTGTGTGTGTGTGTGTGTGTGTATGTGTGTGTGTGTGTGTGTGTGTGTGTGTGTGTGTGTGTGTGTTCATACAGAACAGACATATGCCTAAGCAAATATCATTAATAACACCAGAGGAACCTGGATAAAAATGTAAAACACTGAAAAATACTGAATACTACATACTGTACTACTGAATCAATTGCATTTACATTGTTGAAACCCACGATGCCTGACAGATATACAAGACAACTGCATGTTCTCATCACGTTCAGGTCTAGATCTGACACAGTCCTTGTTTATTCTTCTCAACAGTGTCTCGTCAACCATATTAAATATGGTATTACAATATCCATTGAAAACAGTGGCGGGGCAGCGAGCCAGAGGAGATGTAGTCTTTTGGTAGTCATTGTGCTGCCTGCACCAGTTTAAATGAGACAATCGCATTAATCAGCCAAGAAATGGCTCTCAAACCAATTGTGACAGAGAGGCTGGCCTAAACGACCTTGAGAAATAAGACGCAATAAAATAATTTAACCACTATTTCACACACTATTGCATTCAGATGGATTTAAAAAGCCGGCGTGCCACGACTAGCGCTGTTGTTATTACAAGCTGAGCCGCGAGAGCTCGATACTGTGGTCAAACATGACAAGCGCTGCATTCAAACAGCTCATTCTGTATTGTGGATAGAAACGGGTGGCTGGACAAACAAATATAACACATCAAACACTATATATCGTATGATATGGAATCATACAATGCTAACACTACCGCTACTGCAACTATCTTGATGATTCACATGCCATTATATTGACAAGGACAGTCAGGTCATACCTGTTATGCAGTGCCTTATGAACTTGGAAAAAATAAAATCATAATAAAATTGTTTGGACTTTTAGAAATATGCTTGGATTAAGCTCTGACACATTTTATATATTATATTATGAATTACATTATTTAAACATTTTATTAAGTATATTTATTATAAATTAATAAAAATGGAAAATATATATACAAATACATGATTTTGTTAATTTTATTAAATATATTATAAAATTAAAAATGTCTAACAATAAAATATATGAAATCAGTACAAAATATATTTTAAAAATAAAGGGTATATGTATATACACTTTTAATTTCTTTATATTTATTAATTACATTATTTTAAAATTTTACTAACAATATTTATTATAAATCAATAAAAAAAATTTAAAATGACATTTTTAAAATCTGTATTAAATATATTTATTATAAAACTTAAATGTCTATAAAATATGAAACAAAAAATAAAACATGAAATAAAGTACAAAATACATTTAGCAAAAATATGTATTTGTATTGAAAATATTAAATATTAAAATATTTTTATAAATATGACATAAATAAATATTTATTACATTTATTTATTATAAATTACATTTATTATAAATTACATACATTTATATATATACATAAATACATATAAATAGCAAGTATCTAAAATTTAAGTAAATTAAAATATGTATTTTAATTTGACTTATTTACAAAATTGCAATAAATAAAACAACATTGCTAACATGTGCTGTTGATTTCCCTCCAAAATGATGTCACTTCCTAAAATATGATGTCATTCGGAACTGGCTTTTGTAATTTAAAGGGATATTACAAACAACTAACAGAATGGAAAGTGATATTGAGGACTCTGGAAAAATCTATAAATTGATCACCAATTAAAACAGTATTCACAAGAAACATTTTGATTAAAAAAATAAATAAAGAAATAAAGAAACAAATATTTCTCAAATTTTCATCTTAAAAATAAACAAATTTGATTTCTATCTTTAAAAATACAGACTTTAATATTTTATCCAGGAAAGAAAGAATATTTCTTAATGTATTTTCATGTTAAAAATAAACTAATATAATTTTGATCTTTAAAAATACTGAGTTTTATATTTTATTCAACATATTCATGCATATTGTCATGATCTGGTTCATGTTCCCCTGTCTTGTGTTTGGACTTTTGTGTTACTTCCTGTCTAGAGTGCCATTTGTAGTCAACTTGTAGTCCTATTGTTTTATTGGTCGTCTTGATTCCTTTCCCAGGCGTGTCTTGTTTCCTTGTTATCCTGTTTGCGTCTCTGTGTATAAATAGCCCAGTGTTTCAGTTATTCTTTGTCAGTTGTTGTATATCTGTGATGGTTGCTCCCTGCCCTTGTCTGAGTTCCTTGTTTTACCCATATTGGATTACTTGTTGGTTCCTGAATTCTTATTAAACTCCTGCACATAGATCTTCACTTCTGTTTGCCTCATCTCGTCTCTGCAACGTTACACATATAATGTATGTCAATAATTGACGTCTTTCTGTAAAGTGTCTCATAGTGTTTGACGAAAGTGATGTACATCAATGACGAACGGAGTGACGGCGAGGACAGACGCAGGACTTTCCGCACAGATGAGGTGTGCGGATATCTATCGTGCCTGTCATGGTAATTAAGTGTGTATAGCAGCTGCGATGTCTGGCCATCAGGAGAAGCTCGCGGGGCAAAGTAATGGTGACTCGCGCAATGAAGTAGGAGCTGCCTCGCCGGTTGCTACGGCAACAGCAGCCACGGTATTCTGGGAATCTGGGCCGATGATGTCACCTCTGTTAGAACAAAGCACATATGGACTGAGGCAGGTACCGAACAAGAGCTACGCAAACACACACAGACGGGCAGGTGTTCTCGTTCCCACAGCTGGCCATGCATAGACAAGCACACACGTGGACACGCGGGGATAGTATACGAACAAACAGACGAGGCTGCGGGTTTGTGTACTGTGCGCACACTAAAGGACATTTCATTTGTGTCAGGGCCTCAATGCAAGCTGTGACCTCGACGTGAAAAGACCATCTATGGAAGGCGATTTTACCAGCTTTGCTAGTTAGAAAACGAGCGTATGCATATCATATGATATGATTTGGGGAGTTGGGGAAGCTACTTTAAAACTACCCATTATTTAAAGTAGTTAAACAACAGTCAAACCCCAAAGCTACTAATAAAAGCAGTGCAATTATTTAAAAGGACAAAATCTTTTTTAAACTGTCACACTGAACACATGAGAAACTCACATTATCTCAGTAATTAACTACTATTTTAAAAAGCAATTGTATAATTTAACTGCAGATGTCACTAGAGAGAATCCCAGTGTACCTTTAAATCAGTGTTAAAATAAACCTAAAGTAAAACTATTAAAAATGATTTTTGTTAATTGAAATTAAGCTAAAAATACAGTATAAATATTAGATGAAAAACATGAATTAACATTGAATTAAAATTTTTTATTGAAACTTAAAAATGAAAATCAGAAATGTTAGCTTGGCAAATTACAAAAGTACACCGCACAATTACTAAAACTTAAACTAATATTTTATAATATTGTAATAGTATATAAATAATACGAAATAACACTTATTTGAATTGAACAGATACATTTACATTAATACAAATTAATGACAAGTTAAAACTAGAACTAATTTACATAACAGCCAAACAATAATTTACTAAATATTTATTTATTTATGAACCATTTTAATTTAATTGATATACTAATATAGTTTATTAATATTTGGAATCAGATTTTATTTTTATATTTTCTGTTTTCTTATTTTTAATATACTGTATTTCATTTTTATTTCAGTTTTAGTTATTTTAGTACAAGTTAAACTAAATTCAAATAAATGTTACCTTTGCAACTAGCTCAAATTAAATGTTGTCTATATTTTGTTTTATTTAAATGAATGTTATTTCAAGTAATGACAATGTTTTGAATGGTTTTACGTTTAGTTTTAGTTAACTATAATAACCCTGGATCGAAAAAACAATGAATTACTGAATCAGTTATCCGAACTGTCCCTGAAAACATCGCTCCCACTAATATCACCTGCCTCTGACTAGTTAGTATAGATAACTATGTGAGTGCAACTTAAAAGGGATAGTTCACCCAAAAATGAAAATTTGATGTATATCTGCTTACCCCCAGGGCATCCAAGATGTAGGTGACTTTGTTTCTTCAGTAGAACACAAACGAAGATTTTTAACTCAAACCGTTGCAGTCTGTCAGTCATATAATGGAAGTGAATGGGAATCACGGCTTTGAGAGTCAAAAAAACATACACAAACAAAACCAAATTAAACCCTGCGGCTTGTGACCATACATTGATGTGTAAAGACACGAAATTGAACAGTATTTATATCGTTTTTTTACCTCTGATTCACCGCAATGTCCGAATGTCCAATCTCTCAAATGGACCATTGACACTCCTAATTGAGATTGTAGATAGAGTGTCAATGGTCTATTTGAGAGATAGGTGGCGGTAATGCACTTATAAGTCCGCGATCCGCCGTAAAGCAAGAAGAAGAAGAAGACGCGTCATGCGCTGGCTGTTGAGAACGCGCTCAGGACAGTTCAGACATTGCAGTGCATCAGAGGTTATAAACGATATAAATACTGTTCAGTTTCTTGCACAGACCGATCGTTTCGTGTCTTTACACATCAATGTATCGTCACGAGCCGCAGGGCTTAATTTGGTTTTGTTTGAGTATGTTTTTTGACTCAAAGCCGTGATTCCCATTCACTTCCATTATATGATTGACAGACTGCAACGGTTTGAGTTAAAAATCTTCGTTTGTGTTCTACTGAAGAAACAAAGTCACCTACATCTTGGATGCCCTGGGGGTAAGCAGTAAACAACAAATTTTCATTTTTGGGTGAACTATCCCTTTAACTACTTCAAACTAGCTTTCCCAACACTATTTCTAAGCATGTTACCATTTTGCATCTGATCCATGCGACACGAACGGCCTCTTTTTCTCACTGTCTCTCGTTTTTCCTCCAACTATTGCTCTGAGATGCGTGCGTTTTTGCGCTCCTAATGTGCTAAAGAGCATGTGAGACTAATCTAATTACAGCGTCGCTCCAAAAGAGAGGTTGAAACTGTTACCAATCTAAAACCCACAAATGGAGAGACCCCGTGCCGTATCCCAGCATCCTCGACACCCCTCCTCTCGCTCTTGTCTCGACAGTGAATTGGTTTGGCCCCTACAGTGCTTCATTACCTGGCCTAATTATAAAGGCAAATGAAATCAGCCCCGCAATACATTATTAATGTCCCTACACCATTAGGATTCAATTGCAGTATTTGCAACAATATGATATTTTCAAACTGTTTTCACGCCTGATTAGAAACGAGGACAGATAAAAGGGAGGTGCAAGAGGAAAGAGAGAGATAGTGAAAGAGGAAGGTGAGCACAGAGGAGAGAGTGATGAAAACTGAGAGAGAGAAGCCGTATATGAAAGACGGCTAAATGAATACTGCAAAAACAGACATCACGAAAGACGTGATGAAACAAAGAATCACAGACTGAAAAAGAAATATGTGAAATGTGCCATAGTTCTGACCTTTAACATTAGAAAACAAGCACAAGTCAACATGTGTTTGTTCTGTGACCGATCTCAATAGTCTAGCAATACTTTCCAATGCATAAATGAGATCTCATTAACGTCTCAAGTGTTTCTCCAAGCAACGAGCAATCAGTCTAAATGGAAATGTTCACTTAAAGGGGTCATATGCACTGGATAGCTGGCCAATCACAGCACACCTCGCTTTTTTAGAACGATGAGCTTTGTGAAAATCATCGCGTTTCAGAAAGGCGGGGCATAGAGGAGAAACAATAATGTACAGTATGTGGAAAATAATGTGTTTTTTGAACCTTAAACCGCATAAACAGATTTCATTACACCAAATACACAAAATAATGTTCTTTTTAGCAGCATCATATGACCCCTTTATAGGAATAGTTCATCCAAAAATGGAAATTCAATTAGAATTTGCTCACCGTCAGGCCATCCAAGATGTAGATGAGTTTGTTTCTTCATGGGAACAGATTTGGAGAAATGTAACATTACATCACTTGCTCACCAGTGGATCCTCTGCAGTGAATGGGTGCCGTCAGAATGAGAGTCCAAACAGCTGATAAAAACATGACAATAATCCACAAGTAATCCACACCACTCCAGTCCATCAATTAACGTCTCATGAAATGAAAAGCTGTATGTTTGTAAGAAACAAATCCATCATTAACACATTTTTAATCATTCAAATGAGTCCTCTATTCATAATATTGCTTTCTCCATTGAAAAAGTCTTTCGCCTGAATCAGGGGAGAAATATGCACAGATCAAGCATGATTTACAACCATAAACGGTCCAAAACATTACTAAACAAATATGTCAGTGGATTTTGGCGAGAGAGGACCACAGGAGATGGACTTTTTCACTGGAGGAAGAACTATTATAGATTATGGACTATGCTATTTTAACCAGAAGTGATGGTTTAAAGTTAAAATACCTTGGTGATAGATTTGTTTCTTACAAATATGCAGCTTTTCACATCATAAAATGTTAACTGATGGACTGGAGTGGTGTGGATTACTTGTGGATTATTGTGTTTTTGTTGATTGCAGACCTCAGTATTTATCATACTAAAGTCTAAGATCTCAATATGAGCTTGAAATATTTCTCATTAAACTCTCAAATGATCTCAGCTGTGATCCACATTCATGGTGGTCGACCATAGGGTCAATTTCCATTTCATGCCGACTTTATGATTACAAGGTCACAAAAAAAAAAAATTCTAAATAAAACATGTATGGATTAATAATTATCAATAACATGCATTAAGAATATAGAATGGGTGAATTTTCATTTCATGCCGACTTTAAAAATAAAACCAACCTACAAAGACATTCAAAGACAGCCAAGTCTTTACAAAATCTTCCGAAACAGCCACTGTTTGGTGATATACAGGGAAAAAAAAGTCTATATATGTGCTTGTGCATGTATAATATGATCTGCAGACTATCAGAAGTCTCTCAGGTCATATGAGCTGATGCGGCCGCATACAGGGTGACAGACAGCGGCCTGCGTCCTCCATCGCCTCCCTCCATCACTGCTGACTTAAGTGGCTAAGCAGCCATGAATAGAGATGGGCTCTCAGAGAGGAGGTCTCATAATTATTAGTTTTAGAGCCTTTTCTTAAATATCCCGCGGGAGCAACGGGGTTAAAAATCCATTTGTGGTAAGTGTAGCATGACAGCAAGACACTGTCTCCATGGAGACAGCCGACATCACACTGTGTGTGTCATGTATGTGTGTTTATGTCTGTGTGTGTCGTACATATAGAGTGCATTGGTATGGTGTCTGTTTTTGTAGCCATGAACAAACCTACTCTAAAAAACAGGCTCTGCCGAAATGTAATAAATAATACAAATAAATAAAATATACATATGAAATATATGAGATTATCAAAAAATCATAATGTTGAAAAATGTAAAGCTTTTTGTAACGTTTTTTTTATTTAGGA
>NW_015544185.1:968204-983403 GCF_001515605.1 Sinocyclocheilus anshuiensis | reverse complement strand
TATATATATATATGATGTACCATAGTAATTTTTATGTAAGGGTTTCAAGTGAATGCGAAATATCAAACTAATCAGCAATCTACACAATCTTTTGGTTGTCACTGCATATAAGCTCACAGATTCATACTGTTCCTCATAATGCAGCCGTGGCATCTGAGCTCGACCCTCCAAGGGCGCCCGGGGGTTTTGCTCAAGGAGCTCCACTGAAAGAGTTACTCTAGCATTTGACAACATTACTAACTAAGCCAGTCGATTGCACTGAAAAAAAAGCCTCAGTGAGTAGTCAATGGGGCGTCCCAGACCAGGGACCATTTCAAAGCAACTGTGCGCCTATGTAAAAATACGGCCCGGCTGATACACTGAGCTTTTGCCAGCTAGCTATAGAAGAAAACAAGGTAAGTGTGGTATTGATTGACATGCCAATACTTTAGCAGCTTTAGAATTTCTGTATGTCTGTCTGACAAACTTTTCATTTCCACTCTGGAAAGGTCTTTCATGGCATGGTTATTATCATTAAATAAGACTAAAACCTTTAAAAAAATAAATATTTGAAATAAACATTAACTGAAACAAAATATTTTTAAAAACCTTTTAGCTAGTTTCCAAAGCATAATTTCCTATTTTTGTTTAGTTTAAGTACTAAAATAAAAAATGTTAAATTAAATTTAAAATATTTTTTTTAGCTTAAAACTATATAGACACAATATATACAAAAAACTAAAATAAATAAATAAAAATGACAAACACACACACACACACACAAACATACACACACAACAATTAAAAATAAACTCAAATTCAAAATATTACTAAAAATTGTACTAGTATATCAATGCTACTACAATAACACTAATTCATTGAAACTACTAGTCTGTGGCGGTAATTATTTCTCTTCTACCATTACTGAAAGAAAACAAACGACTGAGTAAGTTGAGTAAGATTGTAACAGTTGATCTTACTTTGATTCCGTCTTGCCATGAATGCTCTCGTTGCATGTCTTCAGCCTCTCTAGCCAACCTCTGAAAGAAAGAAAGAAAGAAAGAAAGAAAGAAAGAAAGCAGAAGTCTCTCAGGTCATATGAGCTGATGCGGCCGCATACAGGGTGACAGACAGCGGCCTGCGTCCTCCATCGCCTCCCTCCATCACTGCTGACTTAAGTGGCTAAGCAGCCATGAATAGAGATGGGCTCTCAGAGAGGAGGTCTCATAATTATTAGTTTTAGAGCCTTTTCTTAAATATCCCGCGGGAGCAACGGGGTTAAAAATCCATTTGTGGTAAGTGTAGCATGACAGCAAGACACTGTCTCCATGGAGACAGCCGACATCACACTGTGTGTGTCATGTATGTGTGTTTATGTCTGTGTGTGTCGTACATATAGAGTGCATTGGTATGGTGTCTGTTTTTGTAGCCATGAACAAACCTACTCTAAAAAACAGGCTCTGCCGAAATGTAATAAATAATACAAATAAATAAAATATACATATGAAATATATGAGATTATCAAAAAATGAAAGAAAGAAAGAAAGAAAGAAAGAAAGAAAGAAAGAAAGAAAGAAAGAAAGAAAGAAAGAAATGTCAAAGGTTAAGAATCATGAGTAACAGTACAATAATGACCTGAAGTCTGAACTTGGTCCATCATTTTGGGTCACTTCGACTCAGAAACACACAAGTTTTGTGCTTTCAAGTAAAAATTGAATGATTATTTTTACATCTCTACTTCAGATTGTTGCAGACGCATCATTATTCAAATGATGGCTGAGACTTTGCTTTTTATTTCAGAGCTTAAAACTCCAAAGTGTTTCTGGGTCAAAGTGATTCAAAACATTTTCAAACACTTTTTTGTCTTCACTAGTTCGTTTTAAAAAGGTCTGAGGTGTGAGAAATGCATTTTTATACGTACAAATATTCCATTAAGTTTTTCAATTAATATGAGCTCATGCTGCACGAATAGTTATAATAATTATAAATAAATTAGCACATGATTTTAATCAATTTAGATGAAGTACAGCACATTAAACTGCAGGAAATGCTTTTCAAAAGTATCTGTCAACTAGTTTCATTGGTAGCAAAAGGAGAAACACAAGAGTACATATTTTATCTGCAATAAAATGCAATGCAATTAATGCAATTAATCTATAACAACATGCATTATAGTATTATTTTCTGCAAATGCTGCCTAATCAGTTTATTTACTTCATTGCAAGGTATAAAAGGAAAAAAAGACTTTATAAATTAGCATAAAAATGCAGCAATGGAATCTTACAAATCTTATATAAAGTGTTTGATGTATTGTTTTTAACGTAGGACAAATCGTCTCTTGACACAGTTCTCAGAACACGTGGGCCGCTCAGCATGTTATAGATTCATTACATGCGTCACCATCATTGAAAAGCTCCAGCTTTACAGAAACAACCCACTCCTCTGTGCTAATGGTGATAAGTCACTTCAACCTGCTCAATATGTCAGGAAACTTTCCCAGAAAGTCCGTGTGACAGATGTTTCACAGAAATCTACATTCATGAACAGATTCATTTTCCACTCCACTGACTCACAGGCTGCTGCACAATTTGCATTCTTCTACTACACACTAAGTATGTGCTTCACTGATAATGGCAAGTATGTACTTTTGAGTATGTAGTAAGACAAAGTATGGAAGTATTGGGACATACAGTAGTATAGTCATCAAATTGTGTTTTCAAATGAAATAAAAAAGCTTTTTGTTGCACACTATTTTTCAATTCATCATTCATTTTTAGGTTCACACATCTAAAAGTGCTTCTTGAAATGTCTTCCGAAACATCTGACACAAAATAACCATCTCTAATCATAGCACACCATGATTTGGGTAATATTAGCCAATAAAGTACATTTCATTATTTTCTACAGCTCAACAATATACTAAAGTACCAATGGTGTTACAGTACAAACAATTTTAGGGTGCATCCTAATTTGCGTATACTATGCATTCTTTGTAGAATGCAAAATTAGCATTAGTGCATTCTAAATCATATTTTTTGATGGCGTCCTAATGAGTAACACCTCTATGGTCAATATTAGTTCAAACACCATGCATATTATGAAAATACTGAACCAATCAATATGATTTAGGATGCAGTAATGCTAATTTTGCATACTTATAAGAATGCACAGTAGGCAAATTAGGATGCAGCCTAATATTTTAAAGTGAGATGTGGGATATTCCTACTTATATTTGTATGCTACCGCAATTTTCTAAATAGGATGCAGGTAATTCCGAGATGCAGCAACAGACTTGATTGCAGTCCAACATGTTGCCGTCTAAAGTGTTTAATTGGCTGCATATTGATTGCATCAGCACTTATAATTGGTTAAATGTGGACCATGCAAATGTTATAAGTAGCTGATCCTAGTAAAACTGTGGAAAAGATGCTCTCCCCATCTGGCAATAAAGAGTAGAGTTTTTATCTCAACTATGCAGTTCTCACTTCCTGTGCTCATGAAGGAGAAACGAACACCTGACAGCTTTAGACGGCACCACAGATCAGTGAGTTCGCCCGGATAGAGACGGAGGAAAGTTTGCAAAAGTGTTTAATTGGCTGCATATTGATTGCATCAGCACTTATAATTGGTTAAATGTGGACCATGCAAATGTTATAAGTAGCTGATCCTAGTAAAACTGTGGAAAAGATGCTCTCCCCATCTGGCAATAAAGAGTAGAGTTTTTATCTCAACTATGCAGTTCTCATTTCCTGTGCTCATGAAGGAGAAACGAACACCTGACAGCTTTAGACGGCACCACAGATCAGTGAGTTCGCCTGGATAGAGACGGAGGAAAGTTTGCAAAAGTTTTTCCCACTAATAATGTTCAGACTTGTGTCTCCAGAGTTTGAACAAGCTGTTCTTCTAACGAGAGCCACTTTGGTTGAGGTTCACAGTTGAGATGTCAGCAAAATAAAGAAAAGACAACAGGACTTGAAATTCTCCTATTTCTTTCCCATACAGGGTAACAAAAAAAATGCTTGAAAAATTCAGAACTAAAGAATCGGCTCCCTTTCAATTCATGAGTGTGTTGAACTGTTGAACTGGAATTTGAAACTGAATGATTGATATGGGAATTTACAGTACTATAATTTAAAGAAATTCATTCAGATGCATTTAGGGAAATTAAATGTCTGTCAATCTATCTGTCCATTCATCCATCTATCTGAGATTCAAAGTTTCAAAACTTTACTTTTCTAGATAAATGAATTTCTTTGAAATTTAATTAATTAGGGCCCAAGCCATTAGCCAAGTTCCCCTAAGGATTATTATTAGGGCCCGAGCACCAATGGTGCAAGGACCCTCTCGGAATTGAAGTAAAATATACCTATATAAAAAGGTATATTTTTATATAGGTATATTTATTTATTTATTTAAATATGTATTTATATGTAATATAGATATTAAAATAATTTCTAAAATACTTTAATTATATTTTATATTTATATTAATAATTTAATAAATATATGTTATATTCATGCTTTAACATGAATATTTATAATATATTAATATTTTTATATAATACAAATAATATATAATTTATATATAAAATAATTTATATATACAGTGGGTAATAATTTTTTTCTTGCAATTTATTTTGGATGTGTTAAAAACATAATTAATCAAATAAATAAATAAGTCAATCCAACAATCAATCAATCCACTTGAACATCCTGATTGTATAAAACCAGAATTATACTAACATATTAAAAATAAGAAGGAAAAAATGTTTCTGATGTGAAAGCACTACTGAATTTGAATTCCTTTTAATTCTTCTTACATTCAAATTCAAAATGCAATTCTGCAAGGCACCCTCAATTCAGTTCTGAATGGTGCACAACCCTGATAAATCATGGGTTATATTTGTGGGCACCAGACAAACTGATAAAATATACCTTGAATGCAGTCTTGAATTGAAGTCCAAAGAATCTGTCAAATGTATATACACAAGCTTTCTTTTTTGCCTTTTTGGATAAGAGCAGCATGGACATTGTTCTAAATATCTCCTTTTGTGTAGCACAGAAGAAAGAAAGGTTTGGAACAACATGAGAGCGAGTAAAAGATTAGCCAGAATATTCCATTCTGGGTGAGCTACGGCTTTAATCATGCGTGGGAGCATGATATTGTTTTCCATCTCCATTTTCGGACACCATCGGACGTAGCACAATCAGAGCAGCTCCCACACAGGTGATTCACTCTCTTCTCTCTCAAGAACCTGTTTTTCGTGATTCTCCTGGGGAGATTCACCTGATCTGCATCCAGACTCACCCACGAACACCTGCCTCCCGTCTCCGGGCTAAAGGTGCAAAAACTCCCACTCGTTTCCAATGGGAATGAGAGCAGACTTCCAGACAATCTCCTTCACTCGACTCTCAACAAAAGAGCACTCATAAAAAGCCTTTGAAAATATCAGTTACATACCTTTCATTGACTGCATTCGAAAGCTTTCAAACTGCGGCTTAAACGACTAATAGTCTGGCTGCGGTAATGAACCTAATGTTAGAGAAATAACAGAGCGAGCGTTTGAGAGGTGAGTCTAATTCAAGGGCAGTTGCATTTAATGGCTACACCATTAGGAGTAATGTAAGCGCCAAATGACACTCCACTCCAGGGTGCCAATTCAAACCGTATTAAACACTATGTCTTATTGACCAGATTTGCGTGAGGGACATTATAACCATCTATATGCCATCATATGCTTTTCATGCATTTTAAGTCACAGTTGTGCTTATAAGTAAGATTATAAGTAAGACCTCCATTTAATACGAAACAAACTGGTCTAAGTATGTAATTTCTGGGCCACTAGCAGCATTAAATGGAATTGCAACGTTTGGCAGCGATCAATATCACTGCAATTCTGTTTGGTGCCATTAGTGGCAATATATAGTGTATAAGCTGCTAAATTCAAAATATGGGGTAGGAATTAGTAAAAATTAGCTAAATCGAAGTTTTAATGTGTGCATTGTGTATGAAGTATCCAGAAAAACACATTTTGATCTAACAATTTAGACTGAAACACATTTTAATAAATCAGATTTAAATCAAATTCACTCCACACAGAAATTTGGTTTGACACATATCTATTTATTTACTGTTTTTTTATATATTAATATTATTATTATAATTTTCAGACTATGAACAACAAAATGGATTTGTGTCAGAATGGCAAATAAATCAAAGTCAAACAATAAATAGCCACCTGGAGAAATCAACAAAAGAAAACAGAACTGTATTATTTTATTTTATATTGTTTTGTTTTATATTTCATTGTATTTTTATTGTTTGCTTTTTTAGACTACAAACAACTACACTGAATACATTTGGAAAGGCTGAATAAATAAACAAACAAATACAATTAGAAATTTGTTTTACTTTATTTTATTGTCCGTTTTTCAGACTACAAACAACTAAATTGATTAAAGCTGAAGGGGCAAAATAAATAAATAAATAAACAAATAAACAAATAAATACATACATACAAATAAATGTAAATGTATTTTATCTCAATTATTATATTTTAGTTTATGTAGTTTTCAGACTACAAACAACTAAATTAATTAAAGCTTGAAAGGCATAATAAATAAATAAATAAATACATTTTATTTATTGTTTTGTTTTCAAACTACAAACAACTAAATTGATTAAAGCTGGAAAGGCAAAAAAATAAATAAAGTAATATATTAAAGGGTTAGTTCCCCCAAAAATGAAAATTCTGTTATCTTAAATTGTGTTCCGAAGGTCTTACGGGTTTCGAACAAGACGAGGGTGAGTAATTAATGACAGAATTTTCATTTTTGGGTGAACTAACCCTTTAAATACATAAATAGTCACCTGGATTATTAGCCACCACTATTAAAACCAGCTTACTTGTGAAAGTGCTACAATTTAATGCAACAGTTTGTCTACACTAACCACCTAACTGGCTTGGGTACACAAAGCTGCATGTGAAAGACTGTATCACACACACTCATAGTATTATAAAATCTGTGGATGAATATAATCAGCTTGGTACGGTTAACCTGAGGGCATTCCCTGTTAATGTCGAGACTACATTAGCTGACATTTAACTCTGAGAGGCCATTGGGTCACTGATTGATGACCGCTAAGCTGTGCACAAATCACACATGCACAGTTAAACATCTATGACACTTCTGATTGGAGCAATATTTACAGTAGAGAGCAAATTTGTCAAGCGTGTTTAGCTTGGCCTTCTCTGGGTAATACACAAAGACAAAGTGAAGTCAGAACTGATCCTGTGTACTGTCTCAATAAATCTCTCTGGTCATATTGTACACAATAAATCGATGCAAGATATTCTTAAAACAATTATAATCTTTCATTAAAAATGTAGTAACATTTTCATCCCTGAAATTATGTAAGCAAGATCGTATAGGTAAAAAAAATGAAATAATGTTATAATCTACTTTTATGATCCAAATATAATTGAAAACATGTCTTATTTTACCCTAATTTTGAAAGAAAAAATATTAAATTATATTTAGCATTAATAAAAATTTACCAAATCTTAGCCAAATTTAACCATATATATACAGTATGTATATATATATATATATACTGTATATATATATATATATATATATAGTGGCAAAAGGAGCAAACGACAGACACAGCGGGTGTGGCGTCAGGCCTCGGAGAGGCTTTTATTTCACAGAAAATAAACACAAAATGTCCAAAACTGGGAATAAAGTGTCCAAAGGGAAAGGATTGTGCAAAATAAAGAGGGGATCTGGTGTCTTCGTTGTGCTGGGGAATTGTGAAGGAGGGCAGTGTTCGGCCCAGCATCCTAGCCCATCGGCCTCGTCACGGGTGCATCTCCATTCCGGACTGCGGGTCTCACATCTCTGTCAGTGTGGGAGTCCCTCCGCGCTCCCTCCCCGGACCCACGAGGACACCAGGTTGCATGCATGGGGGGAAGAGACCGGTCTCCCGAAGAGAGGCGCGCTCGGCATTTAAACGGCAGCAGCGACGAGGCTCCATTCACTTCAGGTGTGCCTCATCACACGCCACCAGCCCTAGCTGTTTCTGTGCCCCTCCTCTCTCACACACCCACTCCTGTCAGGAACCTGGTGAAGGGCGGCGTTTAAGGGATGGGATGATGATGATAATTAGGGGGGAGGCAGCCGATCCGTCACAATATATATATATATATTATTGTGAATAGTGTATATTCACAGTTAAAAAAATTCAATGCAAAAATACTTATGGCACATTCACACAAATTTACTTTACGATTTAAATATTTTGTACCTTCTTAATAATGAACCTTTTACATTAACGAGAACGGTAGTGGAAAAAAACAGCTTAACTGTCAAAAAATATATATTTTTCAGTTATCATTTTCATGAAATTCACCCTTACTGAATATTTTATTTCAGTTGAAAATATGGCATAATAAAAAAGTTGTGAATGCCATTTCATATTTTCTTTTAATTAAGGCATTGTCTTGGACTTTGCAGACAGCAAAGTGGCATTTTAAAAGTCAGCGAAACTGCAGTGAAAATTCAATATGGCTTCTTTATCTGTCTGATCAGTAATCGTGTCTCTCATCTCTGTGTCACAGCAATTCAATCTCTCAGACTTATTGTCTTGTACTGTCTTGCTGTTTTCCTCTTATTGCCTCAACTTCCTTTCTATCTATCCATCTTCTTTTCCTTCTCGTTTTGTCTGTCTTTCCTGCGCTCCATCTCTCTCTGTCAGACATTATTTGGAGTGCTTGCTAAAGCATGCTTCAGTATTACTATTGCAGGGATTTAAACAACCCCAAACCCCGACCCACAGAATTAAACTGCAGCACGTGACCCGTCCAGCATGGGGAATGATCCGCACCATACTGACATCAATACACAAAACAAATGGCTTATAAACCAAAGGCAGTAACAGATACAGTAGATCTTTTCCTCTTTCGCCTCCTTTTTCATTTCACTTACTCTTTTCTCTCTCAGCTTGCTCTATCTCTCTCTCTCTCTCTCTCTCTCTCTCTCTTATTTCAGTCATTCCAGGAATATAAAACCTTTCCAAGAGCTGTAAAAATGAAAAACTTTAATATTCATATAACTGCTTTTTCACGGTAACTCAAAAGGGCAACTATAATCACTCACTCACACACACACACACACACACACACACACACACACACACACAGGCTGTGTTCGGAAGAGAATGCATACTAGCATACTACACAATAGTTAATGGACACTACCTACTGCTTTTGATATTTCTGTCTGTTCTGTTACTTTTTGTAATGTGTGTATATATAAAATGGTTAACTAATTTAAAACCATTTAAAAAATATTTTTGTTACTTGAAATTAGTGTTGTCAAAAGTACAGATGTCGGTATCAAAGGGTACTGAAATTTAAAAAATGTGACGATAGCAGCATTTCCCGCTAGCATTCTGAGCACTGTTGAGTGGATTCTTAAACAGCTCTGATTGGCCATTGTGTTCTCGTGCTCAACAGACATGTCTGTGATTGGCTACAATGATCATCACTTCACGCTCTTCACCGAGCGCTTGCACAGATACACACAGGAGCGTTTGAAATCCATGTCTATCAGCGGATCCGTCTATGAGCAGATATATTAGGGATATATTAGCGTGAAGCGATGATGAGGTATCGTCACACTTTTTACATTTCAGTACCGATTGATACCGACATCGGTACTTTTGACAACACTACTTGAAATAAATGAACATTAACTGAAATAAAATTAAATATAAAAAACCCTTAAACCTATTTCAGCCAATTTCAGAGGAAACAACTCACAATTTCAATAGACTTCAATATAAAACAAACATTTTTCATCAAATTCTCTGATCAGAGCTGCTTCACACTCGTACTGCATGACAACAACAATTCATCCCATAAGGAATTTTAGAAGAAACATCTGAGACTGAGAAAGCAATTTGAGTTTCATTAGCTATGAAAGAGCAACCTCAGAGCAATAAAATCTTCTTCTGTGCATGTCAGAGTCAGTTTGGTCCAAACCAGAGTTCCCAATGCACAAATTTACAAGATCAGGCCTCAACCTGAGGGAAGATGCAACAGCAGTGTCCAGGTCTCAGATGTTTCTAGACGTGGTGGAGCAGCGAGGCTGTGCTCGGCGGCTCTAAACCTTTCCTTCACTCCTCAGCGCTCAGCTGGGATTAAACCCAATCACAACAGCCACTGAATCAGAACACACGTGCAATAACAGATGGGCACACACTCACACAGATACGGCCACAGAGAAACAGAGAGATTGGAATTCAAAACATTCAGCTTCTGTGTGTGTGTGTGTGTGTGTGTTTCTCTACCTCTTTGTTAATCACTCATTTGCCATCACAGCAGCCACTTATTCAATCAATTTCCAATAGATCATATCAAAATTCATCCCCATTTTGCTTACAATATCACATTATGTTTCAAGTATGTTTCAAGACATTTTAGTCAAACCGAATGTACTGAAATGCAAAATCACTGAATTCATTCCAGAACTGAATGATATTCACTGAATTAAACATGCAAAATGGTCAAGCCATGTGACAACAATGTGGAATACTACTGTTTGAAATGGTCCATATTACATACTATTTCACATACTTAGAAATATAATGCAATATATTGTGTGTACTACCGTAGGAATTAATACTTGTATTCAGCAAGGATGCATTAAACTGATTAAAAGTGACATTAAATATATTTTTAATGTTATAAAAGATTTCTATTTCAAATAAATGCTGTTTTTCATCACAGGAATAAATTACATTTTACAATATATTCAAATAGTAAACAGTTATTTTAAATCTTAATAATATTTCAAAACATTACTGGTTTACTGTATTTTTGATCAAATAAATGTAGCCTTGGTTAGCAAAAGAGACTTCTTTTAACAAAAATCTTACTGACCTCAAACTTTCGAACTGTAGATAATTCATTCATTTATGTTATTTATCTATCCTTTAACCTAATATGTGAGACACGTATCAAACACAACTCCAAGATCATTTTCAAACATAATTTTTCATCACACTGTAATAAACATCAGAGCTTTACATATCATCTGTTGGTTTTGAAAGCATAATTCCTTCTCTTGTTCCTCCTCCTGGTTTCATTCCTCTCTTATGTCTTACCAGCCTCGGTAATTCACTTCAGCTGACTGAGGCCACGATTGTCTAAATTTAACTAAAACTCTTTTGAGACAACAAGCACAAGTGGACGAGAATAAACAGGATAATGGGTCTGATGGCAAGTAAACAAGACAAACACACAAAAGTGGAGTGGGTGTAGAAATCCACCACTAATCTACAAGTCTGCTCAGACAATCGAAAAGTCTTTCAGAGTCTCAGACTGGCCTTCCCTCTGACAAAACACTCAAGACGGCCGCAGTCAATCAGCATGTTGAAGCTTCTGGAGTACTTAAACATCAAAAAACAACATACTTCACCTATAAATGAAGATAATTAAACTATCCTACAAAGGCAAAACAAAGACTTTTTGATGCAAACCCACCTTTTGATTGATATTTGATCAATTTTAACTAGGGCTGGGCGATTTTCCCGATTTTATCGATTCATTCGAATTTATTGTTTTGCCACGATTTTATTTTTTAGAAATCGAGGAATCGCGATTTTGAATAGAAATATTACCAAATGTTAGAATTAGACACTTTGACAATATGCTGGTGATAACAGTAAAGAGAAACGAATGATCCGGCCGCATGTCGGCGCACGTGATTTACCGCTCACGTGTGACGTGCTCTGTGAAGGACCATTAATATAGCGCTAAGCGCCATTCACACAGAATGTGCTTTTGTGTTGACAAAGATGCGACGCGGGCAGTGGAATAGGTAAAACATGCAAGAAGATGGGAGTGAACTTCTTTTAACTTTTAGTGTTTTTAGAATGGCGTTTTATGCATGAGACATGAGACACGAGCGCAACAGTCAAACACATCCATGTTTACACAGAAAGAAACAATGGAAAAGCAGCGCAATCGCATAAAAAACCTGTAAAGAGCTACTACTGTATGGGCCCTATCATACACCTGGCACAAGGCGCAGCGCAAGTGTTTTTGCTAGTTTCAGCCTGACGCAGTTCTCATTTTCCCGTCCTGCGCCGCGTTGTTTAAATAGCAAATGCATTTGCACCCATTTGTGCGCCCATGGGTGTGCTGGTCTAAAAAAGAGGTGTGTTCAGGCATATTGTTGGCGCGTTGCTATTTTGAGGAACAGAAAATAGACTGCGCCATAGACCAACTCAAACCTAGTCTAAAGTCTGGCTCAGTATTTTTTTTTTATTATTTAAAGAACGCGTTAGTAATATGCGCCTATAGGCGGGTGCACAACGCGCGTACACTTTGCTAATTACACACACAGGGATGGCGCAGCAGCACACAAACATTTTAAAAAATAAAAAATTACATTCCGCCATGTAAATAGCGAACCCGCCATGGCGCGTTTTAAAATTACCTCAATGTAGCACCAGCAAGCTCGTTAGCTAGACAGTTAGCATCAGCTAACATTGACTTATTTTCAGTATGGTTATGAATAAACATTTATATTTGTCTACTCGGCTAGTTGATCCAAATACATAATAACTTAGTCTATGTGTGCTGAGAAACAATATAAAAACAGAAGTCACATAGGGCTAAATTCACAGCATTTTAGTAAAACTGCTAATGTTACAGCAGCGGGGAAGATGAACGTGCATTAGTTATTTTATTTAATCTGTGTTACTTCAATGTTTTTTTTAACCTAAAATATTGAGACTCTGATGTTAATGTGTCAAGATCTCCCGGTTCTTACTTGTGAATTCAGTTCACTGGAGACTCGCACTAAACGGTTCATTTGAATCAGTGAGTTGTCGACTCGAGAACAGCTGCAATTGGATCATTCCAATTCGTGAATTAATCGTTTGGTGTGATTTGCGAACCGATTTAAATGGTTCATTGAAAAGAATCAGTTCATTCATGAATCAGACACCGCTTCTGTGTCTCGGAGCACGTGATATATTATAAGGAGTAACGATAAGTTTTATGAAATGTAGTGAAGTAAAAAGTACGATCTTATGCTTTGGAATGTAGTGAAATAAAAGTAAAAGTTACTCAAAATAAAACTACTCCAGTAAAGTACAGATACTTGAAAAATGTACTTAAGTACAGTAACGAAGTAAAACTACTTTGTTATTGTCCACCACTGGTTTAGACCATGTGCTCGGGTGCGTCGAACGCTTTCCCGTCGTTAAACTAGCAAAAGTGGATTCGGATACGCCCTGAGTGCACCTGCGCCGTGCGCTTTAGACCATGCGCTTAGATCGTTAAAATAGGGCCCCAAGTCTGATATTTAATGTTTGCATCATGGTGAGAGGCTGAAAGCTGCTGTTGTTTTTACAGAACATTTATAGTTAATGATAGTCTACTGGTGTTATACCTTCAGTCAGTTTGAATTTGAATTACCGTAACTTTTGAAATTTTTTAAATGCATTTTCCTCGTATTATTTCTGAACACATAATATGTATAAGACAAGTTTGTACAATATGTACTTGTAGTTTATGCATCTTTTCTGCAAAGATATTTAACAAGTGATTTGTTTAACATTTACATCATGTTGACAACTTCATGTGTGCTGCATAGAATATAATTTTCTTTAACTAGAGGGTTAATAAAGAAAAAGTAACTTGAATCATGTTGTAGTTATATTTTCAAGTTGGCTAGTTAAAAATCGTAAAAAATTGAGAATCGGTCAAACATTCTAGAAAAATCGAGATTTACATTTTTTGCAAAATCGCCCAGCCCTAATTTTAACACTCAGTTTTATCTGAGTCTGAATAGTTGAGTAAAACCCATCATTCACAGGACAGATCAACTTTTTTTTGATAATCACTTATGACAATTTTTTGCATTTTATGGCAGCACAATGCTATCAAGTGACAATAACATTAGTATTTCTGAAATAAATCTTAATTTAGTCCCTTTATGAGCTGTTTAACTCATTGGCATCTTGAGATATTCCTCCCCAATGCAGGGTTTTTAGGTTTTACATGTATTCCCTACAAAGATAGCAAAACCTCTCTCTCTCTCTCACACACACACACACACACGCTTGTGCAGGCAGCATAAGTGCTGACACTGGCTGAATAGCCTCAACAGTTTTTGTACAAAAGCCAAGCGTGGGCTGAAGAGGACGGCATGAGGACACTCACAGCCTACCGTCCCGTTCCACACAAACAAACAGAGAGAGACACGTCGCCACATTGAATCCGTCACCTGTGCTTGTAAAGCAAATAGAGGACACGCACATTCACACACAAACACCGGCACCCTGAAAAACCCTCAGTGGCGCTCTGACGTTGATACGAATATCATCTCGATGTGCGTTTGGCTAGAGGCAGAAGGGAAGGTCAGCTTTTCGGGTCTCATAAGCTCTGTTGCTAGTCAACGTCCTCGCTCTCTGCTATCTACATAGGCAGCTACTTTCTAAGACAGTGTTTCCCAACCGGGGTGCCGTCTGTCGAGAGCAGGGGTGCTGTGTAAAAAAATAATTTTTTAATATTTTTAAATTGCTAAAATGTGTAGGGTGCCACAAGTTTGTTAAAATTTCCAAAGGGTGCCGCGACTAAAAAAAGGTTGGGAAACACTGTTCTAAGACAGCATTCTTACTCAGAAATACTACATAGGCAACAACTTTGCACGTCTCGCATATAGCACTTGACACACAACTGATTCCAAATAGAATTTCAAGCATGTTGCTATACTAACAACTTGATACATTAACAAGACAAAAATTACATAATATACTCTAGATATTTACTAGATTTGTGTATTTTCTGAAGAAAATATGAGTGGTGCTTAAAACATAAAGGGCCCTATCATACACCCGGCACAATGTGGCGCAAGGCGTGGCTCAAGTGTTTTTGCTAGTTTCAGCCCGATGCAGTTCTCATTTTCCCGTCCTGCTATTGTTTAAATAGCAAATGTTTTGCGCCCATTTGTGCGCCCATGGGTGTGCTGGTCTAAAAAATAGGTGTGTTCAGGCGCATTGTTGGTGCGTCGCTATTTTGAGGAACTGAAAATAGACTGTGCTATAGACCAACTCAAACCCTGAACTCTGAAGTCTGGCACAATATTTTTTCTTTGTTATTTAAAGAGCGCGTTAGTAATATGCGCCTATAGGCGGGGGCACC
>NW_015544185.1:938958-967842 GCF_001515605.1 Sinocyclocheilus anshuiensis | reverse complement strand
AGAGAGGACTCGTTAAACTAGCAAAAGTGGATTCGGACACGCCCTGAGTGCACCTGCGCCGTGCGCTTTAGACCATGCACTTAGATCGTTAAAATAGGGCCCAAAGTCAAAACAGTTGCTAAGGTGTTCTGATTGTGTTTTAACATGTTGTTACATGGTTGCTAGGGTGTTCTGGGTAGTTGCTAGGGGCTTGCTTACTTGTCAAATTTAAAAGAGTCCACCCTTAAGACTCTGTGATATTCTGGTCTGTAAATATGGCTCAGGTCCCTCCTTCAGTGTAGTTTTGTCATTGTGAACTAAAACTAAAACTATTAAAAAACATTTTCGGTAACTGACATAAAGCTGAAATAAAATAAAATATAAATATTAGAGGTAATATTAAAATAACACTACTTCAGTATATGTCTAAGTATTTTTAACTGCTTTTTTTTTTTTTTTACAGTTTTTTTCTTCCAGGTGAAAATCGTAGTATCAGCATACCACTTCTAGAAAACACATGATTTAGATATCGTTCATATCTGTAGCATAAATAGACGGTGAAACACCTAAATTCAATACTTAAGGTTGGAGTTTGTTCAAATTATTACAGTGAACGGTGATGCGTAATTTAGCAAACAGCACTTAATATGGGATTAAATAGTACATTTTATTTAAAATGTTAGTTTTAGTATAGTTAGATTGATAGTATTTAATGAATACCTTCGATATTAAATAGCCAAAACAGTTTAATCAGCCAATATTTGTCCATTTTAAGATTACTGGCATCTCATTCTTCTTGACATTTTCCAGTCTTATGAGCACTGATTATATTCTTTATTCCTCCGTGTCAAAATATTCCTTATGTTTTCTTATATTAAACATGAAATGAATAAACAAACTGACCAGTTGCTGAATATTTCAAGACCCAACATGGTACTAAAATCTAGAAACTATTACAGTCATGCAAGATCAATTCCAATCTAAAGTTACAAAGAAAAACAACATTACCGAAGGAACAACAAACACATTTCATAAAACTGCACACTTAGTTAAACAACAAACAGTTCAATCTGCCCACTGGGTTTAGAATAGCTCAGATGTACTTATTAAATAATTTAAGGCATACTCTAGGGCTGTGCGATATTGAAGAAAAATGCGATATGCGATACCTTGTTAAAAAATGCGATATTCGCTATGCGATACGATATTGCTTAAAGTGTGTAAAATCAATTTCAATTATATTTTAAAATATTTAAAAATGAAAATTATATAACCAATTTGTTTCACATTCTTTCTTGAAAGTGACCAGCAGTGTTATAGCATTACATAAAAAGTAATGTCACAGTTCAGAAAATGTAATTTTAACATCAGTGTGAACATACAAACAAAAAAAATTAATGACACAAATGTTATATTATTGTAACTTTGCTTTCCACACACTTTAAGTACTTCTTCATATACCACAGCAAAAACTATAGTCTGAGAAAGTTCAAACATGATTAAAGGCAAGTGAACAGTCAGTAAAAAAAAGAGAAAAAGAAAAAAAAAGAAATACACAATTTACAAGCATAGATAAAATAAACAGTAGTATTCAGATACAGAAATGTTATAATTAAGTGTAAAATAACACTGCATAGTGTTCACTGTATGAATTAAATTTAGATTAATCTTTGTTATAGCTGTTTTGTTGTTTGATTAACATTAATGACATATTCAGCAACACGTATTTATAGGCTGCTGTCCCTTTAAATCCGACTGCACGGATCCAGTATAATGATACACATCCGATTTCTTTCTCAGCTGTTTACATTCATTTAAAACATAACCAACTGCGTTTACGAGAATGATCGTCGAGACGGGTGCTATTGACATAATTCTGTGTGTATGTGTCTGTTCAAACATGAGGAGATGCAAAAGACGAATCAACTCGGTCTGAAACACGTCTCTGTGTGTGTGCGCGCGCTTTGCATGTGTGCGGCAGAACAGAAGATACACTGTGTGAGATGCGGCTTGTGCGCACGCTTCAGGTGTGAGTCAGACAGACGAGACGGCAAAGAGTTGTTTTCTGCAACTTATTGCACTTAACTCTTTTTAACGTCAAGCAATTCTCTGCTATATGCGTCGAACTAAAACTTTGACCTTTTGCAATGTTTTGATTTAAGTAGCCTATTAAAATGATTCAGATATCGCACGCCCTTGCGATATGCATACTGCGATATTTACATTTGCGATATTTTGATAATTTCGATATATCGTGCAGCCCTACTATATACCATTATAAAAAGTATTGGAAAAAAATAAACACTGTTCATTATTATTATAATTTTTACACCAACATCACTGGACCCCAAAAATATACATACAGTCAGACAGAACACGCTGTCTAGGTAGGCAGTGCATGAGGCTTTAGAACAGAGTCTGGTAATATACACAGCTGCAGAGATGAAGAGAGAGACAGACAGAGCGGGCGAGATAGTCAGAGAGAGATGACAGCCAACAATGTTCTTTTAGGTACTGACATCGCAGTGTTATCTAAGTCTATCAAGCCGCCCCACTCTCTTCCACGTCCTTCTCTCCCTTCTTCGTCTGAAACACACACACACACACACACACACAGAGTCTGGAGCTCAAGGGCGAACTGTTTATTTTTGCTTCCCATCTCGTTGCCCTTTACTTCAATCATGTTCATGTAGCTTCAGATCTGCGGTGGCAATCATGAAACGCTGCGAGAAAAAAGAAAGGTCACACGGAGCATGTGGTGACAGATATCTGTGCCGCTGAGTTATTGTATTTTTCATATTCAGGAGGGAAAGATCTGCGGTGAGATGACAGAGTCGTAATGCCAGTGCTTTGGTGAACAGACAGCGCTTGTGTTCGACAACGTGCGTCGGCCATGTTTTCCGTGGACGTGTGATGGCGTGTGTGTGCTCGTGTGCATCGGAACTGGTGTTTGAGACATCCACGAGCGAACAGACACACGCACACACACACATGCATGTGTGTCGGATTCGGTGGGGGGGTTTGAAAAAAATATGCAGAGCCAGCCAGCTCTCAAAGCAATTACAACAGATTGGCAAATTAAAATGGAGGCCTTGAGCAAACGGAGCGTGGAAACGTGGATAGACGGGTGGATGTTGAGGGGGGCAAAATCATTTCCATGATACGAGCAGCTCAGAGCAATTCAACATCCCACCTCCAAAATCAGCACTCGCTCACTTCATTACATTTACATGGACTTCAAACCAGTCCCTGCCTATTTCAAGACCCAACATGAAAACCGTCCAGTCTAACAGCGGAAATTACATCAGTCTGACTGCCGTTTACTTACTGTAGCATGCTGGAATTTAGTATGCTAACATGATGCATTAGAAGTATGCAAACTTAGGTATGTGATATAATGCTTTCCTAAGCACCAGTGCTGTTTGCTGTTAACTAAAACTACTGAAAACCATGCTCATTAGTTGAAACAAAGCTGAAATAAAATATAAATATTTATCTGAAAAAACTTGTCTTGGCAATTAACTGAAATAAGTTGAAGAAATAAAATTACCAAAACAGAAATAAAAATAGCTAAATAATAAAAAATAAAAATATAAAAGTAAAAGCCAATTACAAATATTAATAAATACTATAATTGTTTATAAATAATACTAAAATAACACTGCTGAGTACCACCAAAACATCTTTCAGAAGCAGTTTTTAAAGGAATATTCTGGATCCAAGTCAAGCTCAATTAAAATCCCTTCTAAGGAAAGTCAGTTCCCTCGGCGGCCACACTGGCACAGTATTTCCGTCATGCAACTCCTATCTACTTAAATGGGGACACTCCAAAATCTGGAACAGTCTGCCAAACTCACAACTTAACTACATATTTCAAATCAGCAATAAAATCTCACATGAACTGTCTCAGAAAAGTTATTTCTTATGGTCAAAAAGCATTAAAAATGTGCATATGCACTTGTGGTATAGCATAAAAATAAAACAAACATACAAACAAATAATAATAATAATAATTTCACTTGTCTCTCTTTTTATTTAAAAAAGCTACTGGCTATCTAGTGAGACATATGTATAATGGAAGTGAATATGGCTAATGTGTAAATGTTAAAATACTCACTGTATCAATACTATAGCCTCAACGTTTGCCTTTTTAAAGAAAAAGGATGCATTTTTTTGTAGTAATCAACAATATGCCACAAATAATGTCAATTACGTTTAACTTGCATTGAACGCGAAGTATATTTTTACAGGTGAAGTGAAGGTGAATTCCACTCCACTAGTGCACCAAAAGTACTTTTTTCAACTTTTTTCAAGTTTCGTGACACTACATTTGCTAGCGCAAAGCACTGATCAGCCTGAACTCATACTGGATGCTTCATGTGCCCATCTGATGGACAGATCTGTAAAATCAAAGAAGATCAGACAGAATCAGTGAGTTTAAATACTCCAGAGAGCACTGTCCTCTGGAGGTCGTCCACTGCTCCAAAAATACATTTATTCATCTAAAGATGATGTAAATGAGGGATTAAATGTAATTTGAAGACTTTGAAAAGAAAAAGTGCAAAGGAAAGAGTAAGAGATGTAGTGTGTATGTGGGAGAAAGAAAGAGCTCTCTAATCTAAGTCTAATCATGTAAAAGCCCCTTGGGAATTCCTCATGCCGAGACGCTGCTAATGTCAAGCCAAG
Source organism: Sinocyclocheilus anshuiensis (assembly GCF_001515605.1). NCBI lineage: Eukaryota > Metazoa > Chordata > Actinopteri > Cypriniformes > Cyprinidae > Sinocyclocheilus > Sinocyclocheilus anshuiensis. The sequence continues at coordinate 963,177 of NW_015544185.1, read as the reverse complement.
ACCCGCCGCTGGGCTTTCAAATGAGGGACCAGAAGAATATACAGTTCTTTAGTTTGTCCTGTAGTCGTGATTGAGTATCGGTCACTATTCATGGATGATACAGGACATAAACAGGGTCTAAAAGCTTATAAAAATGAAACAGATACTGGTCTCTACTCAAACGCACTGGCTGACCTTAATTTAGAAAGGACGCTTTCAACCACGACATGTAATAAATGAAATGGGCATAAATTCAGTATCAGATATGGACATGGATTTCTAAAATGATGAGAAAAGGGAAAATATAACCAAGAGATACAACAGAAATATTAAGGGTATGTTTTATTATAAAATGTGCTGTAAAATATATATACTATCAAATAATTTATTTGTTTTATATTTTTTATATTTTATTTTATTTGTTATATCTATATATATTTATTTTATATCAACAATATAATTCAGTTATTATATATATATATATATATATATATATATATATATATATAATATGATGTGATAATATATGATATAAAATAAATATATATAGATATAACAAATAAAATAAAATATAAAAAATATAAAACAAATAAATTATTTGATAGTATATATATTTTACAGCACATTTTATAATAAAACATACAATACATAAATCATAATAACAGATTAAACATATATTAGAATCCTTTTTATTATATATTAGAATTATTAGAATTAGAATATAAAATATACAATAATATTACTTTCAACATTTTACTATTACAGTACATAAAAATACAATAAATAAAGAAATAAAGAAATCATGATACCAGATTATACACATATCTAGATGAATTATGAATAAAATGACTGACCTTCCATTGTTAGCGACACATATTCTCCATCTTTGTCAGAAACCTACTTCAGAACATCATAAACTGAAGGAAGCACATGTACTAACTCTACCTAGACTATTCACAACATCAGTTTTTAATCTTCCAGGATGAGCTTTTTTAAATTGTCACTGTCTTCTGAGAACAACTGGCCTGGATTTTAACCTGGTCTAGCAGCTAATTTCCTGCAGACTCCTTTTGGAAACCTTGTATGTCTTTTTAGTGTGCACACTTTCTGCAGAATAGAAATTCAGGCATAGAAGTGGCCCATTTAAGGCGCATATGTCACTGTCTGTACTAACTAAAAGGGGTGTACCGAAAAACCACGATACTGTGCATTACACAGTTTGCTAGCATTTCATTTTGAACATACACATCAATTATGTCATTTAAAATAAAAACAGCCTGAAAGAACACACATTTACACACTCTCATGCACATTTCCCGACGACACACACTCGATAGGTATGGAGAGAGCATCAGTGTCTGAGGAGATAGTTTGTATTGTGATAGTTTAAATAGTGAAAGTATAGAGCTGCCTTGAAACTTCTGATCTAATCTCATTTTCTTATTCTCCCGAGAAAGCAATTCATATCTTATCCATTTCCTTCACTCTCTTTTCCCCTTCACTCTCTCTCTCTCTCTCTCTCACTCCGGCTCGTGGTGTCTTTCTCCACTCAGCACCATCAAACATTTGTTCACAGTTCATCACTCTAAAGCTCCATCACAGGTCTTTCCAAACCTTTTCCACACTCTGTAAACCTGCCTGATATAAATAGAACAATTAGCATACAAACTGAAGTACCGTAATGGTCTTCAGTTCCTTGATAACTTGGCATAAACCTGCTTTATCTCCTGGAATAGTTACTCAGTCTGTCCAAATGAAATCAAACTTACACAATTCCTAAAATACCTCATCATAACTAATCATGTTAATGCATATCAGACTAACGTGGCAATAGAAGACAAGAAAGGTAAAAGGTCTGGACAAGAGAGAGCCTGAAAAAACAATGATTCCCAAATGAACATCAGCCAAATTTAACCTCATGAACAAACAGAGGAATATATGAAAACTAGGGCTGTCAATAGATTCAAATAGCTTTCTCTTAATCAAATTTTGCTAAATGCAATTTTTTTCTTGTTTTTTTTTTTTTCTTCTCAAGTTTCTTGCTTTTTTATAACACAAATAACACACATTTAAATATATATGTGCTCTGGAAACAAGATTTATAAAATTGTGAAAAAGTATTTTATTATGTTTAGATATTTTTTTGCTGGAAAACGAGACAAAATAATACAGATTTGTTTTTCTCTCTTATGGGTAAATGCAAGCTTTATAAAATTAGCTAAAATATTTATAAGCACACAAGGAACAGCATAACACAGCATAAACCTGAGGTAATAAAAATAAAAAGTAAATAATTGAATACATATGCTCTGACAAAAATGCTTATAAAATTATGTGCCAAGTATTTTGATTGTTTTAATATGTTTAGAAATTCTTATTTATTTATTTTGCTTTTTTGCAGGGATCTTATGAATATATGATAGCTTAAACTAGCTAAAAAAAATCTTAAATGAACAGAAGGAACAGCATAAAGCTGCATAAACACACAAGAAACAGCATAAAACAGTATAAACCCAATGTAATAAAAATAAAATGTAAATAATTGAATTTATATGATCTGAAAACAAGTCCTGTAAAATTGTCTGCCAAGTATTTTGATTGTTTTAATATGTTTAGAATTTTTTTCTGGAAAACAAGACAAAATATTACAGTTTATTATGATTATTATTATTATTATTATTATATTTACTTATTTATTATTTCTTTTTTTACAGTTCTCTCATTGGTTAATCAAGCTTAATCAAATTATTGCTTTCATAAATAAATATACAATGAACAGCATGAAGCTGCATAAACCTGAGGAAATAAAAATAAAATGAATAATTGACATTTATGATCTGAAAACAAGTCTTATACACCACGTCCTTTGATTATTTTAATGTTTAGATAATAATGGAAAAGAAGACGAATCTTTTTTTTGCAGTGCTCTTATTGGTAGATGAATGTTTAATCAAATGAGCTAAAATATCTCATAAATAAACACAAGGAACAGGGGACGTGTAGAAAACTGAATGCGGGACGTTGTAATTCTGCAGGTGCAGATTTCATGTGATTCTGCTCTCAGGTGATATTTCATACCTGTTGAGCTCAATGATAATTATGTTCAACAATAATTATGCCATTGAAAGCCTGCAAATGACTTTATTTTGGTTAAAAGTCCCATCTGGATTAGATTTATAAATAAATAAGACTAAACTGAACAATCATGTCTGAGTGTCTATTCCCATCAGTCTTTAGAAGGAGGACAGAACAAAATAAAGCCGGTTAAAATGTCAAATGAGGTGAATGTGTAAACTGCATTAAATCTATTTAGCGGCATTAAACATTCAGCTAATTAATCTCGAAAAGTTAAGTCAAACGTGCAAGCCTAATGAAAAATAAACATCTTCATCTAAAGATGCTTGAATATGCTTGAATATGCAGTAGGAAATGAGTGAGATGTGCTTTTAGTGGGTAAAGTCCCTTGCTCGTTCTGTAGTAATGTTTAGAGCGGCGCAATCACTTGAGAGGAAACACATAAGCTGATTAACGGCTGCTCAGCCCGCAAGATTTTAATGAGGGAGATATTTGTGTTTTTGAATGCCAATTGTGAACCTGCTATTGCATAATTATAAAATCTACATCCAAAACAGCTCTTTATTTCTGTCTCGGGCAAATAACGCACATTTTGTGATCCTAATCACTCCAGCAGAGTGGAATTACATTCCTTACACTAGCAGGAATTCCTCGGACCGCCACTATGACAAAAGACCACACCAAAGGGACATGAACATGAGAGAGAAGAAACGGTCCCAAATACTGCAAACAAACAAGAGTTTTCTCAAGTCAGCAAGCTCCAGTCATTTACATACACACTGCCGTTCAAAAGTTTGGGGTCAGTAAGATTTTTTTAAGGAAGTTAAAAGAAGCTCAACAAGGCTGCATTTATTTGATCAAAAATACTGAAAAAAACAGTAATATTGTGAAATATTATTGCAATTTAAAATAATGGTTTTCTATTTTAATTTACTTTAAAATATAATTTATTCCTGTGATGCAAAGCTAAATTTTCATGAACCATTCCCATTACACATGATCCTTTAGAAATCATTCTAATATGCCGATTTATGATCAATGTTTTCTGTATTATTTATCAAATAAATCCAGCCTTGATGAGCTTCTTTTAACTTCCAATTTGTATTTTTTTTTATATATATATGTTTGCCACATATTTGTGACCCTTTCTTTTGGTGTAAATCTACATGTTAAATAGTTAAATAGCAGCATGAATGTTAATTCTAGAAATTCCAGAAATCTCTCCGGCTGCAGCAGAGTTTTGGCCGTATCATTTCAGTCGATCTCACTTTTCCATCTGTCTGAACTTTTCTTCCTTTCTCTATTCGTCTCTTTCCATCGGTCTCAGTCATTTTATTCGCTCTCTCTCTCTCTCTCTGGTGGATGTAATGTGGGGATTGAATGGAGAGATCGATCAGGCGCCAGAGTTTTGGCCGTATCATTTCAGTCGATCTCACTTTTCCATCTGTCTGAACTTTTCTTCCTTTCTCTATTCGTCTCTTTCCATCTGTCTCAGTCATTTTATTCGCTCTCTCTCTCTCTCTCTGGTGGATGTAATGTGGGGGTTGAATGGAGAGATCGATCAGGCGCTGTGCGTTGAAGCAGTCAGGCTGCTGGGCCTCTGTGAGTGCAGATTATTTCCCAAATTATTACAGCCGCCAGATGCTTGTCAGAAGACTCTCTCTCTCTCTCTCTCTCTCTCTCTCAGCCTCCCTCCCTCTCTGTTTATTCCTCTTTTGTCTTTCCTCCTCTGGTCTTGTCAAGCCGTTAGCATGAAGTTTCCTCACTGCAGCTTATTTTGGCCAAGAACTGCTTGCTCACTTAGACAGGAAAAAGTGATGGCTATGATGAATGGGTTGTGATGTCACTACAAGATGAAGGCTTCACATTAATATTAATTAGCTCATGGTGATGTTGCTCATAATCGTCCAAGGCCACCTAGTCACATTAGCAAATTAATATTCATGAACCAAGTCTTATAGATTTATAAAGTGACATCATTTGCAGATATCCTGTGTATGACCTTGCAGACAATATATTTAAAGAATATTATTTTTAATAATATGCAGTACATAATAATTATAAAAACAACATAAATTAACAATAATACACTTAGTTATGCAGTAAGTGGATGTTGCATGTGTATTTTCTACAATACAGCACACATTCAGACAGCCTGAATTCATAATGACATATCAAATGTTCACACTTAGATAAAGCGCTGCTGGGAAATCAATCATAAGTAATGCAACATGACAGACAACTCGAGGTAAATGCTGTCTACATCCTGAACAATCTTTGAAATGTCCCAAATGTATCTATGCTCCATAAAATCTCAGAGTTCTTAGTTATGATGAAGTCTGGATACCATGTGGGATCAGCAAACACACCGCTGAACTTCACAAAGCATTCCACCGCATTTTACTGATGGATTTTTTCCACATTTTTATCCATATATCAGCCATATCCAGATTTCACAATATCCCCAATAGTTCACAATATTACTTTCACAACTGTATCCATCTTCTCATATTTGCAAAATTAGCTGCTGTTGTGCTTTCTAGCAATCTTTAGAATTTTGTTCCAATTACCAGCAAATGCTAATTAATTATAATTAAATGTTCTGATTTTAGCAATGTATCAATCCAGTATTATGACCAAAGAATAATCACAATTCTATACTGCATTAATTATCTCCCAACAACGCATTTAAAAGTACTGCATATATTATATTTTAAATGCCTACTATAATATAATATAATATAATATAATATAATATAATATAATATACAAATTAATTATAAAATAAAATAATACATGTTAGGGATAATGCATTGGTCATTCAGAAAGCAAATACTGAAGATAATAATATAATTATATGATTCATTGTAAAATAAACTGACATCTAATCGAATAGAATAGAATAGAATAGAACAGAATAGAATAGAAATTATAATATTCATTTATAAAACTAATTACAAAATAAAATAATAAATGCAATGGATAATGTACTAGTCGTTATTCCAAAAGCAAATATTCAAAGAATAGCATGATAATAATTTATAATAAAATATAACATGTAAGGGATAATGCAAATGCAATGGTCATTATTCACAAAGCAAATGCTCCAGAGGATAATATAATAAGAATTAAATAATTTTATATAATTTAGTTTTTCACAACCATTTTCCACCCTTTTTGTAAATGACATCTAATATGATTGTTTAACCTATGCATACTGCTGCAATACAAATAGTAGAAATCAAAGTAGAAAGTAGAAGCATAATGGCACACCTCCCCTCAACAATCTGCATTATTTACTGCATCATTCATGTCCTAAACACAAGCAGTGAGGAGCGGGTTACACCAAAGTTCAATCCCTAACCCTGTGTGTGAACAATGAGAATAGTTATGCTTTGCTTAGCAAATACCACTAATAATTAGTGGAGACACCAGAGATGTTTCATTATTACCATGAAAAGGATAAAGAAATCTCTTGAGATGTACAAATTAAAACCGCTAAACAAAAAGCGTCTATCGAGCAACATGCATCGACGTGCAAACGGACACAAGTGTGGCACGGCACAGCACAGGTGAACGCTTTAAACCAGGTAGAGGCTTATTTTGATAAGCTGTGCATAAGCTTGTAAGTTTGTAATCAATGAGGGGGATTAATTTGTATTAAAGCAGTGAAGACACTGGAGTCAACGCCAGCACTTTTATCTTGAGCCACTTGGATTACTGAAGTGAGAGATCTCAGGAGAGAGAGAGACGAAGGACAGGGAAAGGAAAAAAAAACAGAGGTAGAAAAGGAGCGAGAGGCAATCTACATGCATCCTATAGGTTATTTAGTCAAGGTCAAAGTTGGCCTTTCTCCTCCAGGCTTTACATGGACATAAGCCATAAACCAATCAGCAAGTAGAACCACAGGGAAACATCTCTTTTGTTGACAACAGATTTATAAGCCTTTCACATTACAAACTTGAGAAGACGTGTGGTTCATGTTGCATTTTCAAATGCATGTTATAAGCGACTCTAACCATGATATTTTTTACTTGTATTTTTTTTTTTTACTCACTCGGCGAGTGTTAATTTTAGGCCCTGCACACACATCCGCAACATGCCAGCTAAAAGCATGAAGGAAATTAGGAAATATACAAGCGGCTGAATTATGTCACAAACACATGCAAAAAAACAATCTGCCAATCAATATGACAGTCAGGTCTTCACCCAGTGAGATAGCGCCAAAAACTGACAAGCTGTCAGGCGCATGCAGGCGTTTGGAGCGCTCTCTGACAGTGAGGTTGTGAGTGATCGGTTGAGATTGAGGCTGAACGCAGACTCACTGCTGCTGTAAACTGGTAGAGCAGCCTGTTATTTATTGGGGTATTAGGGCACAATAAACAATCATCCACTCTAATAGACAATCATTTATAATATCAAACAATGACTCGGCCTCAGACTCTGAGCGATAACATGGTGTGCTGGTGTAACAAATCAAATGCCGCTTCTGCAATAATCTCAGACAAGCTGCTGCCTGATACTAAGTCAAAGCAGCAAACGTCTTAAACTGGAGTCTAATGCTACGTTCACACTGTGAGCCTTACAGTGTGTTCACACCAGATGCAAATGGCAACATGCCAGCTAAAAGCATGAAGGAAATTAGGAAATATACAAGCGGCTGAATTATGTCACAAACACATGCAAAAAAACAATCTGCCAATCAATATGACAGTCAGGTCTTCACCCAGTGAGATAGCGCCAAAAACTGACAAGCTGTCAGGCGCATGCAGGCGTTTGGAGCGCTCTCTGACAGTGAGGTTGTGAGTGATCGGTTGAGATTGAGGCTGAACGCAGACTCACTGCTGCTGTAAACTGGTAGAGCAGCCTGTTATTTATTGGGGTATTAGGGCACAATAAACAATCATCCACTCTAATAGACAATCATTTATAATATCAAACAATGACTCGGCCTCAGACTCTGAGCGATAACATGGTGTGCTGGTGTAACAAATCAAATGCCGCTTCTGCAATAATCTCAGACAAGCTGCTGCCTGATACTAAGTCAAAGCAGCAAACGTCTTAAACTGGAGTCTAATGCTACGTTCACACTGTGAGCCTTACAGTGTGTTCACGCCAGATGCAAATGTAATTATTCGCACGAGTAGATTACATACAAAGTCAATGCAAAGACGCGAATAGAGGCAAATTCAGGGCAGGCGACGCGAATGATGCTAAATGCGCGATGCGTTTGCCGCGAACGCAAGATATTCGCCTCAATCGCGTCTTTCGCGCAAGTTCAAAAATTTCAACTCAATCGGAAAATTCGCCTGACGCTTTCTCGCGCAAGCCAATCAGCGAAGAGCTTATAGGCACGTCTGGTTGAATCAGACAATAGAAGAGAGCATTATTGCAGCCGTCTGATATTAAATAGGTCTGGAGCATAGAAAACAATTAAAATCAGTTGTAGTGGTAGTTGTATTTTATTAGCATGGCTACAGAGATGCTGCTATCAATAATAAACATAATAGTAATATCAGTGTATATATACAGTAGTAAAATGTAACGCACATTAATACAGGATCCTAACGTTATTCATCCTCCTCTGGATGGTGCTGTGAACCCAGACACGTCAGCGTTTGGCTTTCCATTGTATTTGGGACTTTTTGACAACAGGTACAAAACAGCGATTGTAGTTATCTCCACCACGGTTGATTGCGCTGTTTTTACTCGCACGAATGACACGAAAAACATCCCGCGAGTAATCTAGAGCGAGTGGTTCTGGTGTGAACACACCATTAGTGCTCAATTCCGATTTTTGCTCAGATCCGATTTTTTTGTATAGCTGTTTACATTGTTGTTTTAAATGTGACCAATCTCAGATTTCCAGTGTGAACAGATCATGGTTCTGAACTGACCCGTATGCGCAAAAGAACAATACGAACAGGGTTGCCAGGTTTTCACCAAAAAAAAATTTATAAATACAATTCTGCCCAATTGCTTCTCAAAACTAGTCCAAAACTAGCCCAATCGCGTTCTGGGGGTTATATATCGCGTTAGTGAGGTCGCTTTAACCCACGGAGTAAAAAAAACAACAACAACCAGTGGCAACGATGAAAAAGTTGCCCAATTCAAGATGGGCGAAAGGTTTACTGACCTCAGCCTCAATCTCCACCTAGAAAATCACCTTAGTTTCAGACGAAACTGCTGAAACTAAACCAGCATAAGAAACAAACAACTCGATCTGATGATCTACAACACACAATATAAAACAATCAAACGCTTCCCCTTACCAAAAAGTAGTATACTTCAAGTTTATTTTAGTAAGTATACTTAAGTAAAGTTCAAGTATATTTTTAAGTATACTTTATGTAGTAAGTATACAAATATCAGTGTACTAGTAGTATACTTGTAAGTGTACTATTTCAATACTCCTTGGGACTAAATTGGCCCACTTTCTAGTATATAAAAGTATACTTTTAAGTATACTTTAAGTATAACAGTAGTAAACTTTGAGTACAGATAAAGTCGATCAACACCCCAAAGCTTGACAGTCATTATTACCTATTATTGGTCGACATTTTATTCCATAACGTTACACAGTTTTGATACCGTTTTATGTCTGATGATCGTGTTAGATTACATGTGGAAGCATCTGTTGTTTCGGTTTCTTCTTCACTTGTGTTTTTTGGAAATTCTGTACAGAAGATGTGTACTAGCACCCCCTACAGTATAACAATGAAAACACGGATTCTAGGAGCACAATTATAGCTAAAATATATTTAGTATAAGTATAAGTCAAGTATACTTAAATGTCATTTTAAGTATATTTCTGAGAAGTACATAAAGCCCATTTCTGAGAAGTACATAAAAAGTAGACTAAAAGTATACTTTCCTATTTTTAGTTTAAAAGAAGTATACTAATAGCACACTTGAATAAACTTCTTTTTCGTAAGGGTCAGCTTGGCCAAAACAGTCAACATTTGTCAAAGCATATGCTCGTTGCTCTCTTAAGAAAATCAGACGAGTCTCCAGGGCAGACGCACTATTTGTGCCACTAAGCTAAGCCTCCAGACTTCCCACACGTTGACCTTCAAGCCTGAAAACGCAGTCTGTGTTCGAAATCTGACAGCCAGGCTGACAGAATCAGAGAGAGGAAAGTAGGAGAGAGAGATGGACAATCTCGCAGCGAGGAGAGGAGGGGAAGCGTTGATGATAATTCGGCAGAAGTCTCTGGAGCCTGAAGGCCGTGGAGAGCAGCGTTCTCCCTCAGCGGAGCCCATGGAAGCCAGCGAGCGGCCAGGCGGCAAGATAAGAGGTGAAGCGTAGATTAGCCGTCCTCGCGGACAGAAACCCAGGCTAATGCTCGCAACTGACCTCAAGTCTCATGTTATTTGCACAGCCACATACCGAGGCATAAGAGATAGGACGGCTACAGAACGAGTCGAAAAGGTTAGCACTTCAACTAATTAGGTTCAATCTTTAGAGCCAGCGGACTGCTAATGAAGGCCAATTTAAAAGTATCCACTTAAAAAGACAATACAAGACTAAAATTTTGAGTCCAATTCATTTTTGAATGATAATTTATCAGCTCTAGTGCAAATCATGGAAACATGGAAAAACAATGGAAACATATTACTCTGTTTTACTCTTGTCTTATGGATTTAATTTATTTTTCAATCATACTTGTTTTTCGTTTTTCTTCTTCTTCTTCTTCTTCCTCTTCTTTTCAGTTCAAATCTAACCAAATTTAAAACATTTGCTAATAGGTAAGAAAATTAATTTGTGAGTTTGTTTTTTAACTTAAAATGTATTATAAATTATTCTTAGACAATGAAAACTTTTCATTAGGTAAGACAATTAATTTGTGAATTTGTTCGCAAACAATTACACTTTTTTCAACTAAAAAAAAAGTATTATAATTTATTATAAAAAAGGAAAACATTTGCTAATAGGTAAAATTATTTGCGAATTTGTTCTAATTTATTCTAAAAAAAAATAAAAAATAAAAAATTTGCTAATAGGTAATAAAATTAATTAATTTTTACATTTGAAATTAATTCGTAAAAAAAAATTATTTTATCCTTCGGGCCACAGCTGTGATTTCTGTCTTTGACACAAGTGCTTTCGTTTAGCCACTCGAATGGAAATCAAAGACCATGTTTGACTCGACCGACCCCGTGGTGCTGCCGTTTGCTCATCAAACAACTTTATATGGTGACATGAAAGCGTTCCGTCTCTTTGTGTGTGTGTGTGTGTGTGTGTGTGTTACGCACAGACTCCTGCACTCGAATGGAAATCAAAGACCATGTTTGACTCGACCGACCCCGTGGTGCTGCCGTTTGCTCATCAAACAACTTTATATGGTGACATGAAAGCGTTCCGTCTCTGTGTGTGTGTGTGTGTGTGTGTGTGTGTGTGTGTGTTACGCACAGACTCCTGATCAAATTCTGTCTGAGAGCGACTGCAGCCCGACTGTCTCCTCCTACTAGTCACTGACAGAACGAGAAGAAAGGAAGAATAACGTGAGAGTGAAAGCTCAACTCTTCAAGAAGGACAAGTCAAAAACACAAATGCATGTGCATACATGAATACAAAAAATGCTTGCATACCCAATGATTCCTTATAGTAAATAAGACCACATGAAAATTTTTCTCTTCTATTTACTCATTTACTCTCTCAAATAAATTCACTATATTGTAAGTTCAACTACGCTGTGAATACAACATCTTATATTGTTCAGTTAATGATAAACACTGAAAAGTCTTTGTGTGGACAAACTGGGAAAAAACATATTTCTTTAGCTTTAGCTTTTTTGTTTTTGCTCTGTTCATCATTTTTATTGACAAAGACAGCAAGAAGCATAATTGAAGTCAGCTTTAAATTCTGATTCAAACTCATTTCCTGCTCATAATGCATGTGCACAACCATATTTTTTGTTATGAATTTTCAATGTTTAGTCAGATAACTAAGTACACAAGAGTATGGCAAAGTGAAAAGACTACCATACTAACATACCATACTATTCCTACTATAGTATAAAAATAGTAAGAGTAGTATGATGCTAGTAAGCTATTCTGAACTCAGCTTATTCTTATAGCTTTGTCAAAATAAAGTCAATATAAAGTCAAAATTAAAACACATTCATGGTCTTACTGTATATGAATTCTCAATGCACATTAAAAAAATTAATAAAATGAAATACTATAAAAAGTACATTATAATAAAATAATAAAGAAAATAAAATAAAACAATGAATAAATGAATTAATACAATTATGAATTCAAAAGTAAATAAAATAATACAATAAAATACTTTACGAATAAATAAATAAATAAATAAAAATCCCATGATTTTTTTTTCTTGTTGCATATCCTGTTTCACATAATATTATAGTTACCATAGTAAAATGTTTGTGAAGGCCATTTCATGTTGACTTTATATATGACATTTAGTCTAAATATTCTTATCCCACATATGCAAATGTACAGATATGCAAATCTCACACCTGCACATGCCTATATCTCTCTCTCATTCCCACAAGCTCTACACTCTTCACTACTCTTTATTTGCTATTCAGCAGAGATTCGCTGTTCATATTAGATTGTAAAGGGGAACATTTCAAAAGCCCTTTTTTGAACAAAGCGATCTCTTTCAATTGTAGCCCGCAGCCAAGAAAAACAACAAGCTGAATAGACTCGTGAATCAACACTAAATGCACCCACAGACAACAATGGGGGAAAAAATACGCCAAAAACATTGTTTATGTACTTCAGAAACAGTTGGTAGGAGAACAGCCTTTCGCGTACATTTCACGTGTCTCTACAGAAAATGCTAAGAGTGCTAATTTTTATTCATCTCATCGCCCCTTGTCTGGCTCTTCCACAGGAAACGCAGGAGTACGGCAAACAGATGCTAGTCGAACAACTGCTCAAACACAGGAGCCATTTCTGTCTCTTCACGAGCATCTCGTAACAATTAAGGCCTCAAATCAATAGCGTCGGAGCACATACAGACCCCAACAGCCAATGCAATCAAGGACTGTGTCAGATGATGCAGTACTCCTGATAAAATGGATAGTGTATTATGTTTGAGAGAAAACAAAAGATTACTAAAATCAGCAGTAATAGTATGAAGAAATGCAGACTGTTTATTAGCGAAATACTGACTGAGCTTAAAAACACTGAGAGCTTTAGTGGATTAGAACTGTTTTAAACAGATAACATTTCTTTTGTTGGTCAGACCATTTTTTTTAAATGTATTTTTTATTTATTTTTGTGTTAGATTCTATTTGTGGATTTTGGACTTATTATAGGCTTTAATTCAGTTTTAATAAAAGAGTTCTAGTCTGTTCTAAACTTGCTGCTCCCTCAAGATTTCTGCTGGCCTCTAGTTATTCTCTATTTATACTAACGAATTGTTGAAATCTTGACTCTGATTGGTGGACAGATGTTCCAAGATATTCATTATATATAAATGCATGGCTATGATGAATAACTCTGAAAATAATGTTGAATATAATAATAATAAAAATCTAAGAATAAGAATTGTATTTATTTTTCATGATTTTTTTTTGCATTTTTACATCAATTACAATTGAGTAAATGTCTCACACAATTTTTATTATGGCAAATAAATATATAAATATATGAACAAACAAACAACCAAGTACTTTTACATCATGTTAGTAATGTTTGACTGGCTCTAATCTGCGCTGATTTAAAAAATAATAATAAAAATTATAATCACCTAATTTAATTGCAAATAAAATAATAAAAACAATAAAACATAACAATTGTTTCTTTCTACAATAAAAAAAAATCTGCTTTACAGAAATGAAAATATGAGAATATAACCATTTATATTAATTGAAAAACAAAACGTCCAGACATATAAAATATAATTTCACACAATGAACTTGAAGTGAAACCAGATCCAGCTTGTTACGTCTAGGGATGAACTAGATGAGATTTGGGAGTTTGGTGCAGTTTAAGAAGTCTGTAGCTGATTTGCTTCAAGGTTTGTGATGTTTTGACAGCCAGCAGGTGAGTGAGATCGGCGGATGTTCTGACCTGGAGCTTCAACATCATAAAGGTGTTCATCTGTCTAATAAGCCGAGCAGGAGAGTGAGGTTTAGCATGGAAACGAGCAGCTGTAAGTGTACATGTGTATGTGTGTGTGTGTGTGTATGAGAGAGATAGAGAGAGAGACACCGAGAGAGGACAGGAAAGAGGTGTAATGGTTTTTGCTGCAGGTGGTAACAGATGGTTGCTAATGGATGTTCATAGATCTGAATGACACAGGCTAGAGGGTGGTGTGATGTACTCTAAGACGAGTCGAGAGAGAGAAATAGTGAGATGGAGAGAAATACAAATCAGAAGAAAAATAAAATATTTTGGCTCTGTGTTTGCTCTTTCAAAGCTCATATAACTTCATGGAATGTTTCATTTAACTTCATCTCAGATGTCTCTCCTAAAATTCCTTACAAATATATATATATATATATATATAGATTCAGTAGTTGACACACTAAGTGTACAAAGGTAAATCACATCAGGACTATTAAATAATATTAACAAATGCATTTTTTGATTTTAATAATGTATTAGTAATTTAACATGAACTAAGATACCTGGAGCCTAGGAAATACAAAAATAAAACAAATATTGTCATTCACTCAGTATTACTTGATGTAATTCACAACTATCTCAATTAGTGCATTAACGCAGGTGATAAATTATTTAAGTTTAACACGTTAAAATTATTTAATGCAATTAACACAGGGGTGGAGCTAGGGTTGGCCACCCCACTCACAACTGCTGCCTTGGTCTCTTTTTTCTCGACAAGAATTGCATTTATTTAGATGCAGAACATCTTTACGACCACATTAAACGGGAGACTTTTCAGACACGCGTTCCAACTTGATCTTCACTTCACCTACTCTAAGACGAGTCGAGAGAGAGAAATAGTGAGATGGAGAGAAATACAAATCAGAAGAAAAATAAAATATTTTGGCTCTGTGTTTGCTCTTTCAAAGCTCATATAACTTCATGGAATGTTTCATTTAACTTCATCTCAGATGTCTCTCCTAAAATTCCTTACAAATATATATATATATATATATATAGATTCAGTAGTTGACACACTAAGTGTACAAAGGTAAATCACATCAGGACTATTAAATAATATTAACAAATGCATTTTTTGATTTTAATAATGTATTAGTAATTTAACATGAACTAAGATTAATAATACTTCAAGTATTTTTTCATTTTCAATTTATGGCAGTGTTATTTTAGAATCATTGAGATCATTGATATAGTTTTTATACCATTAAAGAATATTAAATAAAATTAACAGATGCAACTTTTGATTTTAATAATGTATTAGCAAATAACCATTAACAAAGATTAACAAATATTTTGTAAGTACTTTTCATTGTCAGGACCTTCATAAGCACACTTTCATATGCACACTCCAACTTATAAGCTACAGGTGACGAGGAGCTTCAGTAGAACAACAGTGAACTGTTGATGTTGATGTTGTCAGGCCATATGGGAGTAAAAACTAATTTTCCTGTCCTGTCAGCCGTTACACTGTGCTTGTAGCGTGTGCTCTTCAACTGCACACACAAATGTGGCGGCGCGCTGTAGCCTGTATCATTTCACATCAAAGTGCGAAAGAAAGTACAAGCATGCAATGTTGTAGTTATGTCATCAGTTAAGTCATTAAGTTACCAAATAGGCAAGTAAAGCTGCCTTAAAACTGTTCATGGATTTAAGTATTTGTTATATGTGTTACATTTAAGAACATGTCTCTGAAATGGTTTTTAAAACTGTCCTGGTGCACCAGCCCTGTTTCCCTCAACTAACACACCCGATTCAACTCGTCAGCTCATTAGTAGAGACTTTAAGACCTGAAGAGGATCAGAAAAGGTAAAGAGTTGTGAGAAAATACGATGTGTATCAGATCCGCGTCACGTTTAGCAGCGGCAGCTCTTAAAGCAGCCAAAATAACCTAATAACCAGCTGCTGTGATGACTGTTCATAAAGAACAAAAGAAAAAAAAGGAAATCAATAACTTTTGTAGCTTTAAGGATTCATCTTTATTTAAATTAGAATTAATGTTTGATAACTTTATTCAATTTCTGTATATTTCCTACTTGCTGAAGGGCCCAGGTAGCTAAATATGACATTTATTATATTGGGTTTATGTGAAGATTGCTTTAAATTCACTTAAATTAGAAGTTGTTATTTTTTTAAAACTAATAAATGTTCAAATTGATAGCTCTCAATTATACTGTAATGCTGAGTGGCTAGTCAATGGTTAAATATTAGGGGGAAAAACTATTTCATAGCGACATTAGTAGTATTGGTATGACTCAAGAAATATTTCAGATAATAAAGCAGTCTATTTTGGGATTTTTGAGACAAATTAAGACAAACCTGTTGTACATTTGAGAGGAACATGTTGCTTTGATGTCGCAGACGGATGTTGTAATTCACGGAACTGTGCTCTAATGATTGCTATGATCTGAACAGGATGCACGCTGATAAATTACAGCTATTCAAGTCAAATGGTCTGAGCGGTTCTGTGTGATTTTCGCAAGCTGATGTTGATGTGTGCTATTTTCATGCAAGGAGACTGTGGCCTAGTTCTCTCCCTTTCCAAAGGGACTGGAGCGCTACAACCACTTCACTGTGGGCCTGCAGGAAATTGATAATTAAATTGCTTTTCTTAGTTTTGTCTTCCTCTTTTTTGAGGCACTTGGATGGAGGGAAGCACAATCGCTCTGCTTTTGTTACCGGCGTATCAGTGGACCCAGAAACTTCAGGCCAACGATACATTTGGGAACAGTACGGTGAGGGAGTAGGTTTATGGCAAGACCACAAATGGAGGAAAGTTTATTGAAGTAAGTGCGTGAGTGCATGTAGATTAGCGTTGTGAAGTCGTGCAATTGTTCTGCAGACATTAGCAGCCCACAACACCGCCTTCCTCTCAATATAACTCCTCCATCTGTCATCGTCATACTCGCCTCCTCCTGACTAAGCAAGTACTGCTCCACATCCTGAAGTTTTTCTGCACCACAGATCAACAGGAACTCAATATTTTGTTGCCATTAGCTTGAAGACGATTTTATACCATTTGAAACACAAATGCCAATTAATTATATTTACTTTCCAGAGGGAAATAACAGTGCTTGTATTGCAGAAAAGGAATAGTGTTAAAGGGACAGTTCACCCAAAAATGAAAATTCTGTCATCATTTACTCACCTTAAATGTTGTTAACCAAACAGCTGTTGATCCCCGTTGACTTCCATACAAATTATTTTTTTCAGACTTGGGACAACTTAAAGGTGAGTAAATGATGACAGAATTGTCATTTTTGGGTGAACTCTCTCTTTAAAATAACATGACATTTGTGTAATGTAAAAAAGACATTAAATATTAAATATGTCAGTTAGATTATTTAATGTAACATTCTAACTGTATAAGTTAATAACATATTTTTAATTTCTTTAAGTATAATTTATGTAGCAAACATAAATATACAGCACATGCAAAAACTGTAATGGACGTATATTAAGACACTTATTATTTTGCAAAATATTCTACAAATATTTTGTACATTTGCATTAATTTAATATACAATAACTAATAATGTTATACTATATAATATAATATTACATAATGTACAATATTAAATAATTTAATATGAAATCGCTCAGCCATCACAGTATGGTAGTATCTAAAAAGAAAATGACTAAAATGAAAGCATTTACAAAATATGATTCACAAATGCCAAAACTAATTCACATTTACAATAAAATGTAATATATTCGCAAATACCAATTCTCAAACCTAATGCATATTGACAAAATAAGTTTTGCAAATGCACAACTGAATTTACATTCCCAAATGCATGTATTTATATTTCTGTATTTATGAATTTTTTTTGTAATCGTGAACCTTATTTTGTGACTGTAAATTTGCAAATCGTATTTTGTCAGTATGAACTAGGTCATGAGTTATATAAACTTATTTTGTGAATATTTGTAAATACATTAATTTTGAGACTATTACAGCTCCATAGACTCTTGATTTGTTGTTTTATACATTTTTTTAAACTACTAATGATAATGACAATATATATAATTTATGAATCATAAATTCTAAAATCAAGACGATTTTAGCTCCTTAAACGCATGAATTCAAAAAAAGAAAAAATTAAAAATTACAATCTTGACTCTCAACCCCAGAACTTTTCAACATTTCAATGCCAGTGATTCACTAGGTTTACAGTAAACGATGGAAAGCATCTTAGCAAAATCGTCTAGGGTTTTCTAGAATAGATGGAGCTTCCAGCACAATAATACCAGCCGACTAAACCTGACAAGTCCTCACAGAGACCAATTGGCTGTCTGTCGTCTGGATCACACTCTCCGGGTCCCTCTGGGTGCCATGTTTGAGACACGGCTCAAAGGCCCAACAAGAGTGAACTTTGGGTCACGCTTCCCTTTATTCCTCATCACTCACCGGGCGATGACATGACCGGACTGAACTCTGAGGGGAAAACCGCACGAGTCACGGCATCACACATGGTCAGGTGTACTGTACAAATGACAAACTCAACTGTACTGATGAATACAGCATCTGCCATGATGCTGCTGTTCTCTGAAATTATAAAATACACAGAGAACTGTGTCTGCTAATGGATGCTGTCCAAAATCAGGAATACACCAGCCTAATTATACAGTGTTTCCTAAAGAATAATAAACTAGTCAATGTGTAGTTTTACACACCTCTGGTAACTACATCAGCTTTAGAAAGCTTGTCAGTTAACTAGATAGAATGCAAAATCTAAGTCTACAAACAGAAAACCTCCTAAATAAAGATACCTCAGATAAAGACACCAGATACCTCAAATAAACTCTAAATAGTTTGGTTCAGTGTACTACTTGGGCCTCAACAATGTGCTTTCCGTCAATTTTTGAGTCAAAGAAAGAACAACACGCAACAATCATATATCTCTGAAACTCAGAGACAAAATCTCTGAAAAGGCTTTATAATGACTTTCATGACTAAATCATTGATTTCACATAAATTGCTGAGTTAACATATAAAATAAAGAATGTAATGCTTAACAGATCAATAACACAAAACTAAAGTCTGAATACATGAAACTATATGAAGCAATTTAATGATTTCAGAAACCAGTGTGAGTAATATATATATATATATATATATATATGTGTGTGTGTGTGTGTGTGTGTGTGTGTTTGTGTGTGTGTGTATAAAGTACATATATAATGTAATATATATATATATATATACTACTGTTTGGACTAATTACAAGTTTGGACTAATTACAATTTTTTAAAATAATTTTTGAAAGGAGTCTCTTCTGCCCACCAAGTCTGCAATTATTTGATAAAAAAAAAAAAGCAGTAAAAACTGTATTGTTGTATTATGTTGAAATATTATTACATTTTACAACAACTCTTTTCTATTGTAATATATCTGAAAATGCAATTTATTCATGTTCAAAGCTGAATTTCCAGCATCATTACTCCAGTCTTAAGTGTCACATGATCCTTCAAAAATCATTCAAATATGCTGATTTGCTGCACAATAAACTGATTATTATTGACTGTTGAAACCAGTCCTGCTGCTTCATATTTTTGTGGAAACAACGATACACTATAATTCAAAGTTACATTTTAAAAATAGAAAACAGTTATTTTAAGTTGTTTTATTTCACAATATTACTGTATTTCCGATCAAATACTGTAAATGCAAACTTAGTGAGCATAAGAGACTTCTTTTAAAAACATTTAAAAAATATATATATTTTGTTAGAGTCTGGACTATTTATTTTCTACACTCTAATGTTTGTTACCGTAATTAACAAAGTTAATATTAAGTGTTGCCCGTCCCTGTTAATGTGCCCCTAAAGAAACACAAAGCGCCGTGTTGCCCTACTGAGTATTTCCTGTCTGATGAGGCCGATCAAAACGGTCCTCTCAGTAGTGAAACAGCAGGAGTAATTAATTGTGTGTTTATTTTTAGGGGCGGCAGAGAGCACGGGACTAAATTTAGCACGTATGAAGATCAGTGGGGCCGGCCAATTACATGCGGGCAGAGGAGAGTCCACCAGGGTACCTCAGTCCGAAAAAACAAATCACAATATGATGAAGTGTGCGTGCTGTAATACAGTACACAACAACAAACCCGTTTCCCCTGCGTGTCTGCTTCCACAATGTCATACTGGATTTCACAGCATTTACGAGAGAAAGACGGCCTGATTCGCTCAGTCACATGCTGCATCTGCGCAACGTCCAGTCAATACGATCCAGTTCGTCATAACAGTCCTAATCAGGGTCAGTCATACACAATCTACATCATATGGTGCTTACTAGTAAGATGTTGTTTTTGCATTGGTTTGTATTAGGAGAAGGAGAATATGACATCGCAAGCCTGTAAGTGACATAATGTAAGTGATGCCATGCCCTGAGTTTGGTTGACAGGTTCTGTTCTGCAGTATCAGCTGGTCTCCATAAAAGAGAGAGAGAACGAGAGACACAAAGCTGAGCTCAGCTGTGATCCGTACGGCTGCAGCACTGTTCGTTTACATGACAGCTTCCCAGGCCTGGCCTTGACACCTGCCAATCACACGCACCACGGTCACAGTAATAAAGATTTAAGAGCTTCTAAAAATACGCGGCGGGACACTAACACACAAACACGGGCAGAAACAGTCAGGGCATTCCAGAAGAGCACCATCTCTCCACGAGCACAACATCAGTCCTTCGTGAGGAGTCTGTCTCAGATCATTAAAATGCTACTAAATGTAGCCGAAAAACTAACATACAGGAAGCGACTCATTTCAGGACAACATGGCTGACCCCAGTGCACATTGAGCTTCTAGAGTAAAACACAAAAAAGAAGCAGAGAGGGATCTCATTCATGAAACAACTGAATGCAACAGTTTATGTAAGAATGGTTTGCATAGGAATTTGTCATATATGAAATTGAATGCAACAATTTATGTAAGAATTGGAATCGGTTTACATAAAAATCTGCTGTGCACAATCAAGCCAACGCAACAATTTTTGAAAGAAATGGTTGATGAACATATAGGAACAAAAGTTCAGTGTGCACATAATTCTATCCTGTTTAATGAAAGATCTACACAAAAAATTGATAATTAAAAAGCAACAATTTACGTAAGAATTGATGCACAAACAGATATGCACATAATTCTATGTGCAACTACTTCAAGACAATTTACAAATAAAAAGTATTCCAAACAATTTACATAGAAATATGTTAAGCACATAATCAAATCAATGCGACAATATATTTAAACATGGTTTCATGAAGTATTTACGTAGAAATTTGATGTGCATAGTTTTATGTGAGAACGATTTTATGAACAGTTTATATAGAAATTTGCTACATATGCAGTCAAAGCAAACAATCTAAATAAGAAATAATGTACAGACATTCTACACATATTTATTATGCACATGATTTGATGTGATTTTATGAATGACTTACCCAGAAATTTTCTATGTACATAGCCAAATCAAAGCGACAATTTACCTATGAACTTTTACATACAATTTATACACATACTGAGGCTCCGTCCACACGAAGCCAGAGCTTTCCCTATCCGATCTTTTTTTTTCTCCTCCTCTTAAGAAATATCTGCGTCCACACGAAACCACTAAACCGACACAAAACGATGTAGTATACATGCCAGACCAGCATGTGGCACTGTAATTCTGCCACAGAGATACACTAAAAACGGAGAAGAAGACTTGGACTATGCTCATAAACCTTGTGCGTGTTATACAAACAAACATGGAACAATACATTTATTAATCTGTGTTAATGTTAGTTAATAAAAAGACAATTGTTCAGTGTTTGTTCATGTTTTTGTTGCTGTTACGTGACGTAGCGTGTCTGACTAGGGGCGAGACTTGGGCTGATGACGTCATCGTTTCAGAAAATATACGGATTCGCTGTCCACACGAAAACGCAAGGGCGGCGTTTTCTATCCACTCTGGGACCCGGTTTCAAAAAATATGAAAGTGACGTGACATGTGGCCAAGTATGGTGACCCATACTCGGAATTAGTGCTCTGCATTTTTCCCATCCAAAGTGCACACACACAGCAGTGAACACACACCCGGAGCAGTGGG
Source organism: Sinocyclocheilus anshuiensis (assembly GCF_001515605.1). NCBI lineage: Eukaryota > Metazoa > Chordata > Actinopteri > Cypriniformes > Cyprinidae > Sinocyclocheilus > Sinocyclocheilus anshuiensis. The sequence goes on along the minus strand of NW_015544185.1, from coordinate 940,936 downwards.
CAGCCATTTTTGCTGCGGCGCCCGGGGAGCAGTTGGGGGTTCGGTGCCTTGCTCAAGGGCACCTCAGTCGTGGTATTGAAGGTGGGAGAGAGCGCTGTACACTCACTCCCCCCACCTACAATCCCTGCCGGTACGAGACTCGAACCCTCACCCTTTGGGTTACGAGTCCGACTCTCTAACCATTAGGCCACGACTCTCAAACCGAAAAATATCGGTTTCACTCTCCCAAAACGCCGGATCCGTCTGGACGAAACTCCTATATGATACAAAATGTATGCGTATACAATGCGTCTCCGTGTGGACGGGGCCTGATTATGTACATAATCAATTCAATGTGACAATTTACTTACCCAGAAATTTGTTCTGCACATTCAATGCAACAGCTAACACAGGAATGCTTAGACAAACGATTAACACAGAAATTGGCAATGTTCAGAGCCAGTTCAGAGAAAATTTATATAAGAATTGTTTACGACCGTAATTCATTGCAAAAACTTACATAAGAATGGTTTTACTAATAATTTACATAGACATTCGTTCTGCTCGCATTTCTGCTCATTAATAAAGCCACTGAAAAAATTGCATCCTCTTGGCAGCTTTGGTGAACTATTTTCAACGTACTATGATTTGGGACACACTGATCTTAATCTGACTTATTATTTAGGACAGATAGTGCGTGAATTGGGGCGCGGGGTCTATCTATCACACTCATTAGCTGTGACCTAAAGAAGCAGGTGCAAATAAACAGGTCGACACGGGTGTGGACCAGTTTCCGCACTTGAAACAGGAAATTAATTTCTTCTTTGTAGAACTTGTAGAACCTTAAATGCAAAAATACATGTTTTTGCAATTGTTTTACCCAATTTTCAAAATGAATTTCCATATAAAAATACTTAAATGTCTGTATTAAACATTAACAAAAATGTGTAAGTTTTAAAAAAAATACGTTTTTAAATTATGGCTTATGAATTTTTACTTTGGCTTTCCCAAACTTTGTTGATTCTATGCACATTATTTACTTTTTTCATGTGTGCAAGATTATGAGTTTGCAGCTAATTTATTGACATTCAAACACCGATTCAATTATGCAAACAGCCATAAATCACAATACAAGATTTAATATGATCCATCTATAAGCCTCTATTAAACACTGTCAAAACTCATCCCCGCCAACTCTTTATCATGAGATTACAAGACGTCTCCTCATTCCTCTCTTTCTTGTTCTCTCTTGCTTTACCTTGTTCTACATCCTATGTCCAACATCGCCCCCTCTTTCCTCTCGATTTCTCCCGTCTGCAGCTCATTTTGAAATCAATGATTTCAGAACTTAATTTCCTCGCATTTCCTAACGCCTGAAGGGCTGTTCTCAGTCTGGGCCCATTTTCTCTCTCTCCATCTCTCTCGCTCGCACTCTTTCTCTCAGTTGTCAGGCTTTGGGTGATGGTTGGGTCTAGTCGCCAGCATACTGCTGGCCCCGATAGCAGCGGGCCCTATCTTTAGCTGTTCAGTCACAAATGCTGCTCGGAAGCACCCGAAGCACTGCCGCTTTGTGGCCAACCAACTCAATTCCATAGCACTGAAACATCGGCTTCGTTCCAAACCCTAGCGAGCTGCCTAGCAAGACGGCAACGTGCAACAATCTTCAGCAGGCAGCAAAATTACATTGCTTTACCAGATGTCTCATTTTGGCACAAATTTAAACAAGCATCACTTGCATCATTTGCAGAAAAGCCAATCCCAAATGCATTGTAATGAATCCAAAATGACGAGGGAAATATAGTTTGTGTTGTCTAAACACAATTCCAACTGCAACATTGTAAACAAACAATTTTTCATTAGTAGAGCAAAATTAAAAGTCGCTGGTAGGGATGGGCCAGAATTGTTGAGCTGTTGATTGTTGAATTAAATATCTCTTCATTTGCCTTTTTTAAGAAAACTTGTAATACAAAAAAATGCAATACTTAAGGGGGGGGTACAA
>NW_015544185.1:937682-938555 GCF_001515605.1 Sinocyclocheilus anshuiensis | reverse complement strand
TGAGCTGCTGCTCCCCGCCCCCTTTTCCAGAATAGAGCTGCGCCATTACAGCTCGGACCTGCTAAAAAACATCATGTTTATCGCGCTGAAATCATGAGTTTTGACTAAATAAATCAATAAATCCACTGCTCTCTTGTCTCCTCTGAGGCTGGGACTCTAAATAGTGTTTGGTGCTCGTCTGTGCAGCCAAAGACAGAACACTTAGTATGTTCTGCTCAAACTTTCGCCATGGCATTAGAGCTGGTACACTGTTGTCGCTTGCGAAAACACAATAATGGCGCCGTGGGTGTAAACTTACAGATTAAGGGGCGGTAATATTATAATGAGATCCCTTTGCCACGTCACCTAGGGAGCAAAATCAGACGCACTCGTTTTCTCAGACGCTTGCAGAAAAAGTCTTCCCAAAACAAAGTTACTGGGTTAATCTTTTTCACGTTTCCTTGGTTGGTAGATGCACCGGGGACCTGATTATAGCACTTACAACCTGGAAAAGTCAGATTTTCATGATATGTCACCTTTAAAGAGTTGGATTCTCATGCTAAGCATGGACAAAGTTTCAAAAAACAATTTGGAAGTATGACGAAGTATTTCTGAGCCAAAAATCTTACTTCTGGGTTTGTAGACGTTTCTGAGAGTTCTTTTCGATCGATGCTCTTCATGACGTAAACGAGGGTGGAACTCCTTATATGGACATTTCCCGGAAAAACGCACCCGCGCACGCATCGACCAGAGCAAGAGCAAGATCGCGCCCATCAACACGCTTCATTCAGCAGCGCTGCACGGGACTCTCTCGGGAAGAATGTCTCCAATCCAAAGAAGTGTGTTTTTGGTTGTAAGGAGGGCTGCACGATAAATCTCATGCGATATTTAACG
>NW_015544185.1:929673-937437 GCF_001515605.1 Sinocyclocheilus anshuiensis | reverse complement strand
ACAGTTTGTTTTTCCGGGGCAGCAACGGAGTTTCACAAGCGTGTTTGTTGACGAACGTTTTATAAACAAGGCCCAGTCCGACACTGTATTTGCACATTGTTTGATACTGAAAGATGGAGCGGTTCCAGCTATAAAAGATCCCGGTCATGATTCAGAACTGCAGACAGTAAGTGAAACTGCATCAAATATGATAAAACTAAAGACTTTTTGGAGATATAAAGGATGCAGTACTACTCTATAGGTACTCAAGATTAACATGAGATTGGGTGAAACTGTGTGTGTTATGTCTCCTTTAATGTAATCAGTCAACTGGGGAAGTGTGGTGATATCTACAGGTTACATTTATATACCCTATTTACCTGTGGTGCCTTGCTTTAATACTTTTGCAGTGGTGCTTTTAAAAGGTGACGCCACTTCTCAAAGAGAGCACAAAGAGACGTAACTTCTCCGCGAGTGTTTTAGTGGGAAAACTCTCATCTGCTTTAATGCATCGCCACCATCAAAGTAGCATTTGTGCAGTAGGATGCATTAGAAGGTCACTGACTAAATAGGAAGCATTCAGCAAACTAGAATTAAGAGCAGTCATTTTGAGTCTCCTGTGTGTGTGTCTGCATGGCATTGTAGAATCTTAGCTAATCTTACTCAAACACCAATTTATGATAAGAAATTCTGAGTGTCTCCCAGTGAAAGACCTCAGGCAGTGTTCATATGCTACTTTTAGTCAAAAGTACTAAAGTACTTTACTTACCAAACACATGACTCATTTCTGAAGCTTAATAAACACTCATTTTTCAGCTATAATTGTCACATGCGCCTGCGTATTCAACCTATAAAAGACTCAAACCAACACAACAAAAAGCACTTCAAGATCTTCAAAGAATATCGTGGAGCATATGTCCAAAAAACATGGTAGTACACCACAGCACTTTTTATGGAAATGTGTAAATGTGATGCTCCATTCATCCCTGAAAGCTCTACGAGCATCTTATGTGTCGCTGTGTCATGTCCTGTGGATTTGAAGAGGGAGCAGATTGGAGGAAGACAAACTCATTACCTGCTTAGTTAAGCAGGCTAATAGAGAACAGTGGGCATTGATAATATTTTTTTACAAATCCAAATTTTTTTTTATTAAAAGAGACAGTGGATTGATTCCCCTTTTTAATGTAACAGATAAGAGTTTTACACCACAATTATCAATGGCTCGACTTCCTGCTGGGAGAGAGCGATTGTTAGCGCTGCTCACCTCCAGTGCTTTGCGTTTCCTGTTGAGCAGTTTGGCGATGTCTCCTGCCACCTTCTCCACCAGCTGTTTGGGCGTACTTCGCTCCACAGCAAACTGATTTCTCTTCTCATTATAAATCTGTGGGAGGGCAAAGGTCAAAGGTCAGGCACACAGTAATTTCCTTTGTGATCAATTACATTAAAAATGACAGACTTTTGCAACTCAAAACAAAAATCTTTATATTTTACATATGAAAGTCAATATTTAGAAATCGAATCATTTATATATTTTCTAAAAAAAAATGTAATAGAATAAGTAAAAGAGTTTATTTTTTGTCATAGATAGATAGATAAGTGATGTCTCAAACTAAATCATTAAATCATGAATTTAATTCAATTAAACTAAGTGAAAAAGAGTGCAAGTCATGCCACAATCTGATGTGGACTTATGGGTCAGCATTGTTCCTCACGTCAGCGCTTTTCCCAGTGATTTACACACAGCAGATCTGGTCTTACAGCCTGACTCAGCACACCGCCATGCCATCCACCGTAATCTGACCCCCTGGGACGCCCAGTTATCCCCTCCACCCCAGGGACTCCATTACCCACAAATCCATCTATGTCAAACTGAGGACTAGGCAAAAAGCCAATAGTAATTTTCCTAGAAAGAGGGATCCGTTCACACACACACACAACTGGTGGATGCTTTAGTAAGGGGCTTCGGCCTCTAACACCATGTTTGAAGCTGTGTGTTCCCGTTACCAGATAATGGCTAAACCACAAGCACTGTTTTATGTCAACTTGAGTGAATTAGGACAGAATTGGCGGCCATTGCATGGAATGGGCTGGCGACTAGAGAGGGAAGGGACATTAGCGTAACCTAGTTTTAAAACTGTGATACTTGTTATTTTTGGAATACAATTATAAAGCCCTTGAAAAAGTCATTAGCGTGTTTGATATAAAATACACAGTGTTATGCCAGATACTGATCTCATAAAACAAGAACACAGTTCCCATTTAAACTCAGTAAATTAATTAAAGATGTTCATATTTTTCTGTCTGTCTTAGGATGTGATGAACATAATGTGCTGTAATATATGCATTTCTGTCTGAACACAAATACTGCCCCCTTAATGCCAGGAAGGTCAATAACAGCAAAAAACAAAATTAAAAATAAATTATTTTCATCAAACATTTAGAAGCACCTAGACCAGAAAATGTTAGACAAATTAAAAATACTGAATATACTGAACAATTGGATATATTGGATGTATGTTGGACACATTTATGCTTTTCCTTCACTACCTCATCCAACTCATCTAAATAAATAAATAGATAAACAAATAAATAAATAAATGCTTTTAGGCTGGAGTTAGGCATTTAAAATTATTTATGTAATATAAATACCATGCATATTTATATTGCAAAATAATTCATACCTAGCATATCAAACGTTTATACATTATTTATAATTTTTTTATTGTAATTAAATGCTGAAAAAAACATGCAGTTGAAATTATATTTATATAACCTTTACATTGTTTTATAAGGTAATGCAAAGTGGCTAGAACCAATAAATAATCTTTCTTATTTTTAATTTTTGGATTTTTAATGCCCTCAATATGGAAAAGAAAAACAACATTTAGATATACAGCCAATGCTAAACCGCCTTTATTGAGAGGCTATTATTAACAAAACAGGTTTAAATTTAATCTGTATTTGTATTCAGTAAAGTGTGAAATGCTGGAGTGACTCATGAACTTTAGCTTTCAGGAGAAGAAATTAGGTCAAAATGTGGAGAAAATAATAAACTTTAGATTTTGTGTGTGTGTGTGTGCGCGTGTGTGCGCGTTTGTGTGTGTGTGTGTGTGCGCGTGTGTATGCGTGTGTGTGTGTGTGTGTTGAGATGGAGGAAGCAGGAACAGCAGGCAGGAGGGTCTGCTGTCTGGGTCGGGCCAAGAGATCTAGATGAACTGGGCCAAACACACTCACACCACTGAACCAGAGTGAGCAAAAGCCCATCCAGTTCAATATGCTTCCACTGGCAGTCACACATCACACACACGTAAGTACATAATGACACTCTCAAACAAACACACACAACACAAACTAGCGTGGTCTCCAAAAGCAGGACAGAAACAGAACACACAGTGTCTCATTAGTGAAGAGACTCGTCCCAGTATGCCAAACTGAGACTGTGTTAGTATAAACACACAGATGGTGCAAGAGAGAGAGAATAAGGGAAAAAGCTCAAATATGGTCTGAGATCACACAAAAAGAAAGAAAGAAAAATAATTTATCCATCAAGACAATTACACCCCAGTACATCAGTATATACATATATATATATATATATACACACACTCACAGTTATAAATATAATTTATGTATTAAAATATAAAATAATAAAAATAAATAAACAAATATTTTTATATAATGTATTTATTTTTATATAATAATAAAACTGACAAAAACACACAAAAAAAAAATGAATTATATATATATATATATTTATTTAATAAATATAATACATTATAATAATGCAACAATTTAGTATACATTTTATGTATGTATATATATATATATATATTCTTAATATTTATTATAGTAATTTTATTATAGTCATTAAATATATTGAATAGTCATTTTTGTGGATTTACATGAAATAAGTTCATTTACTTAGAAATACTTTTTTATTTTAATTGGCTTACTCAAATATTTGATTTATGTTCTTATTGATATGGATGGATGGATGGATGGATGCTGCTAAACATCTCCTTTAGTGTCCTACTGTAGAAAGAGAGTCATACCGGACTGGAAAGCCATAAATGATGATAACCTAAAACAGCTCTCTGTCACAGTCTTCAGCGGGTGTGCCCAGGAGGGCCACCAGATGACTGTGTTCTGGGAGCACATGGCTTGTGTTGTGTTTGTCTGTTGCCATGTGCTCTCTCCTGTCTATTGTCTGGCCCCTCCCATCTTGTTACCTCGTTATTGTTTAAGTTGCTCCACCTGTGTCTCCCTCGTTAGCCTCCTCGTTTGGTTCCTATTTATTCTCCTGGTGTCTGTCATCCTGTGCTGATCCGTCATTTCTCATTGTGTGTGTTATATGTCTGCATGGAGTGCAGTTTTGAGCCTGCCTGTCTGTTTTTCCCCCTCGGGGTGGTTTGAGTTTGTTTTTTGTTTTTTGTTTCTTGTTTCATTTGTGACACTCTCTCAGTAAACACTTCAACACACGTGCCCGTACCTGTAATTACACTCCAGCAGATTTACTTTCCCTCCCTGACAGCCAGCTTCCTTTCCAAACACCAGAGACAAAGCAGCAAAAGAGTTTCAATTTGACCTTGTGTCTTATTTTTTTTCTTCGCAAGAATATTTGTTTGAGGTTTTCTCTTTTTTTTTTTACGCAACTTGCTCGCGTTGGAGAGAAAAACGGCTCCGCTTATCAGCCCATGAAGGCGGGCTGTTGACAGAGACAGATGCTGCGTCATTAAGGAATATTAGTGGACTCCGCCAAGCAGACAGCGCACGAATCCCGCCAGGCAGAGGAACAGTTCAATAAAACAGAGCGAGAGTGAGAGAGACTGCAAAACTCTGAGTCAGACAATGCTAAAAGGAAGCAGTCAATGAAGAAAAAGATATGGCCTCCAGAGATTCGAACGGAGAGATTCGATACAGATGTGGCGAGACGGAAAGGACTAAGGGACTTGAGTGACAAGAAACATACATAATGTGAGCGCTATTCCCGCAGAGGCTGGAGACAACAGACTAATAGAAAAGGAGGTCTATAGATCAAGCAGGATAAGACCAGGCGAGGAACTCGAGCTCAGGAGAAAGAGAGATGGACATTTGTTGTGAGAAGACAGTCATGGCTGCTGTTTTTATCAGCACACCATGTTGTGTTTTGAATGCTGGTGTCTTAAAGTCAACATAAAATGCTGTTCAAACTAATTTACTTCCACAAAAGGACATTCAACGGGACTTTTCTCTGTCAGGAATAAACTAGATGGTCTCTATATGACAGGTGGTTGAAGGGGAGGAGCTAAAAATAAGAGGTCTAGATGACATCAGATGAAGGAAAGGAGCAAGTTTGATGAAAGATTACAGACGCACATTGAGGAATGAATATATACTGTAAATGTGTGTGTGTAGTAAAAAGTAGTTGTAAAAATGTCTTAAGTTAAAGTATTGTTATGGATTTTCATATTTTAAATACTGACTCTGAGTCTGAGACGAGAGTAAAACAATACAATTTTCAAAAGAGAGAGATAAAAAACATTCAAGAAAGTTTTCATGTGACCTTCATATAACAAAAAGGGAAAAGTTGTTATCTATTGTTTTAATAAAAACCAACTCCTGGGAAATCAAAGTGCCTGAAGCTAAACCAGCATGCAAATTCATGTTAGTCTCTAGCTGAACTCTACAGCAGGGATTGCAATAAATCAGAACCGTTTTCAGCGATGATGTGTCCGATTGAGCCAAACTCTGAAAGATATCACATTAACTGCTGGCTCATGTCACTGTCTATGAGGAAACTGACCATTTGAGCAGATGGTGTATTAGATGAGTGTGCTGATGCTAAGCACCAGTGCAGCAGCTACAACTCAAACACTCAAATATACTGGTGATCTGGTTGTTTCAGACAAGACATTCACGTACCCACCATCAGGCTGTAAAATAACACACAAAGTCAGGGTCAGAAGAACGGATATAAGAGATGGGGACACCACACGCATATCAGTGAAGAAAAAAAGAGCATTTATCTTTAGGTCCTCATCTCTTTAAGACAGATATGAACGTCAGCTCTTATTAACTTGCTAATAGAAGTTATTGTGTTTGCATCAGCTCCAGTTCTGCATCTCTTTTGCCCTCTACCTCTCAATCACTCTTTCTTTCTCTCTACTAGTGTAAAAGTTCACGTCACACCTGATTCGTCATTCACGCCTGATTCATTTAAAGTCAACATGAAACGAAATTCAGCCGGTGATTCACAAACTTCATGAGACGACAACCTTTATATCTATTTGAAGGTTTTCAAATTACTATTTAAATAATTGTTGTCAGATTATTTAAAGATTCATTTAAAATCTTCAAGTAGATTTTCACGTTCACAGTTCTCTGATGTTGGTTAACAGTCACATGACATGCAGGTAAACAAATATAACATTAATTTCTTTAGTAAGCATTTCATTTAGATTTTTTCATTTTAGAATTATTTATATATAAAATTATTGTATTATTTATTCATAAAATAGTTCATTATTTTTAATTTTAGTTTGACTATTTATTAAACAATTATTTTAAAAAATATTGTTTATTTTACATTTTTATTATCAACTCACAAACCTCAGTTTTGTTATTATTGCTGTAAACTTTTTATCACATTAAATTACTACAATACTAATGCCAATATGGGGGGGGGGAAGGCTTGGATTATCTAGCTAAAACAAAACTATTAGCTTAAAATATTGGTTATTAGTTCATATTAATCACTAGCTCTTAGTCGATGTCATGTAGACTTTCATTATATTCTGCTGTTTAATGCATTATATTCATTACAATAATAAACAAATTTACACAGAAGGAAGAAATTTAACGACAGAAAAGCAAAACCACTAAGTTCCACCTAAAAACATTGTTTTAACATTATATAATGATACAATACAATAAACTGGAGGGCAAGGGGCTGATGGAGGTTTGGGTTCGGTGTGGGTATGTTAGTTATGCACCTAAAGTCAATGTCACATCACAGGATGCAATTAAGGAAAATTGTGCTGTAATCTGCCAATTACGTCGGTGTTCCTTGGATAGAGCTGATAACTAATTAATGTAGAGAAGGTGGAAACAGGAAACCAGCTGTGACACATAAGTTCTCTCACACACACACGCAAGCAGGCAAACACACACTTCAGGCTGTCTTTGATTGAGTTTGACACACAAACTCTCACAGCTACAAACCCCGAAGCATCCCCTTGTGAGCTGATTGTACCAATAGCTAAGAGGTGTGTGTGTGTGTGTGTGTGTGTGCTGAGCTCATCATGCTAATCACCCCTCTATTTCCTGCTTTGCTGATGAAGGTCGTCATCTGTCCATCAACGTGAGCACAATCTATCGACTGCACATGTTTAGTCTCCTCTCCTCCATTGAATCACTGTATTATTAATGGCATCTGTTAAATCATCATTACTAAAGCTCATACTTGTGCTTAGAGATCTTAAAAGCTCCTAAGCATTAAACTTTGGCATGTAAATCAACTTCAACAACAAAATATCATACCACAAACCATGTGTCATGTTGAGGAGAAATGTGTGCTTGGTAAAATGCCCACAAACACCTAGAATCATGCTGGTGTGTTTCGCACACCACTTCCGTTTGCTTCGGTCATTAATGTCTCGTCTTGTCTCCATCCTTCTCTCTGGCTTCTGTGTGAGAGTCTGTAGCCTGCAGGCTTTTACTCAGGATTGAGCTAAAATTAAAGCGGTCATATGATGCTGCTAAAAAGAACATTATTTTGTGTATTTGGTGTAATGAAATGTGTTTATG
>NW_015544185.1:911217-929430 GCF_001515605.1 Sinocyclocheilus anshuiensis | reverse complement strand
CGTTTTAGGTAGGCGTGGTTGACTTAACTTTTATAAAGAATATCTCTTTGGATTTGAGACTTTAGTCTTTGCAACTTTACAGATCTTTTTTAAGCACCAAGAGCTTGTAACACTCCAAAGAGAAAGGAAAAATTGAAATCGCATCATATGACCTCTTTAAAGTGTGTGTGATTAAGAAAAAGAGCATGTATAGATGTTGCTCCTAATTGTTCTCGATTACTGAACACCCGAAAGCCTTTTTTTCTGTTTTGGATTAAGTTACTTCATTTAAACCCAACGTACTCTCCCAGAACTCCCAAAAACAGATCAGACCTCAATGATTCATCATTAATCCTCTCTGGGCAGAAGACTGAAGCATGTTTTATGACTGTCCATAGGCATGGACTCAAACATAGACTTAATCTTCAAAGAAGCCAGACTGAATTAAGATATCACTCGTAGTATCACCGCAAACAGATGTGGATGAAATTACAACCATTAGTCAGAAACCTCAAGCTAATCAAAAGTAATAATGTTTGTGCTACGACACACAATCAAACTGCCTGATCAAAATGCATCAAGTCACATTCCTGTGAGGAAAATTATGTCACCCAAATGTAGATCTTTCATCGCTCAAGAGACTATTACTGTAGTTATGCCTTATTTAAATATCAGTTTTATCTCAGGTGTTTCTCCTAGAGTCTAAAGGAGACATTAAGACTCAAATGAGACTATCATTAACGAATGAATGAATGATTAATTAATTAATAGCCTAGATAACACCAAACATTTTTTACAGTGTAAAAGCTATATAATTCTGATCTTTACTGATGAATACTGATCACTCCATAAAAATGTTTTTCTTTCTGAAAATGCATAAAAAGATGACTTTAGATGCCTATGAGAGCAGTTTCTACTTTCATGAAGGGATTTGGGGACACCTACACAGCATGTACGGGTCAGTTGGTAAAATTACATACGAATGTGTCCTTGGACAATACGTGAAAAGACAGATGTAATCGCAGCCTTTCTTATCTTTGAATTCTGCTGGACGCATTTCTGTAAATGGCGGCGAAATGTCACAAAACGAGTCCCCCGCCACCTCAAATGTCAAATGAATTCTAAACGCGCAGCCATTGCCCTTGTGCGGGCTAAGTCAATAAAGTTGGCTCTCACTTAAGGAAATATCCCTGTCTCAGTCCATAGAAACCCGTTCAGATATGAAGCCATTAAATTCAGTTTAGAGTGATTTATTCAGCTGCGCGATGAGGCATGAGCGAGTGCGAGAACCGGACCAGCATCAAACGTAATGTATATGGGGGGTGGACTGTTTTCAGCCCCGCGGACAGCTAATGATGGGATGACTGAGAAGTTTGGGAATGTTCGAAAGTAGGAAAAGAAAGGCAGGTTAACATAAACATGAAATGGCATTCGTATCCCATTTTACTCACATAATAAGAGTGCCACAGTCGGGATCAGGAAGTAAAAACTCCATTCATTTTCTCCATAGACAAACAGATTTCGAACAATAACTTATAAACCTTTAAAGACAGACCTGTTGTGAGCTACAAGGTTGTTAAATGATGGTATATGCTTTTTTTGAAGCCATTTGTTTGCAAATTAATTTTTTTTAGTGATTCATGTTATATTGACCCAATAACAATGATCGTGTTCTAACGTCCTGTTGTTTTTCCTGATTATTCTATATTTAGCCTGATGATTCCAAAGGACAGATTGAGGATGCAAGGATGAAATGAGGATTTTTTATTTTTTTTAGACAAAGATTTTTGCAGCTCTTAAGGTATTTAAACAGAGTTTATTATTAAAACTGAAAAATATGTTTGTTTTGATCTTAAATCTTTCTTTATTATGTTACTTTGAAACATGTTTTAAAGGTTTTAAGAAATGTGTCATTTTATATGAGGTATGTTTAATGCAATTGTCTGGTTTTGAGTTTTCTCAACTTATTCGGGTTTACAGTGTATAAATTATTATTTTTTTTTTGGAATAACATGCATGAATTGCTCAGAGTACAACAAGGAAAGCAACTTCGTGTTGACTTATGCACAAAAAAAAAAAGTTAAAATATGCGCACCCATGTGACAAAACGATTCCACCCTGTTACGGTCAAAATCATCCCTACTGGCTATTTTTTTCCCTCTCCTTCTTATCCTGATAAGTGAACACATCATTTAATTGATGGTCACACTGTTAAATTCAAACCGCAAAAGAACACTGCTTTACAACTACTACTGACAGGAAGTTTGCAAACCCAGACAGCCGAGGAGGAGGAGGTTGATGAAGGCTTACCAGATGTGCATCCCGCTGGTGAAACGACAGGTCTGATCAGCCTTTAATTGCTCAACATTATACCCCCCGAGGAATGCAATTAACACACGAGGAATCTTTTGATAAATCAGAATTGAGCTCACGTCCACTGATGAGATATTTTATTTTAATCCAAAGTGTGGCTTTATCTTCAAACGTGGTTCCAAAATAAACATAGCTGAAATTATCTAATTTATCTGAAATGATCTAGATTTCTGCAAGAACATCTGATCTGATGTTATCAACTATTTCACAATAAAAGTAGTTTATCTTTCACTAATAAATATACAATGCAATGCATGTTTTACATTTAGTACTTGGGGTTAGAGATGGTAATTTGGATGCAAGTTTTAGCAAACCTCACTGACAAGGTCACTGGAGGAAAATATAATGACTTGTAGAAAACAATAATTGGGGCGAGTTGTTCCAATCATCATACAAGTGCATTTTGACCTTCGCTGCCGCATGAGCAGTGTGTTTACCAGACCTTCACAAACAGATTTCTGTTCAAGTGCAGTATGAAGATTTCAGAAGACCTCAGAAGGGCTGTTGAAGCTCATAAGATTGCAAAGGGTTACCAAAGGATTTCGCTTCACAATTAGAATGAAATCCAGCACCGCTGCTTCTCTCTGCTGGAGTGGTTGTCCTACAAAAATAAGTCCAAGGGCACACTGTAGAATCCTCAAACAATCGATGGAGAACTCTAGGGTGATAGCTAAAGATCTGCAGGGATCACTCGCACTTGATAATGGCTGTATTCCTGAGTCGACTAGAGGAAAAACACTGAAGATTGCTGTTCATAGGAGGTTCAGACAATAAAAAATACAATGAAATAAAAAAAAGCCATTGCTGCACATACTGTATCAAGTTTGAATCAGGGGGAATCTCATGCAAACATTTACACATTACATTCCTAAAAAATACTATACATTATTTGTTTTGTATGAGCAAAAAGGTTTTTAGAAGCATTAAGATTTTTGCTTGTGACTTTTTCAACTAAGACAACTAAGCACAAATGACTGCAAAGTGTCTGGCTCTTGTACCTTTTTTCCTTTGGTCATTTTCATGTATTTTTCAAATAATAATAATATAAATATTTTAAATAGTCAATAAATATTTGTATTATTATTGCAATATGCAACAACAATTAATTATAAAAAATAAGCTTTGTTTTATTATGTCAATTACAATTTCTTATTTCTTATGATTTTTGTGTAAAATATGTACTTGAATGTTGAATGTTCAAGCAAAACTTTTAAGAAATACACACAAACTAAAACTATGTGAGAGAGGACAGGACTAAAAACTTGATCACAAGCTTTTCCATCAATGACCTTGACTGTTTCGTGTATATAAAGCTCTATAAACCTTCAGAAAACGCCTAAAGTACATCAATCACACTTTCTGCTGTGCAACATCACTGCACTTGACCGGGTGCATACAACTATAAGTGTATTTTAGTCTGTTTAAATCAGAAATTGTATTTATGCATGGATATACTGGTGTCTAAAAAGCATTTTCACATATTATATTTTGCAGGCATGATGGCCATCTCAAAAATGTATAAAACAAGCATGTCTCGCATTACAAAGCAGCCCTGGATATTCAAATACCATGTGACACCAGCGTTTAGCATAAATGCACAAACCCACACACACGACATTCAACGTGTTGCCTGGCGAGGCAGATAGAGCAAGCAAGAGAGCGTAGGGAGACAAAACAAGAGAGTAATTAAAGGGACATACCGCCCATGTAAAACTCCAATAGGGTCAAAACCCTTTAAAAGGGACTGGCGAGAAGAGAGGACACTTAAAGAGAAATGTAAGGAGATAAGGCTTTTAGCACGCTGTGTTAATGCGTGCATTCCGTTACAGCAAATAAAGACTGGACGAGGTGTCTCTGAGGAGGTCATGAAATGACTGTGAATCCTGATTTTGTTAAAGGAGTAATTCACCCATAAATGAGTATTCGGTCATCATTTTCTCACCCTCATGTCACTCCAAACCTGTATGACTTTCCTTCTTCTGTGCATTATTTTAGTATAATTTGCTATGATTCCATCCATGCACAGTATTTTTATCTGAATTTTGGGTAAAAAAAAAAAAAAACGCTGGAATGAAATGCTAAAATGCACATAAAATGTTAAAATGCACATAAAAAACTTATGCGACCGATTGATGCTGATAATTTTGCACAACTTGAATTCCATATTATTATTTTTAAAGGGGTCATAGGATGCTACATGCACTTTTACAAGTTGTTTGAACTGAAATGTGTGTTGGCAGTATGTGAACACAACCACCCTATAATGATAAAAATCCACCCAGTGCTTTTTTTTTTTAAATCTCGATAGATCCAAACCCCTTTCTCATATCAAGCCAATCTCAGATTCTTGGCAGAATGACGTAGTTCTGCACAGGCCCCTCCCACGATTGTTGATTGACAGTGGCATCAGTCTTTGGTTTTATCACAGCTGAGTGAACTGTCATCAGTCCGCCATTTTTTCGACGCCGGAGCGAGTGTAGACAAGAATGGCTCCTAAGTGATTGATGTGTTTTGTTGTTGAATGTAATAATGAACATAGCAGTCATCATTTATTCCTGACATCTGAGCCGCTGAAGCAGACTTTTCATTAAGACCCCAAAGAATCATATCAACTTGTGGAAAATGGGCATCCTGTGACCCCTTTAAGTCAATTGCTACCATCAACTGTTTGGTTACCCACAAATATTTTCTTTTATGTTAACAGAAGAAAGAACTTCTTTTTTTTCACTTTATGAAATTTTTTTTTTCAATTTTCACTTTAATTTTTAAGATATTTTGTTGTGTGTTTTGTCATTTTTTCATCAGAACACTCCAAAGAGAAAGGAAAACTTGAAATCGCATCATATGACCCCTTTAATGTTTGTTTAATGCCTTTTTAAGATTTTAGTAACTTTGATATTAGCTATTTTATTTAAACTAAATGAAAATGAGAAATGTCTCCTTGGCAATTAGCTGAAATAAAATAAGTTTAAGTTTTTTATATATTATATTATTTCAGTTTAAATTTATTTTATTTTAAGACATTTGTTTTCATGGTTTTCGTTTTCAGTTAACTGTATGAACTCATAAAATGTATACCTTGAATGCAATGTAAGTTGCTTTGCATAAAAGTCAAACGCATAAATGCAAAATGCCATGTTGAAGCGGCTCTTTTCCATACATAATGTGCATGGTGACCAGGTGCTGTCAAGTGCCAAAAATGACAAAAAAGCACCAGCAGAAGCATATGACTTGTGCATTACATTAACTTCTTCTAAAGTCATTCAATACTTTTATGTGAGGAACAGAAAGAAACTGAAGTCATTATTCATGTACATGTTCATGTACATTTAACTGAGGCACCTCAAAACCACATTTCATGTCAATGACATTAAATACAATCAACTGTCACGTCCTTTCATTGACTTCAAAAGTAGCATGACACATATGTTTCAATGTACAAGAATGCATCCCAGTCACTATTCACTTACATTATATGAAAATAGAAGTAAATTCAAAAATGGCACCTCAAGACCACAGGTTTGACGTCAAAAATCACTGGATCTCATTTATGGCATAAAAACTGATGTAACCATTCACTTTGATTGCATTTAAATAGAAGTGCATTCCAAAATGGCTCCTCAAGACATGTCGCCGCAGGTTTAACATTAAAGCTCATTGGTTTTTGTACATCTCATGATCAACGTAAAAACATGTACAATGCATCTTGAGGTGTTATTTGAATGCACATGTATCGCAGTCCCCATTCACTGTCATTGTATGGAAAAGAGCAGCCAGGACATTCTGCAAAACATCTCCTTTTGTGTCCTACAGAAGAAAGAGGTTTGAAACAACACAAAGGTGAGCAAGCAATGACAGAACCTTCATTTGTGGGTGAGCTAACCCTTTCACTCCTTCTCACACTTACATGCACGCTGTGACCTTCACGTGTAAACCAACAGTTGCCGCAAAAGTGCACAGCAGTGACCTAGAAGTGCATGCAGACCTTTGCAGCATGACGAGGTAATTTCACCACGTTAGACCAGAGGCCAGTTTACACCCTACTAGGCCATCTCCAAACCGCCGTTGTCATGGAAACCAGCCACTTAATGACTAATAACGGCAAACGACCAGGAAACGAGCAAAGACTGAGAGCGGGAGAGAGAAGGAGAGAGAGATATTACGTGGAACAAAGATGGCAATTTAGTATTGGAGGACAGCGTGAAGCCCGATTATGTCGTCAGTGCAAATGATCATTAATTTCCCTCTGTCCAACCGGCGAAGATTAATAACTTATGCATTTAATGCCTCGTTCTGCCCACCGTAGCAATGGAGAGGGATCGTACCACTTAGAAATACCCCTATCTCATCTACAAACGGCATCCAGCGCAGAATGGAAAAAAATAAACAGCGGTGCTTGCGATTTCGCAGTTGAAGGGGTGATTATAAATGAAGGTGGCGGGTAATATTAATACGCTAAACGCTATCTGCGTTTCAGTGCCGACTGGGTTTTTATATTCAGTGTCAGAATGAATTAAAAGCCACTTAGGAAGCCCAGACATAAACTATTAAAACAAACTCATTTGGTGGTTTGACTGAAGATGTGGCCGGCGCTCGTTTCTCTGAGCCACTATCACAGAAACTCCCAGATGTCCACGGAGGGCATCATAACCCTGGGGTTCTTCTCAAATACACTACCATTTCTGCTCAGGGAGATTTTTTAGAGACTGTCATTTCAAGATATTCACTCGGCTTCAAATGTGTAATCTAAAATAGCTTACCTGAGCCAGAAGTGCTTTTATGAAAGCTTTGATTTCTATCTTGCCTTGTGAGAGCTGTCGGAGGGTATTTTTGTGATTTTATGGTGCATTATGCCTAAAAAGCTGCCTATTCTGTTGCGTCCAGAAAAAGGCATCTAGAAACCAGTCGCAGTTGTGAGATTGAAATAATATGGTAATCCCATGCATCATGGAAGCTCAGTTAACTGAAATAATGGAGGGTTTTCTTTCCCTTTTTTTAAACATTTTATGTGTGCTAATAACCTTGAAATTAACCTGAGACTATAACAGGGTTTGTGCCACTCAAATATTAAAAAAGCAATTAAAAACAGGAGTTTTTCAATTTTGTAAAATTTTCTTCTTTATGGACTATGCAATATACACATGCACAAACCTCAAAATCAAAATATTTTTTAAGCAATAAAGAAAACCTAGAAGTACATTTTTTGTAGAAAATACTGTATAAAATATACAAATTTTGCATTTTATATTTTATATACAAGTAATATTATAAGTATTATATAACATATATAAGTTGCAAAGAGTAATTTTCATCACTTTAATATAGTAAGAATGGGTTGTGTTTGATACTTTAGAGGTGAAATATATTTTTATCAAGAAAAAAAGCTAAATTATGCTCAATTTTACTTCTGCAAAAAAGATTTCTTATTTTATTCTTTTAATCGAAATGTAACTAATAAAACTTTGTGACATTCACCCTTTAGTTGGAAGAAATAAATCCAACTACAAAATTAACTACAAGCAATTTACGGACATATACATGCATGCAGGCAATGAATATATAAAATTATTCTAGGCATGAAATATAATTTCTCTTCTCACCTATTGCATTAAAATATTGTGACATTTCAAAGAAGCTCACTAAGCAGGCAATGAATTGTGGGTAATTTTGCTCTGCCAATGTGACTCAGTATTCACCTGGCCAAGCATGGCTGATTCTCTCACAGCCCTTTCTGCTGTTTATCAACCTCAAGCCTAT
Source organism: Sinocyclocheilus anshuiensis (assembly GCF_001515605.1). Classification (NCBI taxonomy): domain Eukaryota; kingdom Metazoa; phylum Chordata; class Actinopteri; order Cypriniformes; family Cyprinidae; genus Sinocyclocheilus; species Sinocyclocheilus anshuiensis. The sequence goes on along the minus strand of NW_015544185.1, from coordinate 921,321 downwards.
AATTTCACCCCACTTTGATAATAAAAAAAAACACCCAATTACGAAGTGAATAAATTCTCTGAACACAAAAGCAGAGCTCTAATAAAAGGTGTAGAAATACAGGGTCATTCACTACAGAGCCACTGACTGCTAAATATACAGATAAAAAGGTGCTGCATCACTGTGACGAAAGTGTGTCATCAAGAAACAAATGAACGGGGCTTTTAGTCTTTTTTTTTATTTGTTTTTTTACTTTTGTAAGATTTTGCAAATAGATTAAAAGCACACGGAAATAAATCAACAGCCAAACTGAAAGACCATGTCAAAAAGTCTATTTCTGCGTTCAATGAAATGTCCTCTGAGAGTAAATATGAAGATCAATGGGATATTTGTTGTTGAGTCATTACTTGGCCTATGAAAAAAAACTATAAAAGTAAAGAAAAACACCTGTCACCTGTGTCAACACAAATACATGCATTTGCAATACAACTGAAAATCCAAGGGACCTTTGAAACCATCGTGCTGTGCTGAAAGTCCTCTTATTTGGTATTCTGGGTCAAAAATTACTTGCCTTTTAAAAAATTGCTTGTAAATCACTTGGTATGCTACATTATCACCAAGTATTGGATTCAATCAAAGTGTTAGCAGTTTGATGTGCAATCCCCGTGATTTGTTCAATTACCACTGAAAATAATGTCAACTTCTTAGTAAAAACAAACAAAAACCATTAACAATAATGCACATACAATGGAAGTCTATGGGTAGAAAGGAAGTCTATTTCACTGGAAAAACATTAGAAAACGCACTTTTTGGTAAGTTTAGCCACCAGATTTAAGCATTATAAGTGTTAACATCATCAAATCACTTGCTAACCTTGTCTGTGTAAAGTTCTATCCAATTTTTAACCTCCTGCAATGACCATGTAAAGCTGGTTATCACGGCAATTTACAGAAAGGTTGATATTGGTTGGTAATGCATCTAGAAGCTCTTCCAACAGTAATCCCACAGCTAAAAGATCGATTTAGGCAACTTTAAAGCTCAAATAGCATACTTTCAGTATGGAAGAATGAATATAAGCACTTTTGCAAGACACATTTCTGCTTTAAAGCCTCCATGTCTTGCCCCATTGACTTCCATTGTAAGTGCATTACTGTAAATGTTTTGCATACGTTTGCGAAATAAAGGACTAGTCAACATGATTATCAGTGTGGTAATCAACATTATACCACAAATCTGTAATCTGTGGAGTTTTTTTTTTTTTTGAATGCAGAACATTCCTTTAAACTAGCAGTCAACCCTAAAAAGAATGCAGAAACCCGATACTATGGAGTGTGTCTGATCCGTTTAGACTCAAGGAAAGTTTCTGCTGTTACAAATCCCACAAAAGCTTAGCCTGTCTGGAAGATGAACAGAGAGACAGAGATGGCAGCTGAACATGGCCTTAATGCAAAAGATACATCTCACATGTTAACGTTTTACAAAACAAACGTGCCTTTTCTCTCCTGTGTTTTCCCCTTTTCTGTGTTGTCTTTCGGTCACATTAGAAACTAACAAAGTCTTTGAAAAGCTGCCTATTGAAAATCATGTTCCTTCTTTTGTGTCTTTCATTTCCATCACTATGATAATTGCGGCAGGACAAAGGACCTGACAGAGAGAGGCAGAATCGGAGAGAATTCACCCCGCCTTCCAGACAAAACCGTAAGGATTTCACCGCAGCTGTGAGACAGAACAAGTAAAGGGGAAAAAGACGAGCTCAGGAACGCAAATGAGAAGATTGGAAAAGCTCTTAGTGGATATATAACCAGGAACCAACAACAAGCAGTGATGATGAGTGCTTACTGTAAATGAAGTAGAGTCTTATACTGTAAGTCTGCCACATGCTTAACACACTAACACACAATTTGTGAATTTGATCACCCTTTCTGCATAAATGTAGTGGAAAATCTGAGGAGTGAACTGAAATACGGTACAATGTGTTACAAGTCAGTTTTCAGCTAATTGAAAAGCACTTATACTTGCACTTAAGCTCAAAAGCTTCAAAACAACAGTTAAAATAAAATGAAAAATAACACAACACAGCACAGCACAGCACAGCACAGCACAACATAACATATAACATAACATAACATAAAATAAATGCACATCACCAAGCACTTCCAGAAGCACTAATTGCTGCATTTGGCAAAGTTTGCTTTATGGCATCATATCTTTAAAAGATATTCAAGAGACAACTTTATGATAGTTAAACATCAGGTTATTGTCTTTTTATGTCTTACGTTAATTCTGTGCAACAATGTGCATTATTTGAGGTTTCTAAAGCAATTTTCTGTGGTGGAAATAATGGTCTCCAAACTTGTTCTAATGACATACACAAATGCTGGGTGGATTTTACTGTATTAATTTATTATTTATAACATTATTTAATATTTATTTTTCTCTAATTATACGTAAAATTAAATAAAATAAAATGTACCATCCTACGTACTACACAAATCCCATTTCAATCTGCTATCATGTGTAAAACGTATCAACGCTGCTAGTGTTTTCTTAAACCATATGATGAAGCGGTCGCTGTAACACTTCACAGGACTGTGCTAAATGGGGTCATTTAAGAAGCCATGACTAAAAGCTGTTAATTAGAGCAGTAACGTCTCACTGGTTAACGCCGACAGAACACACATGCAGGATTTAATAATTTTAAACCTTCACATAAAACTTCCACACACATAGTGGGATCATCAGTGGCTGTATAGAAAGCTGTGTCAGACATCAGCTGTATAGAACGGTGTCATAGACACTCCAAAAAAAATTATATAAAAGAAGAATAGAAAAAGAGTTTTCCAGCTTAAAAAGCCTGTAATTTTCTGTCGCTTGGCTCAAAACATTACATTAATGCACTTAGAATGGATGTCTGCAGACATTCTAGAACAAGCAAAAACATGCAGCTTGTATTTTTTTGTAATTTGTATCTTACATCAATTCTGTGCAAGAAGGTCCATTATTTAATGTCAGATGCAATGAAGTAAATAAATTCTAGGTTTTACTCTATGTATTTTTTATTATTATTTATCACATTGTTTAACTATATTTAATTTCTAAAAATAATTTAAAAAGAAAATATACATTTTAAATTAATTAAATTCAATTAATTATTTTTTTATTATTTATATAATGTTAAACACTTCCACAGAAACACTAATTGATGCATTTGGCAAAGTTTGCTTCATGGCATTAAATCTTTAAAAGATATTAAAGTTTGAGACAACTTTATGATAGTTAAACATCAGGTTATTATATTTTTGTATCTTACATAATTCTGCGCAATAATGTGCACAGGGGTTAAAGCAAAAAATAATATTTTGACTGAAATTTTTCCTCAGCCAAACACCATTCCACATCCATACCTGTCACACACCCAGTTTAAGATCAGTTTTTTCTTGTAATTAGGAGCGCTTGTCCTCCTAATTAAAATAATTTAGGAGCAATATTAAATTATTTAAATAACTGAAATTATACGCTAAGAATGAAACTAAATCCGCCAGCAGGTGGCGGCAAGTCACTAATTTTATCACTGATTCATTCATTCAATTGATTTGTTCGAACGGGCTGATTCATTCAGTCTTTATGAATGGGTAATCATGAATCACTGACTCACTAGATTCGTTCAAAAACGCACTTTCATTGAATGAATTAAACACCACTGTGTTTGCTTTTAGAGATGCAGAGGCTGAGCTGTTACTATATTTGGAACTATTTTCGTTGAAGAAATAGAGCAACATCAGGCAGTACTTGTTTATTGAACTCTTGTATTAAATCAATATCACATTTGCAAACTCCCTTAATAACTATTAAAAGTTGTCACTCTCCTTATCGCGATCTGTGGGCGCACAGAAAATGAGAGGGCGCGAGTGAGTTCTCAAGACTCAAAAGCACGTGCAAATGATACGTTCCTTCATCTATCATCGTGTTATAAGCGTGGAACCTGCGGGAATTAGTAGAATTGTTATTAATAGCCACAATCCCGCGCCGAAATTCAAGTTCTGCTCTGTGTTTTCTGCTAATAACCCGACTGTGAATGATGCGAGCGGCATCACTATGTTGTCACTGAGAAGCTGCAGCCGTGGCGGGGATGATTTTTGGTGTGCCGGTGCAGAACAACAACAACAATGCGCTGCATGTTTCTTTTCCTCTCATTTTTTCCAATTGACGGAAATCAGTCGTAGACTCGCTGCAACAGAACAACAACAACAATGCGCTACATGTTTCTTTTCCCCTCATTTTTTCCAATTGACGGAAATCCGTCGTAGACTCGCTGCAATTAACGGAAATCCGTCATATCGACGGATAACTTTAATTCCTGTGCGCATCTGAGGTAAGTAATTTTTTAAAGCAATTTTTAGTGGTGGAAATAATGTTCTAGCGCTCCAGATTTATTTTAATGACATATATACATGCTTGATGGGTTTTACTGTATTTTGTTATACTGCTGTTTAATATTATTCACTAATTTTCTCAAAAAAAAATTTTTTTTTAAAATAAATTAAATAATGAAATAAAATAATAAAATAAAATAAAATATGCACATCACCTAACATGTCCATGGAAGCACTAATTGCTGCAATTGGCAAAGTTTGTGAACTTGATGGCATCAATGAGTTTCTGTGCTTTGTATAATATTGGATGTAACTTAAAGGTGTCATATGATGCGATTTAAATTTTTCCTTTCTCTTTGGAGTGTTACAAGCTCCTGGTGCATAAAGAAGATCTGTAAAGTTGACGATATCCGCTTCGTCATGCCTAGAGCTGATCTGTGCTGGTCGCTGAGGAAATACATCAACTTAGTGCTGCTCAACTCACGCTGGCCCGCCGCCTGAGCTCACGCTGGCCCGCCACCTCAGCTCATGCTGGCCCGCCGGTCTGTAAGTACGTTTTCATTTAAAGGATTTGCCACTGATGAGTGATTCTATCATAATATTTGTTACGTATAAAGTTTAAGGTGTTGTGGCTACTAATCCCTGTGCAATGTCCCTCCCTGTAGACATCCACAAAACGTGCATTAGTGTAAACAATATTTTTACAAACTGAGGATGAAATTAATTTCTGGTAATCCACAACAAGTCACAGATGCCGTAGATTTGTGGTGAAATCTCTGTCCTGATGATTGTGCACTTAACCTTATGTTGCTCCACAGCAAATGAACCTGTTTCATACAAACACACATGCTTCCAAACACATAATCTCTATTATACAGCTCAATCAGAGATTTGCCCATCATTTTTATCATCTGCCAAATCCTATCCAATGCAAACGACTTTATCCCTGCCTGAGACCGGTCCAGCTACACACACACACACACACAACATTATCCCTGCCATAACAGACCAGTCCAGCTAGAGATTCATAATTCATCAAGAGCCAAAGCCCTGCAGTTCAGCCCCAAACACAGTCAGAGTTTATACTGTAGAAATTACAAATCTATAGCACACTACACCAACACTGCTGAGATCAAACCAGCGTTAGTCACAAGAGAGACTGTATCTGTGAGAGAAAATACAGAGTGGAGATAATGGTTTGGTTATTTTACGTTAACCCACGTCTTCAACACTCTGCTGCAATTAAATAGTATTTTAATGGCCACTAAAATGTACTGGTTTCATGTCTCTCACTCCGCAATCTCTTTCTGCTCGCATATTAATTTTAACCTAGTAAATTTTATAATTCTTTCTATTATTTCTTTTTTTTTTATTATTACATGCATATCACCAAAAACTTCCACAGAATTGTGTCTGAGCTAAATAAAAATACATACATATTATTTAATTAAATTAAAAATCATTTGATTTGATTTTAAAATAAAATAATTATAAAATGATTTTACTGTTGGAAATACTGTTCTAGGTCTACAAACTTATTTTAATGACATAAATAAATACTGGGTGGGTTTTACTCTGTTTACTTTACTCTATTATTTAATATGATTTATTTAATTTCCAAAATAATTTCTAAAATAAAATAAATAGCAATTTAAAATTAAATTAAATCAAATCAAATTAAAAAACAATACAATAAATAGCAATTTAAAAATAAAATAAAATAAAATATGCAAATCACCAAGCACTTCCACACAAGCACTAATTGCGGCATTTGGCAAAGTTTGTGAGCTACATGGCATCGAATCTTTAAAAGACATTCAAGACTTTAAGATGGTTAAACATCTAGACTACATGCATATCACTATAATTAGGCCATCATCAGCATCATATTATATTACAAAGTTTTATCATTATCATTGTCATTAGCACACAGTTATGTGACCATCATTAGCTTTCTGGTGACGTCGTTAAGACTATCAACATCTTAACTACCATCATTATAATCAGCCTAATTGTCACACAGTCATCATCAGGACTCTCACAATTATTTAACTCTCAGATAGATTAACTGGTTGATCTCTGATTCTGAAAGGTTGCAGAGTTTGACCAACAGAGGCTGATTTCAGACTGAAATCGTGGTTAGTACATCATGGCGCCGAGTTATTACAAAGATCAGAAACATGCACTAAGAAACCATCGATTTTGATTTTGCATTGACTTTACCATGGTGTCGTTCTATGTCGATGTCACATGATTAAGCTGACACGTTTTAGGACACAGAGGAAGTCAGTTTCCCAATATCATCAACACTGATTACAGAACTATTCAGATCCTCCTCTTCATGCCACACCTGTGAGTCGTCTTACACCTGAGGCGCTGACTTTATACACACCTGATCATGTGCCTAACTCGTTTGAAGTTTAATCTTTGACAGACGAGGCTCACATCAGGACATTTCAATATGAATCCGGGTGTGAAGGGAGACGATGGAGAGCAAGGCAAGACGGGAAATGCGGTTTCACGCAGGGTTCCGCCACACAGGGTTAATGTGGGCTGCCTTTGAAGTCTCAGCTGTGTGTGAAATGAGCTGCTAGTGCCGGCCACCGCCATGCACACGCACACACACACGCTACACGGTTCTCTCAGTATCAAGTGCTATGTCGCTCACTTAGCATCTCAAATACAGCTGTACATGTACACATTTACACATTCCTCAGTCACACTCACACGGTCACCTGAGTGAATCTCACAAAGAATTTCACAACAAAATTTTTAAAAATGCTAAAAATATATCTAATATTCATTTATATAATTTAAATATATATTAGAATTCATATATATTATATCCTAATAATATAATATACATTTACATAATTTAAATATATATATATATATAAATATATATATCCTGACATTACAATTCAATTAATTTCTCAATTTCTCATCAAAACGTTTAAAGTTTGTAAATTCAAGTACACTTGCAATCACACATCACTGAAGTATTTGTTGTACTGGATTTAATTAAAGGTGATTTTAATAAATCACAAATAATTAGGATGTCCTGACAGAATGATTTTCATTACTGTATTACAATAAAAAGATTGAAAAAAAAATCATATTATGGTGAATTATGGGCCAAATTACCATTAAAATACTGTCACAATGCAAGAATTTCCTTGTAAAAAATGTCCTACATTTTCTTTCGATTTTGAAGAACGTCTTCATGAGATTCACCCACCAACCAAAAAAAGGCATAATATACAGTATATTCCTTATGACATTTGTAGTATGATGATGATTCAAACGCGAATTTTGAGCAGTGTAGAGTAACGTTAGTGCTTGTTTGTCATTTCTGATCACAAATGCAGACATGGTTTTGTTTACGCGGCGCGATGCAACGCAACACGTAAAAAAACAGTATAAGTCATTATAATCCGTAATTATGTCCCCACTGGATGCAACAAATGCCTCGTTTATAATGGGCTTTCATGTTTTTTGTCTCGTCGCTCCGGGAGACTGCATCAACAGTATGGTGAGGGGCGTAACATTTCCGTCTCACGCTAGCATCATATGACCCCTTTAAGCGATTCTATCATAATATTTGTTACGTATAAAGTTTAAGGTGTTGTGGCTACTAATCCCTGTGCAATGTCCCTCCCTGTAGACATCCACAAAACGTGCATTAGTGTAAACAATATTTTTACAAACTGAGGATGAAATTAATTTCTGGTAATCCACAACAAGTCACAGATGCCGTAGATTTGTGGTGAAATCTCTGTCCTGATGATTGTGCACTTAACCTTATGTTGCTCCACAGCAAATTAACCTGTTTCATACAAACACACATGCTTCCAAACACATAATCTCTATTATACAGCTCAATCAGAGATTTGCCCATCATTTTTATCATCTGCTTTCTGGGCCAAATCCTATCCAATGCAAACGGCTTTATCCCTGCCTGAGACCGGTATTTCTTTTTTTTTTATTATTACATGCATATCACCAAAAACTTCCACAGAATTGTGTCTGAGCTAAATAAAAATACATACATATTATTTAATTAAATTAAAAATCATTTGATTTGATTTTAAAATAAAATAATTATAAAATGATTTTACTGTTGGAAATACTGTTCTAGGTCTACAAACTTATTTTAATGACATAAATAAATACTGGGTGGGTTTTTTTTTTACATTTTCTTTCGATTTTGAAGAACGTCTTCATGAGATTCACCCACCAACCCAAAAAAGGCATAATATACAGTATATTCCTTATGACATTTGTAGTAATTTTAATTAGCTTTATATATTTCTGCAAATAAATAAACAAATAAATGTTATAGTTTCAATAACATACCCAAAGTGAGGTATTGTAAGATTTAGGTAAAGTTTGGAAATTTGTGTCTCTCAAGCAGAGCCAAGTAAACCCACCCACCCATTCTTTACACATCAATCTCACAAATGTGTTTCTGGGAAAGGTCACTGAAAAGACGCAAAACATACTGTACACTTGCATATAATGCACGCTCAATGGCACAAACATGCAGACTGCTCCAATGCAGTTAATGCTAGTTCAAAAAAAGCACATAAAACGATCTTGTGTAGGCTGACAGGAAACCAGGCCGTAGTAAAAGCTCCGGGAGAAGCAGCCAATGCAGATAACCTTTATTCTAATTCCTCTCGCATTCATTTATGCATCTGCACTCTTACAGCAGTGAAAAGCGATTCTTTGTCTTTGTTTCATCTGTGTACATGTGGGCTGCTCTGTATCTGACAGTAATGGAAGTGCATGCAACTGTCTAATTTAGATTTATAAGCTAGCATACATGTGCAGAGTTCCTAAATACAATCATTTTTATTGTATGTACTGCAGGACGTCTATGTGTGTGTGTGTGTGTGTGTGTGTGTGTGAGATAGAGAGATGTTGCAATTGTAATGCCAAAGCACAAATCCCATCAAACAACGAACCCTGGGAGAAGGGCCAGAGGCGCAGATCAGAATCAAAGCCAGCTTTAAGAGTGTGTGCATGTTGGAGAGAGAAAGACAGACCATGAGGAGTGTATCCGAACAGATCCATTGGAGAAACAAGAGGAGTCAGAGTGAATAAACAAGTATGAGGGAGAAAGCAAGAAAAAAGAGGTGTGGGCTGGTGCTTCAGAGGGAAGGATGGATAAGCGTTCGGCTTTAGGAGCATAACAATGGATCGAGAGGGCGTTCTAAGATTCCACAAGAAGAAGCCAACACAATAGGAACCGGAGAGCTGATCTGATTTCAGCTGAACGCATCCGCTCGCACATTTCCCAGCGTTCCCTGCGAGCTGCCGTGTCCTTTCAGTCAGATCGCCAACTTGCCTGCCTACCGGTGGGAAAATTTCCTCACCGTCACAACCCTATGAGGGAGATGCACTGAAAGCGCAATAATCAGATTTTCAGCCAATACACAACACTGTCTTCACTTAAGGAAATGCAAAGGATCATCTCTTCCTGTCTCACTTCAGCTCTTCAACCAAAGACACATCTGTGAAATATAACATTTGTACATGCAAGCAAAATGCTGTTTGCTGAAGACCACAATGCGCAGGAGAAACAAAACTGTTGCAGAGAAAGCAATATTATGAATAGAGGAAAGTGGTTTGACTTTAAAACATATTAATGATGGATTTTTTTCTCACAAACACGCAGCTTTTCACTTGAATGAATGAATGAATGATGCGTTATGCTTTGCCCACTTTTCTAAAATCCACATAGCTGGTA
>NW_015544185.1:906988-911003 GCF_001515605.1 Sinocyclocheilus anshuiensis | reverse complement strand
CGTTTGCATTGAACTTTCAGCTTCGTAACTTTGCAGATATTGTTTATGCTCAAACAGCAACATTACAAACTAACTAATGTTAAAAAAAGTGAAATCAACCACCCCTTAAAAAGTTTAGAGCCATAAAATCAATGTGAATAGCAGCTCAGGTCATTTGCTCTTTGATGAGAAATAACTGAGATCTCCTCTGGGACATGTGGCAATCATATTAAATCTTTATCAGCAGGTGGATTTGCCACATGCTAATCAAATCTATGTTGATGTTGTAGCGTCAAGCTACAGACTCTCTCTCAAGTTTGTGCTTGTGTTTACAAAACATCAGACTATGTGGGCTGACTTTGTAGATGCTTCAACATGGAACATCAGATTATTGTGATGTTTTTATCAGCTTTTATCAGACTCTCAACATGACGGCATCCATTCACTGCAGAGGATCCATTGCGGAGCAAGTGATGAAATGCTAAATTTCCACAAATCCACAAAACTTACTTAAAGGGTTAGTTCACCCAAAAATGACAATTAGGCTGCGTTTACTCACCCTTGAATCTAGCTTGCACTCACTGTTGTAAACGGAAGCAGTTCCGGGGGAATGACGTATGAGGTCGGCTTTGCGCATGCGCAGCTCAGCAGTGACGCACACGGAAACGCAGCAGAGAGATCAAAACAAAACAACGGTCAAGAATTAGAAGTACAAAACGAGGATTTGTAAAGAAGAATGTCAGAGGATTTCGATATAAGCCAAGAGGAGACTGGTTTTCCTTTGCTAAAGTAAGGAAACTTTGCTTCCTTTGATCCTGTAAACAAACGTTTTCCCTAATTTTCATTTTTTGGGTGAACTAACCCTTTAAATTTTGGACTCTAAGTACATTTTTAGAAAATGTTCATTTTTGGTTTAACTATTCCTTTAAGGTCTGATATAGTTGTTTTCACTATGGTGTGACATGAAATAGATTAAATAGAATTTATTACATAATGTGATAAAACAAATCATCCTGACTGTAGACTCGTGGCTTATGCTGTATCTCTTTAGGGGGCATCACTAGCAGTTCCAGTATTATTAGCTGTGTCCCGTCAATTTGAATTATGCATGGTCTCCAGCAGAAAACAGGCAGAGATTAAAGGCCATGAGGGCAGCTTTCTAGCGTCGCTCTCGCTCGTATGAACAGACAGTTGCAAGTAGGGATGGGTATCGAGTTCGATACTTTTTAGGCACCGACCGAATTGCCTCGATACCATCGAGTATCGGAAAATGTCTCGTCGTTCGGTTCCAAATTTCGATACCTAAGGGCTTAATCTCATCAGCGTCAGTGAGCCAATAAGCCTGCAGCACTAGCAGGTGTGTTCGACTAGAGGTGCGGCGCAGATCGATCATCCGCGAGAGCGATTCGAAAGCGCACGGAGCAGTCTGCTCTCTTTAGCCTCGTGGTACTGTAATACGCCGATCGGTCTGCACAGTCGGTCCGCGTCAAGTCGAACACACCTACTAGTTAACACCAGTTACACTTACAGATGTTGCGCACACGTGAGGCTGTAGTGTGAATGCGTCCCAGCCCCCATAGATGTAAGGCTACATTTACACTGGTGCGTTTATGTTTTAAAATGAAAACTATCCTCGTCGTACTGCAGTTTCCACTGCGTTTCAAGCCAGCTTTCCACTATCTCCCACCTATTGTTGTGGGTGTATTATTGACATGTCAAAGTCTAGACCCTGAATATAAGACGACCGCGTTTTTTCAGATGTATTTCCAAGAAAAAAACATCGTCTTATATTCGGGTCAATACGGTATGTTATTACCTCTGAGTCAGAGCAGCGATCATGGAAGAGAGAACACAAGCAGACAGCGCTGGAAGCTGCTAATGCTCATCAGTAAATCAGTGGAAAATAAATAGAAATCATGATTCTGTCTGAGCTATGCGTTTTAACACGAACACTAACTAGTGTAAATGTAGCCTAACAGATGTGTAAACTGAAGACTATTTGAGCTTTATTAAAACTATTTTGCGCTGATTTGGTTACATTTTGTTCTTTTGTGCAGTGGCTCAGGAGATGAGTCTTTGAGTTTGTATAAACATCAACAAGCTGAAAAATAAAACCAACTTTTTTTTTTTTTTAGATAATGTAATCTTGTTAAAATTGATTTCATAAAATTGGTATTGAAAAAAGTATCGTTCAGGAAGCGGTATCCAAGTCAAGGTATCGGTATCGAAAATTTTTGAACGATACCCAGCCCGAGTTGCAAGTTCTCTTTATCACACCAACTAAAATCACTGATTAACAGTTACAATGAATATTGCAATCATGATGATAACCGTGACATGCTAGGTTCATTTGCAATATATTATGCATATTTGATATATCCTGCAAACATGTAGCTATCATTTTTCACTGAAATGGTTTGTGTAAAAATACAAAAAAAAATCATCTAAATCCTTTTGATAATCCTTGTTATCCTAAGATAAAAAGGACTACATATGAACATTTCAGAAATCTAACAAAATTTGAGGTTTTTGCTTAAAACAATAAAAAATGCTCTAAAAAATATAAACTTAATTCAAGAAATAAACTTTATCTAATTAAAAAAATCTAATTTAAAATGTAAATGTTTAAAATGTAAATGTATTTAACATTTTATTTCAGCTAGGCGACATTTCTAATTTTTAAAAAAAATTGTATAAGAGCATCTCAAAGATACTAAAATAAAACTGGCTTAGATGTTGTAACTGAAAAACATTTTTAGACTTTTGTTAAAATATTTATATATATTATTTATGTTAATGTTACACTATAACTGTGTATACATATGATTATTATGTATACAGTTATTCAATAACAAAATGTTATTGTATATCACATAAAATTAACAGGACTCTATGAACGCTAATGATATATGTTGGAGTAGCTGTGCAGCGTGTCAAAAATAGAGCTGTCAAATTATCAGCTTTGATGATTAACATGCGATTTAGTTTGGTTGTGGTGTGATGCACTGCTCACATTCAGTACAGACACTATGTTTAACACTATTCTTCTTGCAAGCATTGGTATTTTTACTTCAGGACAAGCAAATGTAGTTCATACTTCTATCTGAATCAGAGAATAGCGTGCATTCAGCAGCACTTTCTAAACCTTTTCTTGACTCAGTGTCTATTTCTGTCTCTTACACAAAACACACAACAGTCCAGGTGTCCAAACACCCAACAAACACATACACACACACACACACACGCACACACACACACACACACACACACACACACACACACACACACAGCTGCCTTCAGAGAGAAAAAAAAAGAAAAGAATTAAACAAGGAGATAAATTGAGGACAAGGCATAAAATATGCAGATGACTGGCTCAACATGAGCTGTCATAACCTTGAAGAGGAGCCCAGAAACGGCCACACGAGTGTTCTATTTTTAGCCGCGCTACTGAACTAAGTGTAGTTTGTTAGGGAGTGTGTGTGGGAGTAAAGCTGTACGACTGCTTATCTAACATCACTGACTAAAGACACAGAGAGAGACAGAAATAGAAACAGAGAGAGAAAGAAAAGGAGCAGCGCTTTCAACGTCAGTTCTATTTAATTTCGAGAAGCAAAGTAAATCAGGAAGGAAGTGATGCAACATAAAGGATGTTCATGTATCTCAGGGGTTCCCAAACTCTTTTTGTCAGCTGAATCTCTTTAAGCTAAATTATTAGCGTCCCAGCACACACACAGTAACAATGTTTTGTCAAGTAAAACAAAATGTGCTTCATATGGTAGCAAATTAATGAAATTAACTTTTTTTTAACCATGACAAGCAATATGACCTCCTGTTTCCAGCAGCCTAGGTATATTTCCCATTCATCTTTCCAAAGATAAAAAAATAAAAAAAAGGCCAGAGATAATTTGCCATAACATAACATAACATTACAGAAACTTAAATTTTCTGTAAAGCTGCTTTGCCACGATTTGCATTGTGAAAAGCGCTATACAAATAAAAAATATATATAACACACACACACACACACACACACACA
>NW_015544185.1:888589-906958 GCF_001515605.1 Sinocyclocheilus anshuiensis | reverse complement strand
AAAAAATAAAAATAAAAAATATATATATATATATTTTTTTTTTATTAATTTTCATGGTTTCATTTAAATATTAACAAAAAAAATATTACACAGAATAGTCACTTTACAAGTAAACCTATCTGAATGGAATGAAAAGTACATTTCAGAAACTACCATGAAATTATCAATTACACTCGCATAAAGTTTAACACCACGGCACACAATGTGATCTCATGTGGCATGGGTTATAAAAGTATACTTTTCATTTATTTTTTAATAGATATTTCAAAAATGCATTTTATCAAAGAGAGCTCCCAGAAAAATAATTTTCTTTTTTTTTTTTTTTTAAGGAAAACATATCAGAAAATCTGATCAAAAGAAGAAAATAAAAGAACAACCATCTGTAAAATCAAATCAGCATAGACATTGTAAACCTACAGAAAAGAGTATAAAACGTTTTTTTTTTTTTTTTTTGCTTGCTTTCATTTTTACTAAACTTTCCATTCATTTTCATTTTCAAATGGAATGAAATTCCAGTTTTAAATCTCAAAGTTTCGGATGCCACACAATATAGGCTATTTACTCAAAATTCACTCCAAAAAAAACAAAAAAACAGGACATTTATACTCAGAAGTTTATATTCAACCAAACAGGTAAAGATATCAATCAATACTGATCATCTCAAAATGGCCAAATGTCATCAGATTCTATCACTAGTCCTAACAATGTTTACTGAGTTTATCTAACCAGAGGTCTGAATAACGTCTGCTATCTGACTTTCCATTATGTTCAAGTATTAGCGTTCAGCTTGCATTAATCAGAATCAGAATCAGAATTAGCTTTATTCGCCACACGGTGCTGATGGTGCAGGTGTTGGATGTGAGTTTTCCCAGCCTCACTAGCTGCTGCCTGTCTGTCAGGAAGCTGGTTATCCACTGACAGATGGAGGTGGGCACAGAGAGCTGGGTCAGTTTATTCTCCGGGATGATGGTGTTGAAAGCGGAGCTTAAGTCCACAAACAAGATCCTTGCATAAGTCCCTGGTTTGTCCAGATGTTGGAGGATGTAGTGCAGTCCCATATTGACTGCATCATCCACAGACCTGTTTGCTCCATAAGCAAACTGCAGGGGGTCCAGCAAGAGTCCAGTAATGTCCTTCAAGTAGGCCAACACCAGTCTCTCAAATGACTTCATGACCACAGATGTTAAAGCAGCAGGTCTGTAGTCATTAAGTCCTGTGAGTTTCTTGGGTACAGGGATGATGGTGGAACATTTGAAGCAGGAGGGGACTACACACAGCTCCAGGGATCTGTTGAAGATCAATGTGAAGATGGCTGATAGCTGGACAGCACAGGCTTTGAGGCAGGCTGGAGAGACACTGTCTGGGCCTTTGGCTTTCCTTATCTTCTGCTTTCTGAAGACTTTGCATACATCCTCTTCACAGATCTTGAGTACAGGTTGAGAAACACCATTTGTATGTGTGTGTGTGCACCACACCATACATCATACACCAAACACCATACACTATTATATGTGTATACCAAACATACCAAACACCATACACTATTAAGATAGTGATCTTTCTGATTCGTTCTTTCTCTATTTCTCTCCTTCTTTCCATTCCAAATATTTCCAACTCACCTGCTTGCAATTTTTCAAGCAATATGTATTCAAGATTGTTGCGCGCTGAATGCAGCCAGTCCGTTCTATTTACTTTCACCAAAATAACTTTGAGAACCAAAAAAATGCTTAGAATACATTTGCAAGATTTTTTTTTTTCCAGAAAGGGTGGGAAAAGAATATCGGAGTAAACTGGGCATGAAGAGGAAAGTGAGAGTGACGAAGGAAAGCAATCTTGTTAGCGGGCTGCTGTAGCCCAGGGAAGATTTCTATCACATGCATATAGGGAGAGGCATCCATTTAGAAAATGACTTTTTCTGCACATGCTGGGCCATTTAGCACTCCCTGTGACGACTCCTGTTTGGGCCAAAGATAAATGCGCTTTTACAGACTCACTGCACACACACACTCAGACCACAGACTCAGCAATCTCCAGCTACTGAGAGTGCAAACACAAGCTTGCATGCATTCAGTGTCCCAAACTGATTTTCTAAAAGACACACACACACACACACATACGAATGGACAAATAAAACTAACTAAACTTATAACTTTATAACTAAACCGCGGAGGAATTTCAGACGAACAACTCATTTCAGTGTCCCAAACTGATTTTCTAAAAGACACACACACACACACACACACACACATACGAATGGACAAATAAAAAATGATTTTGCCTTGGCCTCCCTATCAGTTACTCTGCTGTGTATGCCAGCAGAATATATTTAATGCTAACAAACAAAAACTGTCAGAGCTTAAAAATAGTAATAGCCAGAGATACAATTTACTTCAAATAATTAGTTAATATTTAAATATATATTTAAAATAGTATGTGTGTGTGTGTGTGTGTGTGTGTGTGTGTGTATACCTGTTTTTCTATTCTGGTGGGGACTTAACCTGAATACACACAGACTCATTTCATGGTGGGGACCTAAATTGAGGTCCCCACGGGCAAACAAGCTAATAAATCAAGTTTTTTGAAAATCTAAAAATGCAGAAAATTTCCTGTAAGGGGTAGGTTTAGGTGTAGGGTTGGTATAGGGCAATAGAAAATACGGTCTGTACAGTAGAAAAACCATTACGCCTAAGGGTGCTCCGATTGATTTGAGATTTGACACATATTTGTTTCTCCACCTGTTAAACATCGTTAAGATGGGCAATTTGAGCGGTTATAGGTGTATTTTACCGTTAACGTAGGTACCAGTTGGCTTTGCTGAGCAGGCTCGGCATTTTCACGCCCACTGGAAGTTTATCCAGTCAGTCAGGCTTCGTGCGTTTGAGCTGGTATTCGTTACTGAGTAAAGTTAAGCGTTTATTTTTTTATTTTATTTTTTTATCAAGCGTTCAAGCAAGGATAATATAAGTTAACTTGAGGGAGACGACCCCAGAGCGGTTTTCTACGACACATGAACTAATCGTCACCAGTTTTGATTCTCGTCATCGTTAACGCAGGTTCATATAAACACAGCGACAGTAGATCCAAAGCGATTAATTATTAAAGCCATTGATTGTAACGACATATTTCCAGTAACATTTTAATAATATAATATGTTTATATACATATTTTTAAACAACGTATTTTGGACTTTTAGAAAAGAACTGTTCCAAACAGTGGTGTCATTATATTATCCCCCCGAGAATCTTAATTGATTATTCATAAACAGTCTACTGTATTTTTTTATATCGTCAGCTACAGTGTTGGGGAGTAATGCATTACAAGTAACGCGAGTTGCACGTGTAATCAGATTACTTTTTTTCAAGCATCTAGTAAAGTAATGCATTAGGCTACTTTTTAATTAATAAGAGTTACTTTTCAAATAAGTCACTCGTTACTTTGTTTCCCCATGTATTGACTGACCGCTCATACTCATCTCACTTACACAAAAACAGATTCAGAATCAGTATATCAAACTCAGAATATTATGCAAACCTGCAATAGTTAAATGGTAACACAAAAATTCTTTATGTAAAAAGTAACACACAAGTAACGTAACGACGCATTACTTTTCATAAAAAGTAACTAACGCAGTTACTTTTTTTTTAAAGAGTAACGCAATATTGTAACGCATTACTTTTAAAAGTAAAACTTATACCGTTTTACTGGTTCCCAGTAATAGTTTAAACTGATAAATGGCGGATTTTTACCAGTGTTGCCAACTAATTTTCAGTGGAAGTTGCTAAAGTGTTGTGATGACATTGCGTGATGACGTCATTACGTAATCACGATGCAAAATTGTCAAATCTCAGCAAAAACATATATATTTTATATATGTTAATTTAGATTTGTTCGTATCAATATAAATGCATAATATAATATTAAAATATAAATAACTACTTTTAAATGAATTTAATTATCGAAAACACACATTTTTGAACGATTACAATTTAAGTTTTATACTTTAAATATATATATATTCTATATATATATATATATATATATATATATATATATATATAAGTGTATATATAGAAATATACATTTGGTATTATATTACAGCATTTTATATTTTTATTTATTTATTATTTTTTATTATTCTAATATATTAATATACAAATATAATAATAATAATAATAGAATTTGAGATGGTGAAAATGATTCAACTATTCAATATTATAGAGTTTTAGATTATTATTTTAATTTCAGATTTTCACTCAAATGTTACACCTATAATCTAATTTTTAATAATAAAAAAAAGTATTAAAAACTGCATTTTTATGGCCTCAGACTATTTAAATATTAACAGATTATTTCACACAATTCAACAAATGATACAGAATTCTCATTTAACATGTGAAACATACATGTGAAATACTGTACACAATACAAAATATATAGTACTTCAGGCTTTCAGAATCTATTGTGAAATTATTGCTTAGTGCACAAGACTCTGACCGCTGTCAACAGAAAATGATTGTTATGAAATGTCACTATTGAAATGACCACAAAAAACACTGCTATTACTGTAATTATCTTATGCAACCACTGTTATCATAACATCATAAACAAGTTAAAGCTTCTTCCTAAGGCATCACAACAAAGGTAAATAATACAGTGTGATTATTATGGTCGATTCCACACTGATGTAGTGAAGAGAGACGCCTTTGCCCTAAAAACGACACAATATTTTTCCATCTAGCATGGCAGTACGGTGTAAAACAAGTTAAAGATGTTCAACTTACTCCTTTCATTTGCTGGACTCCAGTGACGAGCTGCAGCACCTTCTCCAGTTCCTTCTCTATGCGACCTGCCCAGTGCATCATCCTGTTAGACACAGAGAGCACTGGTTAACAGCAAATTTGTAATGATTACCGTCACACGATGGCTAAATCCCAATTCACATACTATCTGTCCTATATAGTGTGTGGCAACAGAACAGCACAGAACAGCACAGCACAGAATAGAATAGAATAGAATAGAATAGAATAGAATGACAGTGCTTGTTTTTTTTTCAGCTGTCTGGGAGTTGACACATAAAATAAAATAAAATAAAATAAAATAAAATAAAATAAAATAAACAATTAATACAAGTGCTTTTATTTTGACTGCGACCTTGTATGTCTCAGGAGCAAACTTATACTTTATTATGAACTTCCCATGTGTGTTTTTTTTATAGTAAAAGCTTCCTAATGATAACTTTACAATCTTCAGTGAAATCAAAATTGGGAGTTGCATTGCTTTTAGTGCATGTCCATTAGCTTTAAGATACGTCAACACATTAAATAAAACCATGCTCACCGAGTCATTTCATTGGGTCTTATATTTAAATTATTCCAGTGAGCGATCTGAAACCGGACTATAGTACCGCTCTATATTCATATACTGGTTTTACGGACAGTGTGACATTTCATAAAAAGCGTAATATCTACTAGAGCACATCTGCAGTCATGAGGTGTTTTAACATTCAGTGTTCGGGAAACTGATGGAGAACATTACAGGGGAATTTCAGCAGTGTCACACAAACCCTATAACGGTTTTATCTGCTAGTGCCTAATGGTCAGAGATTTGCAACCACGGCCCAGGGACATAAATAACCCTTATCTGTGTTACACAGCCTGAGTATAGCCCCAAAAGAAATGCTGTATGTGTGTGTGTTTCTGACTGAGCAGTCTTACTTACTTGATAAGAATGAATGAACCCAGCTATTCTATTAGCATTTAATAATATAATGCGTTTAAAATAAAAACTTATTGTGGGACTTCAAAAGAGCTGTTTGAACTATTTTTACTATATTTCTGGGTGCTTTGTTGGGGGGGGGCATGTTTTTCACCATCACACTGAAAATAAAATGTCAAATACACCACAATGTACTGTAATAACATTTTACAGGTGTTTTACCTGTATTTATCATTTTGCACTTCACTGCATTGTGTTTTAGGGTTAACGGAAACAGTGCAGTGCTTAATGCAATTATTGTGCTTAATAAAGGTATTATATTTGGGATTCAAATAAATAGCATGACACTGTTATCATTAATCGTGTGTCATAACATCAAAGATATTATAAATTAAAAGAAGTCAAAGGCATTCAATCAAAACAGATGGACAAAAAAATATATTTTCAGACACGCAGCAGGACCTTTATGGCTTATTAGCATTTGACAGTGATTTTATATTGAACAATTAATATAAATGTTTTTGTTTGGACTGTGACCTTGTGACCTTGAATGTCCCAGGAGGAAGAAGAACAGCACATTTGCATGAGTACATGATGACAGGATCTTTATTTTGAAGAAAGTAAACAGGCTCAATTTGGATTCTTCTTGACTTTAATCACTACCCTTCCAAACTCTCATCCTCTCTTTCTCTCTCTCTGGCAATGGGCTGCTCGGTTGTTGGCAGGTAAGTGTGGATGTTTAAGGAGCCGAATGATAAAGAAAGCCTGGTTCTGACGGAAGTGCCTCCCTAAGCAGCAACAACACTTACTAACTGGGCCAAACCCGAATGAAGTGATCAAACATCCGCAAATCAGAGTTGTATATCTGCCTACAGCTCCTATAAAGCTCTTAACACAATAAGATTTAGCAGAAGAGAGATGGATAGAGAGTGGAAGGTAAGATGATGCTGTCTTAGGCCAGGAACCTTCTGTACGCGAGTACACAAACACAGACTGCACTGCAAATGTGCATCTTGTTGTACGTACTTATAGGGATGAAACTTCTGTCATCATTTTGGAACAGGTTTGGAACACCCTCATGTTGTTCCAAACCTGTATGACTTTCTTTCTGTCATAAAACACATAAAATATGCTGTTGTTTTAAATTGCGCAATGCAAATAAACTTGACACTGACATAACAGTAGTGCATAAAAGTTCTGTGCAAAGTCATATGATAGCTTTGTTTGAGGAACAGACTGAAATGTACATGTTATTCACTGAATGTCATGGTCACAATTCACTTTCAACAAAACAATAATTTTTATTGTAGCATTTAAATACAAGAAATAAAATTTAAAAAATGTTTTAAAAAAAAGTAAATGAATAAAATAAAATAAATAAATAAATACAGGAATGGCAGTGCTCGTTCTTTCCGGCTATGCGAGAGCTGACAAGGAAGCAAAAAGGAGTAATAAATAAATAAATAAGTTAATTAATTAATTCAATTAAAAAAGGAATGACAGCAACTGTCCAGGAGTTGAAACTAAACTAAAATAAAGCCAGAAAAAAATGAGAAAATAATTGTATTCATTTATTAATTTTTTTTTTTTTAAACTTATTTGGGTAATCTCGTCCTTTTTCATGTTATTTTATCATAGCTTAAGAGTATTGCATATTTACACAAATAAGTGAATATATTATAGCCCTTTTTGGAAATTACAAGAACAGTTATTCCAGTGGAAACAGACCAATTAAAAAAATGTGAAAAGGAAACAAATAAATAAATGAATAAATAAATCAATGTTCATCAAGAAAATTGTTTTTTAAACACAAATGAAAAATGTTTGAGACGCAAAAAAAAAAAAAAAGATAAAGGAAAAAATAAATATTGTTGTTGTTGTTTGTTTAACCAAGACACAAAAATAACTCTGCAACCTGAAATTAATTATATATAATAGCTGAATTTTGGAATAATGTTATAAACTGCTGTCTGAACTTGCGGGAACAATGATGCATCATATTAAGTATAGTCAGAAGCATTAACTTAGAGTATGTTTCCGAGTTCAGACCTAAGATAAAAGATAATGGATGCCCACATAAGCAAAAACACACCCACCTATGAGCGAATACACAATGAATTATCTGGCTTTTCTAATATACACGTGCACATATTCACACTAAAAGCTTTAGGGGCTTTTAGCACCTACATCTCAACAAGCTGGGTAAAAAGCACTAAGAAACACTGACTGAGACCAAAGTAATGGCATGCATGAACGCAATCATAACTTCTTTCAGTGCTGAGTAAACCTTAAAACACCCACAAATAGTCCAGTGCTTTCAGAGCACTGATTTCAGATATTTACTCTCTCTATTACAGCTGTTTCACTGCAAATCCAAAGAAGCTGGTAACAATATGACCCTCTCTCCTCTATCTCCACCATCAGCTGAGCAACTTGGTTATTTGTCATTGAATGATAGCACAGAAAAAAATGTCAACGTGAAATGTCAGCTTCATCTGAATGACAAGGATAGGAAGATCAGTGAAAGAATGAGTCACAACGGCAACAAAGAAAGCACACTTCTCCAAAAATCCACAACTGGCATCTAATGCGGTTGAAGCACTGTTTTCCTCATACGCAAGTGAAAACTCGCCATGATTTGTTAGACACAGGATTTACAACAAAGTACATACAGCACACAAGCATTTCATTTCTTCTAGAGTGCCAAACAACACATAATGAACCACTTTTTTTTTCATTTTTTGAAGAAAGTTTACGAAGTGCTTGCCTATGCACAACTCAGTGCCATGATGTTTGAGATATTTGAGAAAACTATACTTTTTGTATTACACTGCAGAGGTGTTCTGAGGGATTTCTTTGGCATTTCTAAGGTGCTCTGATGGTTCCCTTTCATGGGAACTTCGAACTGCGTCCTCTAGGGGTCGCTATGGGGAACGCCTCGTCGTGACCCGTGTCTGAAGCATACATTGAAAAAACACCAACTCGTTGGCCGGCGACAGCCATGACGTAACTACCGGTGCGACTATAGAATAAATAGGCGCCGGGAGCACACATCATTCACTTCTTCGTCTGAAGCTTGCGTCCGCAGCATGGCAAGAAAACCTAGAGGACGCAGTGTCTCGTTCCCTACTCAGGGAACCATGGTTACATAAGTAACCTGAGACGTTCCCTTTCATGGGAACTTCGAACTGCGTCCTCTAGGGGTCGCTATGGGGAACGCCTCGTCGTGACCCGTGTCTGAAGCATACATTGAAAAAACACCAACTCGTTGGCCGGCGACAGCCATGACGTAACTACCGGTGCGACTATAGAATAAATAGGCGCCGGGAGCACACATCATTCACTTCTTCGTCTGAAGCTTGCGTCCGCAGCATGGCAAGAAAACCTAGAGGACGCAGTGTCTCGTTCCCTACTCAGGGAACCATGGTTACATAAGTAACCTGAGACGTTCCCTTTCATGGGAACTTCGAACTGCGTCCTCTAGGGGTCGCTATGGGGAACGCCTCGTCGTGACCCGTGTCTGAAGCATACATTGAAAAAACACCAACTCGTTGGCCGGCGACAGCCATGACGTAACTACCGGTGCGACTATAGAATAAATAGGCGCCGGGAGCACACATCATTCACTTCTTCGTCTGAAGCTTGCGTCCGCAGCATGGCAAGAAAACCTAGAGGACGCAGTGTCTCGTTCCCTACTCAGGGAACCATGGTTACATAAGTAACCTGAGACGTTCCCTTTCATGGGAACTTCGAACTGCGTCCTCTAGGGGTCGCTATGGGGAACGCCTCGTCGTGACCCGTGTCTGAAGCATACATTGAAAAAACACCAACTCGTTGGCCGGCGACAGCCATGACGTAACTACCGGTGCGACTATAGAATAAATAGGCGCCGGGAGCACACATCATTCACTTCTTCGTCTGAAGCTTGCGTCCGCAGCATGGCAAGAAAACCTAGAGGACGCAGTGTCTCGTTCCCTACTCAGGGAACCATGGTTACATAAGTAACCTGAGACGTTCCCTTTCATGGGAACTTCGAACTGCGTCCTCTAGGGGTCGCTATGGGGAACGCCTCGTCGTGACCCGTGTCTGAAGCATACATTGAAAAAACACCAACTCGTTGGCCGGCGACAGCCATGACGTAACTACCGGTGCGACTATAGAATAAATAGGCGCCGGGAGCACACATCATTCACTTCTTCGTCTGAAGCTTGCGTCCGCAGCATGGCAAGAAAACCTAGAGGACGCAGTGTCTCGTTCCCTACTCAGGGAACCATGGTTACATAAGTAACCTGAGACGTTCCCTTTCATGGGAACTTCGAACTGCGTCCTCTAGGGGTCGCTATGGGGAACGCCTCGTCGTGACCCGTGTCTGAAGCATACATTGAAAAAACACCAACTCGTTGGCCGGCGACAGCCATGACGTAACTACCGGTGCGACTATAGAATAAATAGGCGCCGGGAGCACACATCATTCACTTCTTCGTCTGAAGCTTGCGTCCGCAGCATGGCAAGAAAACCTAGAGGACGCAGTGTCTCGTTCCCTACTCAGGGAACCATGGTTACATAAGTAACCTGAGACGTTCCCTTTCATGGGAACTTCGAACTGCGTCCTCTAGGGGTCGCTATGGGGAACGCCTCGTCGTGACCCGTGTCTGAAGCATACATTGAAAAAACACCAACTCGTTGGCCGGCGACAGCCATGACGTAACTACCGGTGCGACTATAGAATAAATAGGCGCCGGGAGCACACATCATTCACTTCTTCGTCTGAAGCTTGCGTCCGCAGCATGGCAAGAAAACCTAGAGGACGCAGTGTCTCGTTCCCTACTCAGGGAACCATGGTTACATAAGTAACCTGAGACGTTCCCTTTCATGGGAACTTCGAACTGCGTCCTCTAGGGGTCGCTATGGGGAACGCCTCGTCGTGACCCGTGTCTGAAGCATACATTGAAAAAACACCAACTCGTTGGCCGGCGACAGCCATGACGTAACTACCGGTGCGACTATAGAATAAATAGGCGCCGGGAGCACACATCATTCACTTCTTCGTCTGAAGCTTGCGTCCGCAGCATGGCAAGAAAACCTAGAGGACGCAGTGTCTCGTTCCCTACTCAGGGAACCATGGTTACATAAGTAACCTGAGACGTTCCCTTTCATGGGAACTTCGAACTGCGTCCTCTAGGGGTCGCTATGGGGAACGCCTCGTCGTGACCCGTGTCTGAAGCATACATTGAAAAAACACCAACTCGTTGGCCGGCGACAGCCATGACGTAACTACCGGTGCGACTATAGAATAAATAGGCGCCGGGAGCACACATCATTCACTTCTTCGTCTGAAGCTTGCGTCCGCAGCATGGCAAGAAAACCTAGAGGACGCAGTGTCTCGTTCCCTACTCAGGGAACCATGGTTACATAAGTAACCTGAGACGTTCCCTTTCATGGGAACTTCGAACTGCGTCCTCTAGGGGTCGCTATGGGGAACGCCTCGTCGTGACCCGTGTCTGAAGCATACATTGAAAAAACACCAACTCGTTGGCCGGCGACAGCCATGACGTAACTACCGGTGCGACTATAGAATAAATAGGCGCCGGGAGCACACATCATTCACTTCTTCGTCTGAAGCTTGCGTCCGCAGCATGGCAAGAAAACCTAGAGGACGCAGTGTCTCGTTCCCTACTCAGGGAACCATGGTTACATAAGTAACCTGAGACGTTCCCTTTCATGGGAACTTCGAACTGCGTCCTCTAGGGGTCGCTATGGGGAACGCCTCGTCGTGACCCGTGTCTGAAGCATACATTGAAAAAACACCAACTCGTTGGCCGGCGACAGCCATGACGTAACTACCGGTGCGACTATAGAATAAATAGGCGCCGGGAGCACACATCATTCACTTCTTCGTCTGAAGCTTGCGTCCGCAGCATGGCAAGAAAACCTAGAGGACGCAGTGTCTCGTTCCCTACTCAGGGAACCATGGTTACATAAGTAACCTGAGACGTTTTTTGAAGACATTTTAAGGTGTTCTAAATGTTTTATAAGGAACACATTTTTCCATTCTAATGCACTACTTTCGATATACAACATTTATTATATTATTTAAATTATTATTATATTATATTTATATTATTATTATATAAAATTGACACATACTAGACCCTATTTTATTAAATTATATATACATTATATATTATATTATATATATAATAAATATAAAATGTATATGTACAGTATATAATGTATATGTACACACACACACACACACACACACACATATATATATATATATTATATATATATATATACTGTAAATTATAAAATAAATAACTATTATAAAATATAAAACTATAACATGTATTGACAATATTATATCATGTTGAACATATCAAAATGTATATGTATATATAAGCCATATGCTCGTAATGTTATCTTGGAAATCAGCAACAATTTGCAACAATGTTCAATATGTTGCAGAAAATTAAACAAAGTTTGCAAGACATATAAAACCCATCTACATAATCAATAACTGTAAAATATAGTTAAAACACAGCACTGACCCCACAGGGTAAATGTTAATTTTCTCAACTGGCTGAAAACTCTCACAGTGGCCCATCTCTATTGCTTTTTACAACTTCTCTTTCCAAATCTCTCGTCTTTGAAGTTGTCTTACTAACCAGCCTGAATATCCAAGGTTAAATACCACAAAAACCATCAGTAAGATCCAGAGAGGTGCTCACTCAAAGTGGGGTTTCAAATTCACTGCACATGTAAGAAAGAAAGCAGATTAGGGACAGCAAAGACTGAAAACCAATCACAAAACTGGTGCCTAAAGCATGTTAGACAGGAAGTAATTCTCACATTACCACTAAGAGATGCTACATGTTATTTTATTGTGTTCAGTATCATATATAACCCAAATAACCTACATTAAACTTTATTGTCTACTACTAATCCGCTAGGCACAGTAATAAACAAACCCAATCTACACAAGCTCTACATACAACGCTCATCATTTCATAACAGAAAACAAAAGTACGTTTTGTGCATGGCTGACATTTCATTATTACAGGCTTTTAAAAAGTTTTATTTGTGTATTTTTCCTTTTCTCTGAAGAAAAAGCTAAAATTCCCAGTATATATGTAAATATGGTTGAACAGTGACTTTCAGCACCATGGAGAGTGCACTACAAAGACATAACATTGAGACAGCCAAAGTATTTTTAGACTTTTTTTTTTTTTTACATTATATAAAAAATATTTTAGTTTGTACAGAGCTTAATTATTTACAGCTAAACCAAATTCAATTTTTAATATCACATGGCCATGTGTCTTGATTTAACCAAGCTTAAAAGCTTAATCAAATGCATAATTACATCAATAATCTTATAACATACAATATGCAATATTTTTTAAGTTGTAAATAAAACAAAGATTACTTTAGTATGTAAGATTACTTCAGTAAGAGAAAATATTATTTCAGTCTTTCTACTTAAATTCATGTCTAATTTAATGTGTGCTGTTTCTTTGTTGTTAACTGTAAAATTTGCTAGCAATTACAGAGTAACAAATTGTTTCTACAATTTTTTATGTACTAATAACAATAATACTAAGAATAAAAAAATATGGTGAAATTCTGAATTAACTGTAAGAACTGACTTCTAACTTCAATACATAAATTGGAATTTGAATTGAATTGGCCACACCCTCACAGGAAGTTGAACTGGAATGACAGGAAGTAGAATCCACTGAATTGGAATTCAAAGAGTTTTGTGACAAAACATAAATAATTACATCAATAATTCAGACTAATCATGATAATTATTCATTTATATTTAAATGTATTCACTGGATCCTGTTAGCTACTAGGGCTGCACGATAAATCGAAATGGAATCGAGATCGCGATTCGACAGAAGCTGCGATTGTCATGCGTATCTTTCAGTGAAGCACGGTTCTGTGATCAGCAGTAAATCTCCATCCAAAGGCCAGAGGGCGCTCTCGCGCTGAAACTCCAATTACACCTCGCAGAAGAAACCCAGAAAATGCCTATTGCTGCAGCTGAATAAACAGAAGATTCAACTGCTTTCATTGATTCAACGTGACTAATAAACACACGACTACGGCAATATACGGTTTATCCGAGTTCTTATTATTGTAATTTTCATTAAAATAAAGTATATTTATAATGCAATGCCTTTATCACTACTTAAATACTATGAAATATGTTGCGTGCCTTATTCTGTGTAAGAAGCCACATCATCTCACAGAAGGATTTATTTCAAACACTCGACTGACGTTATGAAGTGAGTTTGGAGTAAAAATTTTATTACATGTGGTATTTTCACATGCTTTCAGATGGAGCAGTATTTACTTCACAGAGCCGTAGTTCACTGAGAAGCTATGCAAACAGCTGTCATTATCGCAAACGATTTATTCGATTTCATAATCGCGCAATAAAATCGTCTATTTTTTTGCGTAACTTGTCAGTGAACTACGACTATGTGTAGTAAATTCTGCTCCATCTGAAAGCACGTGATTACAGAACCGGCTTTACTAACAAAATGCACATGACAATCGCATTCGATTAATCGTGCAGCCCTAGTTAGTTACCTTAAAATTGAATTACAAATATAAAAGGGATTCCCATTTATTTTTTTATAAGTTACATTTAACCATACAACCATATCCACAAGTCTTTTTCAACCCATGAGCTCAAAGCTATATCTAAATAAAAGGGAAAAAAAACAGATGAAAGAAGACAGGAGACTCGGTTTGTGTCACTAAGAAGAGGTTACTTTCCTCTCCAAATTAATTATTTAAATGCTGAGTCATTTAGCCATTAACCAGCCTGCCGTGTGACTGGAGGTAATCGGTACCACGAGAGCGCATGTCTCTCACTCATACTGCGTCATCATGATGCAAATCTGTAACACAAAACACCTTAAATCTTATCAGTAATGAGAATTTTGGGTTGACCTGTATATGACCTACACAACAGGTACACGTTTATCTCAAGGCTGATGTTTATGAATTAAAGACCAGGATTTTTCGTGACATTAAGGCTCTGTTGTGAAACGAGTGAGCTGCCTTATAACCTAGTAATCTGTATTGTGGCCTTATAAGGAAGCATACTTGACAAAGGAACTTCATACTTGAGAATTTTGGAACGTTTTACAGAGGCAGCAACATACAAATTTGAATTAGATGAAAATAATTTTATCAATACTTTTTGCTAATGAAAGAAATACATTTACAATCAATATTTCGATTGCGTTGTCCACTATATTATTGCTTTTCAAAATAGCTCCTGTATCGGGAGTGTGCATATGACGCCTTAAAAGACTGCCGACTTAAGCAGCTCACTAGATTTTGGAACAAAGCTTTAAAAACAACATGGCAGCCACTTTCTTTTATGCCACTAAAACCGTGGTTGAAAGATATGAAAAAACAGGACACACCGCCACTTGCCTATTATCACCTAGGGATATGCCGGTATCAAATTTTCATGTTGCGATTAATTGCTAATGCTTTTATCACGGTGTACGGTATTATCACAATATTGAAATTTAGTTTTAAAAAAAGTGCTGTCATAATACAGTATAACAGGTTTAATAACTTTTCAAGGTATTTAGAAGTGCCCATGATAAAAATATCGTGCATATTCATTACCGTGATATATCGCATTACCGAATACAGGCACAAGTCTATTATCACCTTTATAGGATTGTAACACTGAATGGATTTGGCTTTGATAAACGTAAGCATGATTTAGTTTTGGTTATTGATAGTTTTTTTTTTTGCTTTTGTTAAATCCTTCTCCATGGTGGTCATGCTTGCTTACTGACTGGGTTTGGTAAAGAGGAGCAGGCCTCAAGGCTCAAAGCGCTGTGTAAAATAAGCATTACAAATCTCTGTGACTACAGGCCACAACACCGCAAGCAGAAAACACGCAAACAGAGAGAGCAAAAGACAGTCTATACCAGCGTATTATGAAGATGATCAGTTTTATTAACCGTGCAGATGTTGAAAACCAGCCTAATATACTATTTAGGCATTATACTATACATGGGCTATTTGTTCTCTGGCAGCATCTCTGTGATTCTGACAGGTTGATAGACGTCTCTTATCAAGGTTCACAGATTACATATGCTGCGCTGTTTGCAAAGTGAAACAATCCTTTCAAATGCGTGACACTGTTCTGATGCAAGGCAGAAATAATTTAAAGACCTATAGGTTAGTTATCATCGTGCCAAGCATGGAATAATACATCTTTATTACATTTATATAAAATTCTGATATAATGCCCAGATAAAATACTATGCAAAACATAAGGAGGGATATATTTATAAAATTGTACAAATGTCTAAAATTGTACACCTAACAAAGATGAATCATTATCACTGTCTCAGATACAGCTATTATTATTATTAAAAATTGTAAATGACACAGTGATAATTGCCTCAAACAGTGAGACATAACAATAAAATGATCGATAAATACAAATATATAATATAATATGCTGCAATATAATATAAAATAAAATAATACAATACAATATAATATATTACTCTGGATCAAGAGTAGCAAAATTGTTTAAAATAATATTTAATAACAATATATAATATAATTTATACATACAATAAGTCATGGTAACATTTCTATTTTATATATATATTTTTTTTTTTTTTTACACTGAGTAGCCAAATTGTACCAATGTACCAAAAATGTTTATCATATAAAAATGTCCTTTGATGGCAGCAACCAAAGACATACAAAAAAATGTTCTCCTCTTATAACTAAAAGTTAATATGTCTATTTGTTATACTATCCTAACTATACCTGATCATAGAGTTATTTGCAGTATTGCAACTCTATCTGAATGGACTTGTGACCCATTTTTGTATTGCAACCCACCAGTTGAGTTGTGAAAATCACTGTATGTATAATTTGCAATCTAAAAAGAGAGATATCATTTTTAGCTGCAAATGTCAGCAATAAGATCACAAACAACTTCACATTACGTAAAACCTTACATAAACAGCATCAAAATTCTATGATTTCATACGGCATGAGAGACGAGATAATCCACTGGGGACTGCCATGTGTGGGCACACAGCGGACAAATCCAGCCTCTGCCCTATACGAGCGCACAACTGGCATGGGCCCAACACCCTCACTTCAGAAAGCGGCTGGTGCACAGCACAAAAATGAGATGCTTTACATGCCTCCAAGGCAAAAACAACTGATAGTATGCTGCGGACGGTACATCTTTGTACACGGCAACAACCAATTCTAAACTTCATGAATGGGAGTATACTTGCATATCTAGCATATCAGATCTACTGCTGTTTTTGGAGAAAAAAAGGGGGAGAACTGACTGATAAACACAGGAAAGAAAAATCTTTAACATCACAATTGTTTATCCTAACACAAATAAATGCATTCAATTCTGATTAAACCACATTATAGCTCTGTTCTCTTACTGTATGTTAACAGCTGTCTCACTTGTGTCTAATTTTAAGGAAAGTTGACGCTTAAACAAAAGAAAAAAGAAAAAGAAATGTTCCTCCAGGCATTTATCATGGGTAGTTTATAAGCAATAATCAATATCATGCATGCTCTCCGTATCTGAATTCAACTTGAGACTGAAGTATTTTCAGTGCAAAGCCAAAACTAAAACTAACATATGGTTTAAAGAAACAGAAGTTTTAGGGTTCCCAGACCTTTTGACCAATTACTTTGTCATTAAAAAAAAAAAAAAAAAAAAAAAAAAAAAACTTTTGGATCTGAGCGGAATTAGATAAACAATCCTAAAATGATTTTCCAGAGAGTATAAAAAAGCAATTTTATTTTTATTATAATTATTATTCCCTGATGTCTTCAGCTTATTCATGACTGTGGGAATCCGGCATCTAATAGCATGCAGTACAATAATAAAACCTCGTTTGAGTGATGCGCTTCCATCAAAAAGTAGCTGCGTTCAAACGCGCGGAACACTCTCCAGTCGTTACCGTATCCGTACTCGGTAACATGACAGCAAAAACTCGGTACTCGGAAGCCCTAACTATCGCCGTTCTCCTGTCACGCCTCTTTCGATCAATAATTGAATGCCTAACCTCCTTGGAAATGGTAACAGTCATGTAGAATTGCTTAGGACTACAAATATGAGCGGTGATTAAAAATAAAAACAGACTGACGCGTTAACGTCCGCGTAAACGGAGATATCTTGAGCGTCTCGCGAAACTGGGATGCTGTGAAACGCGCGCGTTCGACGCCTCATCCCGCGCTCGCGCTTCTGAGGTACTTACGTGTAGTGCTGAGGAAAGAGGAGCGTCGCCGTTCCCCGTGAGGAGAGGCTGAGGAGCAGCACAGTTTGAACGGAGAGGAGGCAGAGCAGACTGGAGGACTGAGCAAACATCGCCATTTTCCATTAAAAATTCAAGAAACTGGGTAGATATAAACGGAACCGGTAGTCAAACGAACTGGGGGTTAACGCCGAGCTGTCGACGAGGATGGAGAAGACTCGCTAAGATCCAAAGCCGCTGTTAAATCTCAATCGGTAACGGGGCTGAAGAATTGCCCGAGACAAGGCAGTTCGGAGACGCGCTGATGCGTTGATGCTGCTGCCGCCACTGGCGCTGATCCTGCTGCCGCTGCTGAGCC